>NW_012267245.1:3245436-3246991 GCF_000151885.1 Dipodomys ordii
CCCCCCCCCCCACTCCCCGCAAGGGGAACCGGCCACAGGCCGCCTGTCAGCCTCAGGCCTCCTGGAAAAGGATCGCCCTTTCCTCTGCGCGTGCAGCAAACATGTCTTGACCGAAGACATAGTGCACCGGGAGGTCACCCCCGACCAGAAGCTTCTGTCCCGGAGACTTCTGACCAAGACCAACAGGATGCCCCGCTGGGCGGAGCGACTGTTTCCTGCCAATGTTGCTCACTCGGTGTACATCCTGGAGGACTCGATTGTGGACCCACAGAATCAGACCATGACCACCTTCACCTGGAACATCAACCATGCCCGGCTGATGGTGAGGCCCCCCCCCACCTCCCCCAGCACACCCAGCCTTCGGGGGCTGCTGTCGCCCCGGGTCACGGAAATGCCAGGCCAGGGCCCTACAGTCCAGCCTGGTTGGCCTCCTCACCACTGGTCCCTTGGATCGCTTGCCAGCTGGAGACTGGGGCGCCTTGTGAGGACCAAACGCAGTGGGTCTCATGCCTGGCCCACGAACACAGGTTGGCCCCGCAGGAGGCGGGCCGAGGGAGGAAAGGGGGCAGTGGTTTGCATCTTGGCCTTCCAGCCTTGCTGGGATGTGCCGGACCCACGCTCCCACCCCTTGCCCTGGTTAACCGAGCTGGGGTCCCACGTGCATGGTCCCCGTGTTAGACCTCCGCCTCCAGAGATTTGGGGGAAAAGATGTCCCACATAACTGTTCTTTTCTTGCCTTTTAAAAATGCCTTTGACCAAAGGCTGAGATGTGACGATTTGAGGTTCAAAGCCAGCCCATGCAGGAAAGTCCATGAGACTCTTAAGCAGCCAAAAAAAAAAAAAAAAAGTGGAGCTGTGGCTCAAGTGCGTGAGCACCAGCCTTGAGCAAGAAAGCTAACGGACAGCACCCAGGCCCTGAGTTCAAGCTCTAGTAGTGACACCAAAACATAAACTTTGAACTCTCGCAGTATTAGGAACATTCTCTGTTCCTATGTGAGGTCCTGTGAGCTGTCAGGCGTGTGTCAGTAACCTTGGGACTCACTTGTGCAGAGGGAAGTGAGGGGTGGTGAGGGTCGGAAGTGACCTGCGAGGTCTTGTGTGAGCTGCTTGCAGTGTGCAGTTTGTGTCAAGCAAACTTGGGACTCCGAGGCGGGGTACGGGATCACCATGTGCGTTTAGACACGGGGCGGAAGACCTGCTGAGCCCAAGAGAGCCTGTCCCGGGAAGACCAGCAGCGGGCTGGGATGGTCAGACGGTCTTTAATACCCCGTAGAGATACAATGCAGGACGCAATAGATTTTTCTTTAATGGACGAGCATGGCGGCGCCCATCTGTAGGCCCAGCTGCTCAGGAGCCTAGGTGGGAGGGTGGATTGAACACAGGAAATCGGTGCTGCGCTGGTGGATACAGCGAAGGTGGGTTGAGCTGGTGGCTCCCGCCCGTCAGCCCAGCTTCTCAGGAGGCTGAGACCTGAGGATCGCAGTTCAAAGCCAGCCCGGGCAGGAGAGTCTGCGAGACTCTGATCGCCAATGAACCACCAGAAAACCGGAAGTGG
>NW_012267245.1:3248826-3252454 GCF_000151885.1 Dipodomys ordii
CGCCCCACCCCCGCTAACAAGCCCTGCCCACGGCGCCCCGCCTCCGCCAGCAAGCCCCGCCCACGACGCCCCGCCTCCACCAACAAGCTCCACCCATAAGGCCCCACCTCCGTACCCACCAGCCAGCTCCGCCCATGGCGCCCCGCCCCTGCTAACAAGCTCTGCCCATAAGGCCCCGCCTCCACCAACAAGTTCCGCCCACGGCGCCCCGCCTCTGTACCCACCGACAAGCTCCGCCCATAATGCCCCACCTCTGCACCTACCAGCAAGCCCCACCCACAATGCCCCGCCTCCACCAACAAGCCCTGCCCACAATGCCCCACCTCCACACCCACCAAACTCCGCCTGTAATGCTCCACCTCCACCCACCAGCAAGCTCCGCCCACAACGCCCTGCCTCAAACGACAAGCTCCGCCCACAATGCCCCACCTCCGCACCCACCAGCAAGGTCGCCCCACACGCTCCGCCTCCTCTGCTGCGCAGGGGCCCCGTCCAGTGCTAGCCCAGTGCGTGTGGGCTTAGGGGGCCACCAGCCCAGAGGTGCCGGTCGCCCTAAGACTGCTTGTTGGCAGGGCCGTGGATCGAACCCAGGGCCTCGCCCAGGCTAGCCAGGCAAGTGCTCTACCCACTGCGCTGCATTGCCAGCCCTCCTTTCTTGAAGAGGAGCTCGGTCAGCAGATTTGTCCTATCAAATGACAGTCGTGGGACTTGAACTCGGGGCCTGGGCGCTGTCCCTGAGCTCTTTGGCTCAAGGCGAGCGCTCTACCATTTGAGCCATGGCACCACTTCCAGCTCTTTGGTGGTTCACTGGAGAGAAGAGTTTCGTGAACTTTGCTGCCCAGGCTGACTTGAAACCAACATCCTCACATCTCAGCCTCCTGAGTAGCTAAGATTAGAGTAGCATGCGCCAGGCTCAAATGTTCCTTAAAGTGTGGCTGCCTGTTTGAAGTCCCCAGGAGACTACAAACTACACAGGCTACTGAGTTTGGAGTCCTCCCAAAGAACCCTGGGGAGGCCTGAGCCTCCTCAGCAGTCCTCCTGGCCAGTGCTCCTGTTCCGGACTGTCACGGACAGCCCTGAGCTATCCATACAAAAGGCAGGGTGAGCTGCGCACCAGGGGCTCACGCCTGTCATCCTAGCTACTCAGAGACGGAGGATCACAGTACGACGAAGCCACCCCGGGCAGGAAAGTCCTGGAGACTCTGATCTCCAATGAACCACCAGAAAACCGGAAGTGGAGCTGTGGCATAAAGGGAGGGTAGTAGGCAGGGTGGAGAAGGGTTAAAAGCTACCTAGACAAAAAGAGAAGTGGACACCGAGTCAGAACTCCCTTCATGGCTTTTTCTGTGGTGGATGGGGGGAGCTGGCCCCTCTTCCCCCCAGTGAAGCAGGCTGGTTGGTGTGGGTTAGAGAGAGCCTAGACTTTCACACAAAGGCAGGCTCGGCCCGTGTGTGGCTGAATCCTGTCGGGATGCAGAGACCCTGCACACAGAGCTGTGTACAGTAAGGATCTATCTAGGGCCAAGTGAAAGATAGCCTGGTGCGGACCAAACAGCAAGCGAGGAGGCCGGAGACATACATGCCAAGATGGCAGGACTTCAAGGATGGTCTGATCGCGAGTTCTGCCCTCGGCCAGCCAGCACCCTGAGCCACTCGCCAACCTGACTGAGTTCGAGGCCACAGCGGGGCTGGAAGCGGCCAGGGCTGGTACACCTCCCCATGGCCCGGGTTCACCCGGAGCTGTCCGACCCGGCCCTCGGCAGATGGTGCTCAGAACAGACTTGCTGAGGAAAGAATGCACATCAGGGGGCCGGGCCCTGAATGTGCCCAGCGGCTGTGCGGCCTGGCCTCCGAGGCCCGCACAGTCCTGGGCGCCTCCTGGGCCTTTACAGCTGCGCGACCACGCCTGTCCACCAGGGGGCAGCCTTCACCCTGGCAGCAGCAAGGCCCCAGGAGGCCCAGCCCTGCGGGCTCTGCCCCCCCACCACATCCTGATCTCTCCAACTGTCACCCCAGCCTGGAAGAAGAAGCCGCCCGACGGACAGGGGCGGAAGGGCAGACACCAGCCCCGGGAGAGGCTGTGACTTGTGACATCACAGCCATCCCCACCAGAGGAGGAAAAGGAATCAAGCCGGGCAAGTCACTTGCCCAAGGTCTTGCAGCTGAGATCTAAGAATACTTCCAACAACAGCGCCGTGAGCGCATGCCTGTAATCCACCTCCTTGGAAAGCGAAGGGCTAAGAATCAGGGTTCAAAGCCAGATAGAACAAAAAAAAAAAAAAAAGCGCGGAAGGCGTAGCTCCAATGAACCAGCAAAAAGCCGGAAGTGGAGCTCTGGTTCAACTGGTAGAGCAAAAGAGAGCTCAGGGACAGCATCCCTGACGGTGCCCCCGGATTGGCACAAAGGTAACAGCCATGCCTATCTGCAAGGCGAACTGGCCAGAGCCCGGGACGCATCACTGCGTCCTTCCCACTTAGTAGGTGTGGAAACTATAAAAGCAAAGCCAAACGTCCCAAGTGGCGCAGCTGGGCCATGTGGCCCTGCTTCATCGTTCACCCAGGCTTCTCCCCAGACTGCACCCCCTCCACCCGGCTGGCCAGCAGCCAGGAAGAGGGGGGTCCCCCGCCCCCCACTTACCTGGATGTGCATCCTGGCGCGGCGCAGCAGGCTCAGCGTGGTGAACCGCACACAGTCGGCCCCCAGAGGCATCTGCTGCTTTAGCTGCTCCAGACACTGCTTCAGCTGGGCCCTCCTGTGGGGGGAAGGAGCGTGGAGGGCCGTGCCCAGCCCACTGCACCAGCCCGGGCGGGGAGGGGGCAGCTGAGAGGGAGGAGGCTCCGAGGCGACCGCTGCCAGAGCCTGACTGCACTCACCTGCGTTTCTCCAGTTCATTGTGCACAGACCTGCCAATGCCAAGGAGCTTGGGGTGAAAGGGCTGTGGGAGGGGACCCCGGGGACCCCACCCTCGCCCAGACACCCCTCAAAAGCCTCCCCAAGCCAGAGCAAGGGGGAGCACGCCTGTCATCCTAGCTACTCAGAAAGCTGAGACCAGAGATTCATGGTTCAAAGTCAACGGGAGCAGGAAAGTCCGTGAGACTCTTTATCTCCAAGGAACCACCAAAAAGCTGGACAGGGAGCCGTGGCTCAAGCGGTAGAGCACCAGCCTTGAGTGGAAACGCTCAGGGACAACACCCAGGCCCTGAGTTCAAGCCCCAGGACTGGCACACACCCATGTGCACATGTGTGCATCACACACACACACACAAATCCATAGCAGATACCTTCCCCCCCAACAGGGACCTTGTGGGGCCTCAAGCACTAAAGGCCCCAGGTAGAGACGAATCGGAGCCCCACAACCCAGAGCCAAATGCTGTGAGACACCTGACCAGGTGATTGTGGGGTCCGGGGGGGGTCCCCCTGGCAGCCGGGCTTTCTGGACAGAGGCGACAATGAGGCTAAACACAAAATACAACTTTGGATCCGAGGCAGTGGCGGGAAGGGCTTCGAGTTGGAGGGTCACACCTACTACGCCCAGGGTTGAGAGCAAAGCGGGACGGCCGGGGGGGAAGAGGGGGGACGAGGGGGTCGGACGGGTGGGAGACCCCGGGGGCCCGCAAGGGCGCGCTC
>NW_012267245.1:3253219-3253602 GCF_000151885.1 Dipodomys ordii
TGGGGCCTGAACTCTGGGCCTGGGCACTGTCCCTCAGCTCTTCAGCTCAAGGCTAGCGCTCTACCACTTGAGCCACAGCGCCACTTCCGGCTTTGCACGTGGGCGCCGCGGGGGCGGGGCGTCCCGGAGTCGCTCGCCCATTGGCGGGCTGTCTGCCAGAGCTCGCTGTCGTCATCGCCGGGGCGGGGCCTGGAGGCGGCCGACGCGCGATTGGCCGGCGCGCGACCCCGCCCTCCCTCGCCGCTGGTCCTCACGTTCGAGCGGGAAAAGCAGCAGGTTTCAAATTTGAAAACTCGGACGGCGGGGGCTGGGTTGAGCGGGGAAGCGGGTCTCAGTGCGCAGGCGCGGGGGGCCGAGGACCCCGGGCCCTGGCGTCCGCCCCC
>NW_012267245.1:3254701-3259020 GCF_000151885.1 Dipodomys ordii
GTCCCGGTGGAGGGGGCCAAGTGGAGGGGGGCTGGGTGGAGGGAATCCCGGTGGAGGGGGCCGGGTGGAGGGTGTCCCGGCCGGCCGGCGCCCAGGGGCAGGGCGCTGCGGTACCACCGGGCCAGTCTGTAAAGCCATGGCTTTGGAATGTTGTCCCAATTACCCCTGTGCTGCTTGAGCTGCACTTGTACCCGGCCGCGAACCCGGTGGAGCATTAGCATATGGCATTATTCTTTTTCCTTTTTTTGGCAGTCCTGGGGCTTGAAGTCATCTGGCCTCTTTGTGCTCAAGGCGGGCGCTCTGCCACCTGAGCCAACAGAGCCACTTCCAGTTTTCTGGTGGTTTATTGGAAATGAATCTCGAGGACTTTCCTGCCCAGGCTGGCTTTGAACCGCGATCCTCAGATCTCAGCCTCCTGAGTAGCTAGGATGACAGGCGTGAGCCACCAGCACCCGGCTTGATGAGCCTATTCTTGACAGTCCAGATATTGAACCAACCTAGGTGACCACAGACAGATAAATAGGTAAAGAAGACCTGAGGCAGGTAAGGTGGCTCATGCCTGTAATCCCAGCTGTTTGGGAAATGGAAATATGGAGGACTGTGATTTTAGGCCAGCCAGGAGAAAAAGTTAATGAGACCCTCATCACTGTTAATGTGCTGCTCATCAGCTCATTACCTGAGGACGACGCCTCTGCTTGTCACTGGATCTTACCAGCTTGGTACAAAAACCTTGAGCCAGCAGTCCACATGGGTGCCATCTCTTCCATTCTGGTCCTCTGCTACACGCTGAGCACGTGCACCTCCCAGGGGTAAGCTAAGACCAGGGCAAGGTGGCCGACCGTTCCTACCCAAGGCCTGCCACGGCCCCAGAGTCTGCCATGAGGCAGATCTGTCCCTGCCTGGGAGTAGAGACTCAGCTTAGGGACAAAGCGCAGGCAGGCAGCCCCAGCCGCTGCGTTGGTTTGCTGTATTGGTTCCTTTGGTGGTACTGGTGGCCCTCTGTTGACCTTAAAACTTCCAACCATAAACCAGGTACCTACTCAGGAGGCTGGGATCTGAGGATCGTGGTTCAAAGCCAGGCTGGGCAGGAACCTCTCTGTGAGACTCTTATCTCCAACCACTAGAAAACCGGAAGTGGTGCTGTGGCCCAAGTGGTAGAGCGCTAGCCTTGAGCTGAAGAGCTGAGGGACAGTGCCCAGGCCAAGAGTTCAAACCCCACGACTGACAAAAAATCAGAATCTCCTGGCTCAGGGATACATGTTCCTGAAGAAATCATTTCCATTTTATTACCCAGGCATGGCGCTTGTCATTTGGGCATTTCTCCAGCATCATCGGAGACATGAAGAGTATTTGGGGTTCAAGGTTATTTTATGGCTTTCAATCTCAAAATTACTTTGTCTCAAATGGCTTTACCCTGGTCCAGAACGTCCTCCCGGAGGCCACTAGATGGCGCTCGCAAGCTTCCGCCATGGCTGGGCTCTACACGCCACACAGGGCCTTTGCACACATGAGTGGCACCTGCATGCGCTTGTGCGATTTCCCCGGCTCCTGTCAACGTTAGAGGCTAGGTGGATCTCCAACTTTCCCTTTTCCCTCCCCTCTTCCTGTATTCCGGTCTCCTGTGGGGCTTCATAAATACGTTATGGAATCCAAGGCTGCCTATGTTAAGGAGTTCAGAAAAGTCTCTTTTTTTTTGGGGGGGGGCCCAGTCGTGGGGCCTGAACTCTGGGCCTGGGCACTGTCCCTCAGCTCTTCAGCTCAAGGCTAGCGCTCTACCACTTGAGCCACAGCGCCACTTCCGGCTTTTTTTTCTTTTTGCTTATGTGGTGCTGAGGAATCGAACCCAGGGCCCCAGGCATGCAAGGCAAGCGCTCTCCCACTGAGCCACCTTCCCAGCCCATGGGGAAAGTCCTTGCAACCTTATCTTCAGCCCCTTGTGCTGTAATCCTAAAAGAAGAGTCCTCCATTTCTTTGCCCTAGACCCCAGTGTTACGTAGGTGGCATTAGAGGACTGAATCACGGTTACCAGCTTGTTTTGTTGAGATTGCTTCAGGTTGGTCTCATGAGAAAATGTTCAACATGTTTAGCCATAAAGGAAATGCTGAGATCAAATGTGGGAATGTAACGATACAGTCATTCGTTTTTGTTGTTGTTGGTCGTGGGGCTTGAACTCTGGGCCTGAGCACCGTCCCTCAACTCTTCAGCTCAAGGAGGAGCACTCTACCATTTGGGCCACAGCACCACTTCTGGTTTTCTGGTGGTTCATTGGAGATTATGAGTCTGACAGACTTTCCTGCCCAGGCTGGCTTTGAACTGTGATCCTCAGATCTCAGCTTCCTGAGTAGCTAGGATGACAAGCGTGAGCCACCAGCGCCCAGAAGTTTTTTCTCTTTAATGGCTACTGAGTTCAATTCTGTTTCCCCAAAAGAGATACACTCCAGGGCTGGAGCTGGGTACGGGGTCAGGCGGTTGTGAGTTCAGACAGGAAGTCAGGATGCTGCAGAGGGAAGGTGACGTTTAAGGTGGCCGTGGATTCATGGAATCAGAACACAGCAACATGTCCACAGCCAAGGAGCTCCAAGATGCCCAGGGCTCGCCAGACACTGGGAAGCGGCGAGGATAAAGAGGCGAGGATAACACGAGGGGCCTGGCCCTGCCAACTTCATCTCAGATATCCAGCTGCCCAGTGAAATAAAAAATAAATTAAAAAATGCTGGGCGCCAGTGGCTCACAAGTGGCGCTGTGGCTCAAGTGGTAGAGCGCTCCCTGTGAGCTGAAGAGCAGAGGGACAAGCCCAGGCCCAGAGTTCAAGCCCCGAGACTGACAAAAAAGAAAAACTCTAAGCTGGGCAATGGTGGCTCACGCCTGGAATTCTAACAACTCAGGAGGCTGAGATTGGAGGATCCCAGTTTGAAGCCAGCCAGGGCAAAAAAGTCCTCATGACACTTGTTTCCAATGAACTACTCAAAAACCAGAAGAGGTGCTGTGGCTCAAAGTGGGAGAGCACTACTAGCCTTGAGCAAAAGGGCTCAGGGACAGCGCCCAGGCCCTGAGTTCAAGCCCCACAACCACCAACAACAAAAAAAGAAATTGTTTAAGCTCACCAAGTTTTATGGTCCTTTGTCATGGGGTTGCTGAGAGGTGCATGATTTAACATTCTATATGTAACACTGTTTATATAACTAAATACAATGTTAGTATTCTGCATTCTTTTCTCTGCTGAGCACCCAGGCTGGCAGAGATACATGAGCTGCTGGCCAGGGCAGACCCGAGTGGCAGAAACTAGCATTACAGAAACAGAGCATCACAGAAGTCTGGAGAGGGCTGGGAAGGCGGCTCAGTGGTAGAGTGCTTGCCTGGAATGCATGAAGACCCGGGTTTGATTCCTCAGTACCACATACACAGAAAAAGCCAGAAGTGGCGCTGTGGCTCAAGTGGTAGAGCACTTGCCTTGAGCACAAAGAAGCTCAGGGACAGTGCCCAGGCCCTGAGTTCAAACCCCAGGACTGGGAAAAAGGTTGGACAAATAGGGATTTACACATACACACACACAGCCCAGCTGTTAGCAGTCTAGGGCTGGGTGGGAACCTAGGCCCGTCATTAAGGAGCTGGTCTAAGGCCTCATCCAGCAGGAGGGTAGGGGGACAAACAAGAGCTTCCTCCGCCCACCACCACCCCAGCCTCCAGCCACCAAACCATCCTTAGAACTGGGTGCTTGGGGCAGGGAGACGGCTGAAGACAGCCCCAGTTGACCCCGCAGACAGGAGTCTCACATGACAAAAACAAAGTTTTGAGAACTCTTAGGAAAAGCAATCGTCAGGAAGGACTTGGCAGCCTTCAAACGTAGCCTGTACATCATTTGACATCGCTAGAAAAGCAAAATGCTGTGGCGCTGGTGGCTCCCGCCTTTCATCCTAGCTGCTCAGGAGGCTGAGATCTGAGGATCGCGGTTCAAAGCCAGCCTGGGCAGGAAAGTCTGTGAGACTCTTTATCTCCAATGAACCACCAGAAAACCGGTAGTGGCGCTGTGGCTCAAGCGGTAGAGCGCCAGCCTTGAGCTGAAGAGCTGAGGGACAGCGCCCAGGCCCAGAGTTCAAGCCCCACGACTGACAAAAAGAAAACGAAAACACAGGCGGGAACACCTGAGCTAGGATGGAGGGTGCGGCCGCTGGGGCGTGGGAGCGCGGCCCACCCTGCTGGGCCACGCCGGTGGGGGTCAGGGCCAGGCTCCTGCACGTCCACCCGGACACGTGTGGACACCCCACCGCAAGAAGGCCGGCGGCAGATCCCGAGGGCTCGCGGGGCCGACCCCAGCCCCG
>NW_012267245.1:3259801-3263475 GCF_000151885.1 Dipodomys ordii
GCGCTTCTGGAACACCACGGCGCCCACCACGGCGCACACGATGATGCCCAGCAGCGCGCACAGCAGCAGCAGGAACACCCGCCACCCCGTCAGCGGCCCGCCGCGGAAGTTCCCCGTGGGGTCGTCCACGTTGTCTGGGGGAGAAGAGAGAGGGAGGTGAGCGGGAGGGGCGGGCCTGGCCGGACACAGGGGTCCCGGGGTCCCCCCCCCCCGCAGCACTTCCCGGACTCCCTCCCACCGTCCCGCCTCAGGCGTAGGCAGAGGTCCGGGATGACCCCCAGCCCTGAGCTCGGCCGGGCTCCGGCCCCACCCTGCAGCCCGTCCCGCGTGGTGCGCTGGGGGCTGAGGAGCTGCGATCTGACCGCGCCTCGCAGCCCCCCTCCACACTGGGGTCCCCCAGGTCTCTTCCCACCAGGCCTCGGGCTTCTCGGCTGTGACCCCACAGAGGCGGCAATGGCCGCGGGCTGGGCCACATCATCTGCTCAGCCACGGCCTCCCCGCGGGCCCCTCGGAACTGCCCTCTGCCGGGGTGGCTGGACTGAACCCCCAGAGTCAGGCCCATGAACCAGCGCCAGCCACAAGGCAGGAAAGGCCGGCGTGGGAAAGCGTGTGCTGATGGAGGCCGGGACCACCATGTTGAGGATTGACTTAGTCTCTACCTTGCCGGCCAGGAGGGGGCGCCACGTGGACCGAGCTGGGGCGTGGACCGAGCTGGGGTGTGGACAGAGCTGGGGCGTGGACCGAGCTGGGGCGTGGACAGAGCTGGGGCATGGACAGAGCTGGGGCAGTCAGGACCTCAGCAGGATGTTTGACCCCAGGCCATTTCAATTTGACTCAAAAAGTGAGTGACCACATAAAACCCAGCTCTGGGGCCAGGTGCTGCTGGCTCACACTGGTCATCCTAGCTACTCAGGAAGCTGAGATCTGAGGATCGAGGTTCAAAGCCAGCCTGGGCAGGAAAGTCCATGAGACTCTGATCTCCAATGAATCGTCAGAAAACCAGAAGTGGCACTGTGGCTCAAGTGGTAGAGCGCTCACCTTGAGCTGAAGAGCTGAGGGACAGTGCCCAGGCTCAGAGTTCAAGACCCATGACCAACAAAAACAAGTAAGACCCAGGCCCGGCCCCCCCAGCCCCAGCCAGCCGTGCTCCATGCAATCTACCCAGCCCGCAGCTCTGCAGGCTGAGATGGAAAAATTAGAGGAACCCAAGTCCCAAGTCCTGCCTCCCCCTCTTAGTCACAAGGGAAGCTGAGACTCAGCCCCTCCGGGTGCTCACCCCAGCAACGTGCGTCCTCGGGTGCCGGGACGTGTAGTAACCGACCACAAATGTCCGCTGGGCTTTCGTGGCCACGGGCCAGACCAGGGAGCAGTGGGCACCAGGGGCTCGCACAGGCGCAGAAACCCACAGAACCCACACAGTGAGGAGGCAGACTCGCCTGCCTCATTCTCCCTTCCAGAAACTCACCAGAGCCCAGCCAGTCCACACCGTGGCCTCCAGGGGCATGGGAGGCAGCGGTGCCATCTCCACTGGCATCTGAAAGCCACACTAGGAAAGGCAGACGGGCCATGGCACGAGCCTGAGGCCCGGGGGGGGGGGGAGGGAGAGAATGGTGGGGGGGGGGGGGGACGGACACGTGCACATGTTACCTTTCGGTGACTTCAGGAAGTTGACACCTGGCTCGATCTTGGTCCAGTCAATGTTTTCCTCATCAGGTGTGTGCTCCACCATGAGCTGGAACAGCTTGATGGAGATGATGTCATGGTTGTCTGCAGGATAAGAAGGATCTAAGCTGGGCGCAGGCACCTCACACCTGTCAATCTAGCTACTCAGGAGGCTGAGATCTGAGGATCGTGGTTCAAAGCCAGCCCGGGGCAGGAAAGTCTATGAGACTGATCTCCAATGAACCACCAGAAAACCGGAAGTGGCGCTATGGCTCAAAGTGGTAGAACTGAGGAACAGCACCCAGGGCCAGAATTCAGCCCCCACGACTGACAAAAAGAAAAGAGGAATCTAGAACAGCTGGATCCAGCTGCAAGGAGGTGGGGAGAGAGGGGGTGGGCAGAGTCCTCCCAAAAGAGAAGCTGCTGACGACCATAGAGAGCGGCCAGGTCCCACGCCTGGGCCTCCAGCCACCCTCAGCCCCAGGCAGGCAGAGCTGCAGAGAGGGAGGACAGTGGAGAAGAGGGCAGAGCAGACTGCACACCTGTGCGGGTGCGGGCCCCAGATCTGCTGCACTGAGGCAGACCCGACAGGGACTCAGCGGGGTCACTCCAGCAGCTGGGTTACAGGGTGGACAGTTGGGGGAATCTGGGTGGAATCGGGGCTGCCGCCTGGGAGGCTCCCACAAAAGGTGAGGGAGACAGAGTTGTGTCAGGCAGCCAGAGGTCAGTGTGTGGATGGAGCCGGCAGCCCTTGCTAGTACCCGGATGTGTCAGGAAGACACCAAGGCTGTCCTAAGCTGGACAGTGGCGCCGCTCGTGTCCTGATGGACACAGTCCCTACCAGGTCATTGAGGGTCACACGGGTGGCCAAGGGCACATGCCAAGCAGACGGCCATTTCGTGGGATAGCAATGTGGAAATCGATGATATTTAAACACCAAGAAAGGCCCTGGTGGCTCATGCCTGTCATCCTAGCTACTCAGGAGGCTGAGCTCTAAAGATCGAAGTTCAAGGCCAGCCTGGGCAGGGAAGTCTGTGGAACCCTTACCTTCCAAAAAATTGCAAGTGGAGCTATGGCTCGAAGTAGTAAGAGTGTGAGCCTTGAGCAAAAACAGCTCAGAGACAGCGCCCAGGCCCCGAGTTCAAGCCCCAGGACCTACCAAAAAAAGCCACCAAGGAGCTCCTCACTCACCAGACAGGTCGCCGGTGCCCGCGGAGGCTCCGAAGTAATAGCCGGTGGGCAGGCGCACGCCCGTGAGGTCGATGCAGTTCTTCCACTCGTTCCTGTCCTCCAAGTCCGTCATCACCTGGGACGCGATGGGCCGGCATGTCAGCGCAGCCCGCACCCGCACCCAGGCCGCCCTCGGCCGCAGCCCGCGGCGCTCGCACTCACCGTCAGGCGGCCCCTCGAGTAGCGCACGGCCAGGAAGGTGTCGTGGTCCCGGTTGCGGAAGTCGGCGGTGCAGCCCGCCAGCTCGGTCCAGCGGCCATCCTTGCTGTGGTCGTACGACAGGGAGCCATTGTTCACCATCACCGACACGTACGGGAACACGCGCTGGGACCAAGACTCGGGTTACTCCACGCCCGGCAGGGCTCGGCCTGTGGGCGGAAGCGGGGATCCCACCACACCCGGGGCTACCCCCCCCTCCCCAGGCTGCCTTGGTGCCAGGCCCTGGGCAGGGGAAGCCCCTGTCCCCCGCCTTGAGCCTGCCACGCCCGACTTCCTGCTGCACAGCGGGGCAGCGCCTACCTCGGTGGTCTCGTCGTTGGGGTACGTGTCCAGGAAGACGGCTAGGCCGTGGAAGTTGTCTTTGCTTCCAAACACAGGCCCTGAGGGTGTAGGACAAAGCCAGGCCACATGGTGCATGGCCTCTGCCTCCCCCCTGCCCGCCTCTCCTCTCCCCCTGCCCGCCTCTCCTCTCCCTCTCCCCAGCTGTTTCCCGAGGCTTCCTCCAGGAGCAGCAGGATGGTGCAGGGGGAGATCGCTGGGTACAGGAGCGGGGGGGGGGGGGG
>NW_012267245.1:3263641-3267086 GCF_000151885.1 Dipodomys ordii
AGGGGGGCCGGCTCAGCCTCTCAGGGCCTTGGGACAAACAGGTGACCCTGACCCAGACCCCAGCTCACACCCACTGACCTCAGAGGACCAGGGGAGGAGGGAGAGGCTGCTTGAAGCCAGCCTCTGCCCGCCAGCCTCTGCGCACCAGCCTCCTCAACCTCTTCCACATCAGGCAAGGCCTTGAACCCCTTTCCTGTCACCCCCACTGGTGTCCCACTCTGGATCGTGGAGGAAGGGTCACTACTCTTGGGTGAGCCGCAACATTTTTAAGTAAGAGAAAATAAATCAAGAGGGAGAGGGGCTGGGAAGGTGGCTCAGTGGTAGAGCGCTTGCCTGGCATGCATGAGGCCCTGGGTTCGATTCCTCAGCACTGCATAAGCGAAAAAGGTCAGAAGTGGGGCTGTGGCTCAAGTGGTAGAACGCTAGCCTTGAGCTGAAGAGCTAAAAGACAGCGCCCAGGTCTAGTGTTCAGGCCCCACAACTGACCCAAAAAAAGGGAGAAAAACTTGTCCACGGAAGCCAGGCACTGGTGGCTCATGCCTGTCATCCTAGCTACTCAGGAAGCTGAGATCTGGCCTTGCTGGTGGCAGGGCCCACGGCCTCAACTCAGCAAACACGAAGCACCTCAGGAGAACCAAGGCGTCAACACCTGCCTAAGAATCACTTTGGGGAATTGGGAGATGGGTGAGAGAAGAGTAGCACGCCACCCAAGGTAAGTCCGCGCTCAAAACCCCAGCGCCACAAAAAGGAAATAAACAAAGGGACGAGTCATCAGAAAGACGAACTAAAACAAGACACTGTTCATCTACTGGACCGGCAACTATTAAAAAGGTCATTAATATCCAATGCAGGGGTTGGAGGCATGGCTCAGTTGGTAGAGTGCTAGCCAATGAGCAAGGGTGTCAGGTTCTAAGATCGAGTACCAGTCTCAGCCAAGAAAGAAAAAAAAAAGAAAAGAGAGAAGATGAGGGTACAGAGAAACAGACTTTCAAACTAGTGCAACTCTAAGTGGCCGCATTTTCTCTGGGGCAATTTGTGCGTGTGTGCACCAGTACTGGGGTTTGAACTCAGGACTTCATATTCTTGCTGTGGTGCTCTGTCACTTTGAGCCACACCTCTGCTTTCTGCTGGTTACCAGGAGCTGAGATTCTCATGGACTGTCCTCTCCCACACTGGCTTCCAACTGTGATCCTCAGCTCTCAGCCTCCTCAATAGCTAAGGTTACAGATGTGAGCCACCAGTGCCCAGCTCTTTGGAGCAATTTGATTGCCGCCCTTTCAAAAGACAGATTCCACTTACACTTAAACATGTCAAAGGTATGAGAAAAGTATTCAGTCCTAAAGGTGTCATTTAGAGATAAAGCAAAATAGAGAAAAAAGAGCAAGCCAGGCAATCCTGGCTCACACGTCATCCTAGCTACTCAGGAGGCTGCAATCAGAAGGATCATGGTTCAAAGCCAGCCCTGGGCAGAAAAGCCTTTGAGATTCCATCTCCAAAATAACCAACAAAAAGCCACACTGGAAGTATAGTTCAATTGGTAGAACCAAGAAAGAGCAAGTATCCAAGTATCCAAAAAAAAGAAGAAGAAAAGCCAGACAGCACTGGCTCACACCTGTATTCCTAGTTAATCAGGAGGCTGAGATCTGAGGATCAAAGTTTATTCAAAGCCAGCCGGGACAGGAAAGTCCACGAGACTCATCTCAAGTGATACGGCGCTCAGCTTGAGCTGAAGAGCTCAGAGACAGTGCTCAGGCCCAGAGTGCAAGCCCACGACCAACCAAAACAAGGAAGACAGACCAGCACTAATGACAAGTATCCTTTCTGCACTGGGACACTGTGTCCTGAGTACTGCACTGGTATACTGTGTCACCATGAACCTCAGTACTGCACTGAGTACTGCACCAGGACACTGTGTCACCATGAACCTCAGTACTGCACTGAGCACAGCACCAGGACACTGTCACCACGACCCTGCCTGGGGACAGAAGGTCCTCACCAGGTGGGTTGCTGCCACTGTCTGGTGGGAGATGGAAGAGCCAAGGAGGAAAAGGTGGAGCCCAAGTTCTCCAGAAAGTTCCCCCGATTCCCAGACAGGATGTGCGCACCCCCTCCTCTAGCTGCTGCCTGTCACGTCTCTCAGCTATAAGCTCCCAGACTGAGAGGCTGACTTGGGAATTTATCTCCCACTTCTACTATTAGTCAAGTAGAGCTCTCGCTGGGCACCGGTGGCTCACACCTGTCATTCTAGCTACTCAGAAGGCTGAGATCTGAGGATTGCAGTTTAAAGCCAGACCCGGGCAGGAAGGTCTGTGAGACTCTGATCTCCAATGAACCCCCAGAAAACGAGAGGTGGTGCTGTGGCTCAAGTGGTAGAGCGCTCGCCTTGAGCTGAAGAGCTGAGGGACAGCGCCCAGGCCCAGAATTCAAAACCCACGTCGGACAAAAAAAAAAAAAAAAAAAGAGTAGAGGTCTCTTCTCCCGCACAGCCGGTGCTCAGTCTTGTTGGCTCCACAATTCCAGGAGGGACAAAGAACAGGTTTCAGGACTGTGCTGGTACAAGAACCTTGGTAGCCAAGGCAAATACAAATCAAAGATGGAAACAAAACCAAAAACCACTATGTTCCAGCACAGGCAGTCTGGCCCTGGCGCTGGCTCCACCAGACGCTCTGTTCTCTCCCAATGCACTAAGAACTCAATGACGCCGCACGGCCCAGCCTGAGAACACCGGGTAAGGACTGCAGCAGGGGAAGCCCGGGAGCTTTTCCAGTTCCGACAGCGCACTCACTGATCTGGGCACATTCACAAATCATGGAGGGCAGAGGAGCGGTGATAAAAGCAAGGGCTCCAAGGTGGAGAGGTCAGCTAGGGACACAGAGGGCTGGCTGTGAATCCATCCACACAGACTACAAGCAGAGTAAGCACAGTTGAGCAGGGTGGCACATGTCTGCAATCCCAGCTACTCTGAGGCAGAGGAAAGAGGCTAGCAAGTTTGCAGCATATCGGCCAAGTTAGTGAGACCATCTCAAAGTCAAAACAAAAGGAATTAGGAATGGCTCCAGTGGCAGAGTGCTTGCCTTGGATGCCTGAGGTGGTGAGTTCAAACCCCACCACTGCAAAGAAAGCAAGACCAAGAGAAAAATGAGCAGAAAACAGGTGACACAAACAAAGTCCATAGTAAGGTAGTAGACTAAACTGGATATGTCAGCAATTTAGTTAAATTGTAAGTATTAGAACAAAATAAATCCTGGGCAGCTAGGACAATTCTGTATTATTTCTTACAGCTGCACACCAATTATTTCAAAATAAAAACTAAGCTAAAGGGGCTGAGAAGGTGGCTCAGTGGTAGAGCGCTTGCCTTGTATGCCTGAGGCCCTGGGTTCGATTCCTCAGCACCACATAAGCAAAAAGAAAAAAGCCGGAAGTGGCGCTGTGGCTCAAGTGGTAG
>NW_012267245.1:3267441-3271916 GCF_000151885.1 Dipodomys ordii
AAAAAAGACTGGGGGCTGGGAAGGTGGCTCAGTGGTAGAGCGCTTGCCTTGCATGCCTGAGGCCCTGGGTTCGATTCCTCAGCACCACATAAGCAGAAAGAAAAAAGCCGGAAGTGGCGCTGTGTCTCAAGTGGTAGAGTGCTAGCCTTGAGCTGAAGAGCTGAGGGACAGCGCCCAGGCCCAGAGTTCAGGCCCCATAACCGGACCCAAAAAAAAAAGACTGGCCAAGCACTGATGGCTCAAGTCTGTAATCCTAACTACTCAGGAGGCTGAGATTTGAGGATAATGGTCTGAAGTAAGCCTGGGCAGGAAAATCCAAGACTTGTATCTCCAATTAACCACCAAAAGCTGGAAGTAGAGCTGTGGCTCAAAGTAGTAGAGTGCTATCTCTGAGCATAAAAGAAGAGAGAGCCCAGGCCCTGAGCTGAGTTTAAGCCCCAGGACTGGCGTGCATGCATATGCATGTGATGTGCGCACGCGCGCACACACACACGCACGCACATACACAAATATGATTTAAGCAATGATTAATTGGACATGACACCAAAAGCACAGATGCATTATTAGCAAGTAAAGGTAAATTGGACCTCACCAAAATTATAACCTTTTGTACATTAAAAAACAGTATTTAAGAGAGTAACAAAACAACCACAGAATGGGAGAACAGTCTGACCAAAGCTGCAGCCACCACACAAGCCTCCCTCAGGAGGGGTCTGAGCGGCCTCTTCGGGGTCCCCCCCCCTCGTCCGCTAGTGTCCACAGCCACACCACGGCTCATACTCCCAGGAGTATGAAGGAGACAAAGAGAAAAGTACACGAGGCATCTCTCCAGCTTCAGGAAGGGAGAGGTGAGCAGAAAGAGTTCTAAGCAACATCTTTCAAGAGGTACAGGAAAAGCCAGGCGCCAGTGGCTCATGCCGGTCATCCTAGCCACTCAAGAGGCTGAGATCTGAGGATCATGGTTCAAAGCCAGTTTGGGCAGAAAAAGTCAGTGAGACTCTTATCTCCAATAAAGCACTCAGAAAACCGGAAGTGGCGCTGTGGCTCAAGTGGTGGAGTGCTCGCCTTGAGCTGAAGAGTTGAGGGACAGCGCCCAGGTCCAGAGTTCAAGCCCCACGACCAACAAAAACAAAAAAAGAAAAAGAAGTACAGGAAATACTCCAAGTATGTGCAGGATATTAGAAGGGCCTGCAAGGAAAGGTGCTGGAGCTGAGATGTGGGGGAAGGAAGGGGCTTTGAAAGTCAGGTAAAGACAAATGGGCATCACGGGCCACTGGCAAGGCAAACAGGCAGCTACCTGCAAACATAACGTAAGCCGCTGTCTTGAATGCAGCTAATGCCTGTGGCTAAACCCAGCTTCCTCACAGTTCTACTGATACTGTACCTTGCGCTTTTCTTAAAAAAAAAAAAGTCATACTATGGTAAATCCATTTCTGTGAAAAATATAAGGCAATGCCGTATCACCTAAAAAACACTATCCAAGGTGGGCATGTGGCTCAGGGGTAGGATACTGGCATTCATGAGGCTCTAGGTTCAACTCCAACACCACAGAAAAAAGTGCGGGGGGGACAGGGAAAAGATTGAAAGCCCAAAGATAGGATAATGTGACAGAATGCAATCTGGGGGAGACGACAGGGTTAAAGTACTGAGTGGGTGGCACTTGAACTGAGATGTCACAGATGAAAAGGAACCAGGCAGGCGTGAAGAACCAGGAGGCAGTGTCCCAGACGGAGGGGAACAAGTGCAAAGGCCCTGAGGCAGGAAGGCAGCCAGTTACAGACGAAAGGACCGAACAGTGCCAGGCACTCGAAGGCAGACTGTGAAGATGGAATACAGTTACACCTTCGGAGGAGGCTGCAGGCTCTGCAGAGCAGAGCCAAAGCTACAGAAGGTAATGCAGGCTTCTGGAGACACACGAGACAGTCAGCCAGACGGGCTAGGAGAGCAGAGGGAGGGAGACTGACTAGGCCAACCATGGAGGCTGGGCTAGGCCGGGTCAGGCAGAGGCAGGTTCCTTGCCAATGGTGACCAAGTCGAAGATCTCTTCCCTTTCACTCCTTTCATGTTGGGGACTTCCTGGTGCAGACACTGTGCAGCAGTTAATCCTGGCTACTGCTCACGTGCACCATGCCAACTCAAGCTCCCCGACACGCAGGCAAGTGTCACCGAACTCTGAAGCTGCCCGTAATTCTAGACTCTCTGTATGTTGACAAATCCTCAACCAAGCACTGGAGAAGGGGATTAAGTCTGCAAGTACATCAAAGGGGTTCCCCCAGTGTCCAATGGAAGAGGCAAGCATATCAAATGAAGAGCTGCCTCTTATCATAAAAGCCATGTACGGGGCTGGGAAGGTGGCTCAGTGGTAGAGTGCTTGCCTTGCATGCATGAGGCCCTGAGTTCGATTCCTCAGCACCACATAAGCAAAAAGAAAAAAGCGGGAAGTGGCGCTGTGGCTCAAGGGGTAGAGCACTAGCCTTGAGCTGAAGAGCGGAGGGATAGTGCCCAGGCCCAGAGTTCAGGCCCCATGACCGGACCCAAAAAAAAAAAAGATATGATAAGGCCAGTGCCTAACACACAGCCAAGAACACAATAAAGATCCAGTTTGTTCCATTCTTCCCACTAGAAAGAGGATTCTCTTCATACAATCTTTTTTTTTTTTTGGCCAGTCCTGGGCCTGGACTCTTTTGCTTAAGGCTAGCGCTCTACCACTTGAGCCACAGCGCCACTTCTGGCCTTTTCTGTGTATGTGGTACCGAGGAATTGAATCCAGGGCTTCATGCATGCTAGGCCAGCACTCTTCCACTGAGCCACCTTCCCAGCCCCTTCACATAGTCTTGACTCTACTTTCTGGCTATGTGATGTTGGGTAAAAGAGCACTTTCAACTCTAAGGTTTAGCTTCTCAGCAAAATGGAGACAACAGCACTTTCCTGGTATGGCTTCTTAAGAAATTAAATGAGCCAGGACACAGTGGCTCACACCTGTAATCTTAGCTGCTCTGAAGGCTGATGAGATCCAGATAAAGGAGGCTCGAAGCCAGCCTGGACAGAAGAGTCTGCCAAACCCCATCACCAATTAGCCAGAAGAAAGTTTAACTAGAAGAGCGGCATAAGTGGTAGAGCAGCCATGAGAAAAACCCAGTTAAGAGTGTACGGCCCACGGGCTGGGAAGGTGGCTCAGTGGTAGAATGCTTGCCTTGCATGCCTGAGGCCCTGGGTTCAATTCCTCAGCACCACATAAGCAAAAAGAAAAAAGCCGGAAGTGGAGCTGTGGCTCTACTGGTAGAGCGCTAGCCTTGCATGCACAAGGCCCTGGGTTTGATTCCTCAGCACCACATAAGCAGAAAAAGCCGGATGTGGTGCTGTGGCTGAAGTGGTAGAGCGCTAGCCTTGAGCTGAAGAGCTGAGGGACAGCGTCCAGGCCCAGAGTTTAAGCCCCATGACCAAAAAAAAAAAAAAGTGTACAGCCCTGAGTTCAAATTCCAGTGCAAGCAAACACCCCCACTCCCCTCCCTCCCACACACAGAAAGAAATAAGTAAAGTGTAAAAAGTCTGACACTAGTGGCTCATGTCTGTAACGCTAGCTACTCAGGATGCTGAGATCTGAGGATCACCGTTTGCCACCAGCCAAGAGAAGTTCCTGAAACTCTTTATCTTTGACTAATTGGTGTTGTGGCTCAAGTGGTAGAGCGCCAACCTTGAATGGAAAAGCTCCGGAACAATGCCCAGGGCTTGAGTTCAAGCCCCAGGACACACACGGTACAAACTCAAGTCCAGGATGTACACACACACACACACACACACACACACACACACTACAAACTCAAGTCCAGCTCCTGACAACAATAACTTACCTCATTACTAGTGTGATCAAGAATGGAGAAGGGTGGGGGGACAGGTGTACACAAGCAAGCTCAGATCCGGATGGGGGGGGGGGGGGGTAGGGTGGAGGGCAGCTCACTGAACAGGAGCGTGCCCAGCCGTGGAAAAAAGCCCTCTCACCTGGTGATTCCAAATGGAGCCCTCTTTGCTGCGCTCGTCGGGGGTCAGCCGCACATACTGGCTGGTGAGCATGGTGCTGCCTTGGAAGTCCCAGAGTGGCATGGAGCTGGAGCCCACGCCTGCGGGCAGAGACGGACGGGCAAGACGGCAGGTGTCGCAGAGAGGCCGTGCCAGGGGGGCCGCACCGGGAGCCAGAAATCCACACCAGGCGGCCCTGCGCGGGAGACAGGGCCCGCCCTGCCCTTCACCCCTCACCCCTTCCCGCTCGGCCAGGGCCTCGGCCTCACCCCTCACCACTTCCCGCCTCGGGCCTCACCCCTCACCCCTTCCCGCCCGGCCCCGGCCCGGCCTCGGCCTCACCCCTCACCCCTTCCCGCCTCAGGCCTCACCCCTCACCCCTTCCCGCCTCGGGCCTCACCCCTCACCCCTTCCCGCCCGGCCCCGGCCCGGCCCCGGCCTCACCCCTCACCCCTTCC
>NW_012267245.1:3272531-3301043 GCF_000151885.1 Dipodomys ordii
CCTTCCCGCCCCGGGCCTCACCCTGGTAGGGTTTGATGAGCGAATGCTCGCGCTTCAGGTGCTCACTGTTGCCGTCGGTGATGTCGGCAGCCACCGACCCGAGCAGCAGAAGGAAATGGACAAGTGTGGCGGGGCCGGGGCCGGGGCCAGGAAGCCCAGGCCTCCCCGGGCACCGCTGGCCCCAGCCCCAGCGCCAAAACCAGCGCTCGGCCGCCATCCTCCGTCTCCTCTGGGCCACTTCCGCCCCCCGACTTCCGCCTTCCGGGTGTGCTCTCTAACGGCCTCCGGACGGAAGCCTTCTAACCCCCGGGGTCGCCGAGGAGTTAAAAGGCAAAGCCTCGCAGTCGCAGCGGGCCGCGGATGGAGGGGTCGGACAGCCCCCCATCCGGGCCGAGGGCCTTCCCATCATCTTGGAGGTTCCTAAACCCCTGTCAGCCGGCCTCGGCAATGAGCTTTTAGAGTGACAAGACCGGAGACCAATCACGGAACAGCACGTTAGGCCTGGGAGCCAATGAGGAGCGGAGGAATGATTTGAGCGACGGTCGCGGAGGGGCGTGGCCTCGGGAGCGGAGCATCCTGGAACTTGAAGTTCCCAGGGCTGCGCGCGGCCGCTGGGCTCGCAGACTGGCCTGCGCTGGGCTTCAGGCCGCAGGTCAGGCCTCAGGGTGAGTTTCCCAGCCCGGGCGTCGGGGGTGGAAGCAGCTCTGAAGGAGGTCTCCATCCTGAGCCACCTCGGGTAGCCTGGGCGGACCTTTAAGCCGTCCCTAAGCTCATCTCCGAGCTACTTTCACACACCTCTTTAAAAGCCCCAGTTAAGGGTCCTTGGCTCAACGCCTGTCATCCCAGCTACTCAGGAAGCCTGAGATCTGAGGATCACAGTTCGAAGCCAGCCTGGGCAGGAAAGTCCGTGAAACTCTGATCTCCAGTAAACTACTACGAAAAAGCCAGAAGTGGTGCTATGGTTCAAATGGTAGAGCACCTTGAGTGAAAAAGCTCAGGGGATAGCACCCAGACCCTGAGGACGGACACACACACACACACACACACACACACACACACACAATTGGAAAATCTAGGTCTATATTCCCACATGAGGTCCAGGGGCTGGAACTGAATTGAAATGAGTAGGATTACCCCTACAAAATGTTTTTGTTTTGTTTTTGTTTTGGCCAGGCTTGAATTTAGGGATTCCTGATGGTGGCTTTTTCCAAGCCTGGGCTATTTATGGAATCTTCATCTCAAAAGTAAAATTAAAAAAAAAAAAAAAAACCTATGTTGAGCTGGGCACTGGTGGCTCACACCTGTCATCCTAGCTACTCAGGAGGCTGAGATCTGAGGATCGCAGTACCAAGCCAGCCCAGGTTGGAAAGTCCATGAGACACTTATCTCCAGTGAATACCAGAAAACTGGAAGTGGCACTGTGGCTCAAAGGAGTAGAGCACTATCCTTGAGCTGAAGAACTGAGAGACAGCACTCAGGCCCAAAGACTCATGACTGACAAGAAAGAAAGAGAGAGAGAGAAAGAAAGGAAGGAAGGAAGGAAGGGAGAAAGGAAGGGAGAAAGAAAAAGAAAAAACTGTGTCAAGACTGAAGGGTAGACTGGCAGAAGACTGAATTCTTTGTGACTGGATGATGGAGACCTCTGTAAGGAAGAAGGATCCAAAATCAGTTAACTGTGGGGCCGGTAATGTGGCTCAGTGGCAGAGTGCTCGCCTAGCAGCATGCATGAAGCCCTGGGTTCGATTCCTCAGTACCATATACACAGAAAGAGCCGGAAGTGGCTCTGTGGCTCAAGTGGTAGAATGCTAGCCTTGAGCACAAAGGCTCAGAGAAAGTGCCCCAGGCTCTGAGTTCAAGCCCTATGATCAGTACAAAAAGTAAAATAAATGTTAAATCCTTGTAGAGGGAACATAAATGTATAAAAAGTTAGGTACCTTGATGACAGGTTAAAGGATCCAAGTTCATCTGGATCCTTTCATAGGGCTAAGGAGGGGTGAGGGTACTAGTAATAAACGAAATATTTGCATACCCCTGTGTAGGCTCGGCCTTCATCACTTATAAGAAGGTAAGCATGTTGTAGAACACGTTTCAGAGTTGTTGGTCCATGGCCATTGTTGCTTTGGCCTGTGGGGGTCCTAATATATCATGGTGGGACCACGTAGCTGAGGAGGCCTTTTTGTTGTTGTTAGTAGTGGGGGGGGGGCTTGAACTCTGGGCCTAGGCGCTGTCCCTCAGCTCTTCAGCTCAAGGCAAGTGCTCTACCGCTTGAGCCATGGCGCCACTTTCGGTTTTCTGGTGGTTCATTGAAGATAAGAGATTCATGGACTTTCCTGCCCAGACTGGCTTTGAACTATGATCCTCAGATCTTAGTCTCCTGAGTGAGCAAGAATGACAAGTGTGAGCCACTGGTGCCCAGCTGAGGAGGCCTTTTTGCCTCATGACAATCAAGAAACAAAGCAAGAAAGGAACTAGGGTCCCAATATCCTTATTAAGGGGAGTCTCTTCTTATGGGGACTTTCTCCCCATAGACCCAGTCTCTCAAAGGTTCTTAGTGCCAGAGAGAGACACGGTACCTTTAACACATGGGAGACATTTAAGATCCAAACTAAGCTGAGCACAGTGGCTGGTACCCATAATCCTTAGCTACTCAGGAAGCTGAGGTCAGAGGATCACAGTTTGAAGCCCAGCCCAGGTCAAAAAGATTGTGACACTCTTATCTTCAATTAACCACCTTTAAAAAGCTCAAGTGGTAGAGTGCTAGCCTTAGGCATAAAAAGATAGGGACACACACAAGCCCTGAATTCACGCCTAGTAGTTACTGGGGAAAAAAAATCTGAATTAGAGTTCCTCCAACTCATCTGTTGAAATACTAGGACTGAGAATGTAGCTCAGTGGTAAAGTGCTTCTCCACCATAAACAAGGCCTTGGGTTCAATCCTCAGTGGAGAGGGAGGAGGTTGAGGATGAGGAGGGGAAGGAAGAAGAGGAGGAGGAGGAAAAAAAAGGAAAAAGAAGCCAATTCATGAGACTGAGGCAGGAAGCTCATTTCAGCCCAAGAGTCTGAGGAGAGCCTACCGAACATAATGAGAAGCTATCCCCAAAGAAAAAAGGGGGAAAAATCCTTTTATCTTGATTATTGAAACACTAACCCCTAACGTGATAGTATTTGGGGGTGTTAGCAATGGAGCCTATTGATGCCAATTAAATTATGAGGAGGGAGTCCATTATAATTGGATTAGTGCCCACATCAGATGAGACAGGAGTAGGCTAGGAAGATGGCTCAGTGGTAGAGTGCTTGTCTTACATACATCAGGCTCTGGGTTCAGTTCCTCAGCACCACATAAGCAGAAAAAGCCAGAAGTGGCGCTGTGGCTCAAGTGGTAGAGTGCTACCATTGAGCTGAAGAACTGAGGGACAGCACCCAGGCCTGAGTTCAGGCCCCATGACCGGCAAAAAAAAAAAAAGACATGACAGGGAGAGCATGCTTTCTTCTTCTCTGCTCACTGGCACAGGAAGACACAGCAAAAAGTTGGCCATTTGAAAACTAGGAAGAAAACTGGGCACCATGGCTCACACCTAGAATCCTAGCTACTACAGGAGGCTGAGATCTGAGGATCATGGTTCACAGCCAGTCACAGACAAGAAAGCCCATGAGACTCTTATCTCTAATAAACCATCAAAAAGCTGAGAGTGAAGCTGTGGTTCAAGTGGTAAAGTACCAGCCTTGGAGTAAAAAAAATAAAGCAAGAACGTAAGTCCCTGTTGGATACTAGTAGCCCACACTTGTAATCCTAGCTACTCGGGAAGCTGATCTCTGTGGATCAAGGTTCAAAACTAGCCCAGACAGGAAAAAAGTCTGTGAGACTCTTATATCTAGTGAATCATCAAAACCTCTATAAGTGCCAAGTGCTCATGGCTCATGCGTGTCATCCTAGCTACTCAGGAGTTTGAGATCTAAGGATCATGGTTCAAGCCAGTCCAGGCAAAGAAGTCCATGAGACATCTCCAATGAATCACCAGAAAACCAGAAGTGATGCTTTGGCTCAAAATGGTAGAGCTCTAGCCTTGAGCAAAAAGCTCAGAGGTTAGTACCCAGGTCTAAGAGTTCAAGCCCCACAACTGAAGAGAAGAAAATTCCACAAGTGGGTGCTGTAGCTCAAGTGATAGAGCACTAGGCTTGAGCACAGAAGCTCAGGGACAGTGGCCAGGCCATAAGGTAAAGCTCCAGGACCAACACACACACACACACACACAGAGTCCACCTGTCTCTGTACACCTGAGCACGTGCATGCGTGACAGCCTAAACCTGCAAGAGATGAGGTTGCACATGAACCCTGCACAGTACCTGCAGGGGTACTGAGCACACACACACATCCAGGACATAGTAGATCTGAGATAAGTATATGCTGGGTGCCAGGTTCAAAGTTGCCTAGTGTTGGGTCCACGGACATCAGCGTGCTCAGACAGGACCTTGGGGCCTCTTGGGCTGAGCCAGGCACTGTGCTAGGCCCAGGTGGCGCATGCCTGTCTTCATGCCTGTGCTGGGGGCATGTGTGTGTGTGTGTGCGTGCGTGAACGTGGCGGGTGTGTATGAAGAGGCGTTTATTTCTCTCTCTCTCTCTCTCTTAGACCTGCTGCTTTCTGTGGTTTGGTTTCTATAGAAACACTTCCTGTGGCAGAGAAAAGAGGTAGTGAGCTACTGCTTCAGGATGTGAGGGCCCGCCAGAGCACGGCAGGACTCTGGCCGCCGCCCGCCCTGCACAGCGCCAGCCTCCAGGCGGGCACTGCCCACAGGTCCTCCCCCCCCATGGTGGGTGGCCCCCCAGACGGGGACCCGTGATCTGCGGCGGGATGCCAGGGAAACCGAAGCACCTGGGGGTCCCCAATGGGCGCATGGTGAGTGAGGGCTGTGAACCAGGGCCATGAGGATGGGGGGGGGGAGTAGGGGGGGGGAAATGCGTGCACAACCAGGGTGGGGCTCAGGCTGCACACGGCAAGCCAGAGAAGTTGGGTACAGGCAGCAGCTGTGGGACTCGGTGCCCTCAACCCCCCAGGATCCTTCTAGAGTCCCATGCCACCCGGGAGAGGTGTTTGGAACTAATTGGACATAGCCTCTTGTCCAGATGCAGGCTGGACCCTCTAAGGCTCACTCCATATGGAGCTGCCTTCACCCCCCACCCCCAAGGGAACAGATGGATGGATCCCTTGGCCACTTGCACGGTACCTCAAGTGCCTGCCCCTCACTCAGCCCTAGCCCTCTTCTCCCCATCCACCCCACACCGCAGGTGTCCAGGACCAGCTTTTGTGAGTCACTGATGCCCCCTCTTCTGGAGGCCCCCAGGGATGGGTCAGTCTCAGCCTGTCCCATCCCCAGTCCCCCCTAGGCATCCCCCCCCCCGAGAACTAGGGTATCCCCATGTCCTACACAGCTCCCTGGCTGTGTTACCCCACCCAGAGCGGTCCTGGGAGGGGCCGGCCTTTCTCCGTAATTCAGCAGGTGGGGCAGTTGGTGTTAGATCACAGACTTGTAATGCATTGTGTGTGTGTGTGTGTGTGTGTGTGTGTGTGTGTGTGTGTGTGTGTTGGCACTGGGGCTTCAACTCAGGGCCTGAGCACTGTCTTTTAGCTTTTTCACTCCAGGCTGGTGCTCTACCACTTGAGCCACAGCTCCACTTGTGGCTTTGTTCGGTGGTTCATTGGAGGTAAGAGTCTCACGGACTTTCCTGCCCTGGCTGGCTTGGAACTGTCACATCCTCAGATCTCAGCCTCCTGAGGAGCTAGGATCCCAGGTGTGAGCCCCTAGAGCCCCACTTTGAAAGTTTGAGAACAGCCCATCTGGCCTGGAGGAGGGAGGTGAGATTCCTTTCTAGTCCTTCCCCTGGCGTCCAGGCCATCAAGTCAGATTCACTTGGGAGCATAGCTAGATTGCTTCTGCAACAGTATTCTGAACTGCAGGGAAATGGAGAGGGCTGGAGACAGCTCTAAGCCTGGGCCCCCTCCAGTGCCAGGCACAGGTGTCTCTACCCCACTGAGAGCTGAAAAGCACCCTAGTCTCTGTGTGGTGTCCAGATCATGCACAGGTCAATCTTTGCCCTTCTTGGGCCGGTCTGAACTCTCCCCTAGGATTCCAGGGCTCACGCGTGGGCCACTTTGGGGGCACCAGGCTTGGCTGTCGCCCTCAGTGGGGGACTGGGTGTGAGGATGGAGGTGGAGAGGTGGCTGAGAACCAGGAGTCTGTGTCCTTCTGTCTGAGCTAGCTCCCAAGGGAGACCCAGGAATAAATGATGTGCGGACAAGAAGACCCGATCAGCATTTGGAAACGCTCCCCTTCCCCCTAGCGCTTCCAGATCCTGGTCATCTCCTATCAACCAATGCCACCACCACCCCTTGTCCCCAAGCCAGGCAGTTTTATTCTCAAGCCAGGCAGTTTCCCTGCCATTCCGCTTGTCAGGCAATTGCAAAAAAAAAAAAAATCTGTCACTTGAGACACATACCAGCGCCTTCCCGAGGTGTCTTCAGGGAGCCCCAAATCCAGTTCATTTGTGTGCACAATCATTCAATCGGCACACACACACACACACACACACCCTATGGGCCCCCAGCATTAGTGGCTCACACCTGTCATCCTAGCTACTCAGGAGACTGAGATCTAAGGATCCCAATTCCAAGCCAACCCCGGGCAGGAAAATCCATGAGACTCTTCTCTCCAATAAACTACTCAGAAAAAGCCAGAAGTGGTGCTGTGGTTCAAGTGGTTGAGTGCTAGCCTTGAGCACAAAGAGGCTCAGGGGTAGCAACCAGGCCCTGAATTTAAGCCCCAGAACTGGCGAAAAAAAAAAAAAGAATAAAAGGAAAAGAGGCTGAGATCTGAGGGTCACAGTTCAAAGCCAGCCCAGGTAAGAAAAATCCATGAAACTTATCTCCCAGGTTCCAGCCAAAAGCCAGAAGTAGAGGTATAGCTCAAGAAGTGGTTGCCGGACACCAGTGGCTCACATCTGTCATCCTAGCTACTCAGGAGGCTGAGATCTGAAGATCTCATGCATGCAAGGCAAGGACTCTACCACTGAGCCACCTTCCCAGCCCTGAGACTGGATGTTGATGCCAAGTGGCCACAGCTTGATGGCCAGCTTAGTGTCACAGGACTGGCTCCCATGGAAGGAACCACATTGGGTAACATCCCCAGAGAGGTTCAGAGCCTCAAAGATGAGATCATAGTACAGGAGATTCAGGCCCTGGCTGAATCCTACCGCAGCTACTCAGGAGGCTGAGATGTGAGGATCACAGTTCAAAGCCCGCATGGGCAGCAAAGTCCCTAAGATTCTTTATCTCCGGTGAACCACCAAAAAGTTGGAGATGGAGCTGTGGCTCCAGTGAGCCCCAATTCCTTGAGCCTTGAGCCCCGATACCAGCACACATACAAAACAAAGATGCTCCATAAATCACACACACACACACACACACACACACACACACACACAACACACCATTGGCCTCGGTCTTATTCCTGTCCCAGATTTTAAGACCTTGGGCCTCAAAGCTTCCCTTTCCACAGATGGCAAGCATGCAGGAAGATGGGAAGATAGGGGGAGACCTTAGGCTCCAGAGACAAGCCATGGAAGCTTCTGAGGCATTTCTGCTTCCCCCCTCCGTATGATCTGTTTGAACCTCGGTTTCCTCATCTGTAAGGTGGGAGAAGCAGTATCTCTCTGGGAGGATAGAGACAGAATGATCGAGTTGAAACCAGGGCTGGTAGGAGAGTAAGCCCCTCCTCCTCTCTTCGCCTCCTCAGAGATCAGCAGATCCCCCTTTTGCCTCCTCTGAAGACCCCACCCCCCGATGGTGGATCTGGGGGTGTCCATAACCACCACACCCTTCCTCAGCCTTTCTTCCCCTTTTCCTCTGTTTACTCACACTTCTCCTGCAACAAGGCAGAGGTCAGGTGGGGGTTGGAGCAGGGCCAGCTCTGCTCAGCCCAACTTCCCCAGGCCCAGTGTCTGTGCAGGTTGGAGTCCCGGCCAGCAGGATTTTCTGCAAACACCACCCCCCCCACACGCACACACATATACACTTTGTGCAGATGCTACTTCTGAGCACAGCCAGGCTGGTGCGTCTTTCACAGACAGGCTTGTAGGCAGCCTTGGAGGTTGGGGAAGCTGTGTTGGCAGGGGGAAACTGAGGCTTAGGGGAAATCATTTGTACCTCAACATCAGATCTGGTATTGAGTTTGTGTCCCTGTTCCTTTCCAGCTCTAGATTTTTTTTTTCCTTTTTGTGGGTTGTGAGGCTTGAACTCTGGGCCTGAGTGCTGTCCCTCAGCTCTTCAGCTCAAGGCCAGCGTTGTACCACTTGAGCCACTTCCAGCTTTCTGGTGGTTCATTGGAGATAAGAGTCTCACAGACTTTTGTTCCCTGGGCTGGCTTTGAACCTTGATCCTCCGATCTCAGCGTCCTGAGTAGCTAGGATGACAGGTGTGAGCCACCGGCTCCCAGCCACTGTCCATGTATCAGCTCAGACTAACTATAGATAATAGGGAAAGAGAGGATAGAATCAAGACATTCAGGAGGCAGCCATAAGTGTTGGATTGGCCAGCAGCCAGCCCTCTGTAGAGGGTACTGAATAGTACTGGGTCTAAGAGATGTGTCTATGAGCTTCATGCCAGTGGCTCACGTCTGTCATCCTAGGTACTCAGGAGGCTGAGATCTGACGATTGCAGTTCAAAATCAGCCTGGGCAGGAAAGTCCATGAAATTTTTTCTTGTCAGTCGTGGGGCTTGAACTCTGGGCCTGGACGCTGTCCCTCAGCTCTTCAGCTCAAGGCAAGTGCTCTACCACTTTCTGGTGGTTCATTGGAGATAAGAGTCTCATGGACTTTTCCTGCCCGGGCTGGCTTTGAACTGCGATCCTCAGGTCTCAGCCTCCTGATTAGCTAGGATGACAGGCGTGAGCCGCCAGTGCCTGGCTGTCCCTGAGATACTTATTTCCAATGAACCACCAAAAAAAAAAATGAAGTGTAGGTGTGAGTCACATGGTAGAGCACCAACTTTGAGTAGAACAAGCTAAGGGCCAGCTCCTGGATGTGATGGGTAGAGGTGTGAAGGGAAGGATAGTTCAGAAGACCTGTACTCAGAGATGCCTGATATGTACGGGGGGAGGGGGGGGAGAGCATTGCTGCAGCAGGTACTCAAGGCAGAGGGAAAATGAGGCAGGAGAAGCAGGCGTGTGTAGGGTGCAGGAAAAATAGAAAAGTTTGATGAGGTATAGGGGGGAGGTGAGGGGGAGGGAAATGGGTGATGTTGAAGGGGTTCATTAGTCAGGCCCAGGTGGGTTTTAACTGTCACCTAGCAACGGCAACCTAAGAGCAGAGACTCAGGACCCAGATAGGACAGCTGAGAGGGGAGGGATCCGGGAGCCAGCCCTACTTAAGGACATGGACCTTTGATTAAACCGAATGTAGACATCAAGCCTCTGAGCGGCCAGGTGTCAGTGGCTCACGCTTGTAAATCCCAGCTCCTCAGGAGGCTGAGATAGGAGGATCACAGTTCAAAGCCAGCCCGGGCAGGAAAGACCTTGAGACTCTTATCTCCAATAAACCATGCAGAAAACCGGAAGTGGTGCTGTGGCTCAGGTGGTAGAGCCTTGAGCTGAAGAGCTGAGGGACAGCGCCCAGGCCCAGAGTTCAAGGCAAGAAAGAAAGAGAGAGAGAGAAGAACAAGGCTGATTTGAGGCTGGAGCACAGCAGGCAGCCTCTGGGGGAGAAGAGGGTGCAGTGGGTGATGATCCCTGGGGAAATTGGAGGGGGTGAAGACAGTAGTGGCAGAGTCTCTGGAGCTGGGAATACAGCTGCTTAGCAGGGGGGCGGTGGGGTGGGGTGGGAAGAAGAACACACCACGGGGTGCAGGCAGGTGCTAAATGGCAAGGGACATTGCCTCCCTGGCTCCGGGAGCCCCCCCCCCGCCCCCAGGAAGGAGGGCATTTCCTGCAGCCGTGGGAGGCGCTGAGATGGGGGGGGGGGCGGGCATGATTGGATGGTGCAGGTCAGGGAGGGGATGGGAGGCCCGGGAAAGGCACTAACTTTCCCTTCTGCTCAGTCGCTTCTTACCTCATGCTGCAGATGGAAGATGGGGCTCATCCAAGGCGGGGAGCCCAAGGTTGTAACGTTAGACACCCCCCAAACAACAACAACAACAGTTATTTTCAGTTCTGTATGCCTATTTAAGGGGTGGGGTGGGTACTAGGCTTGAACTCAGGGCCTGAACTCTGTCCTTTTAGCCTCTTATGCGCAGGGCTGGCGCTCTACCACTTGAGCCGCAGCTCCACTTCTGGTTTGGGGGTGGTTCATTGGAGATAAAAGTCTCATGTACCTTCTTGCCCAGGCTGGCTTTGAACTGTGATCCTCTGATCTCAGCCTCCTGGGTAGCTCGGATTGCAAGTGTGAGCCAGCTGCATTTCAGCCTTGTACTCTGGTAGGAAGAGAAGGGATTTCCACTTGGGATTGGCTGAGTTTGGGGGGGGGTGATATTAGCCAAGGGTTGTCTGTGTGTGGTTAAAGCTGGAGATTTAGAGTGAGGGACAAAGGGTCCAAGACAGACCCAAGGAGGGACACAGAGTGGGGGGCAAAGGGGGACTTCCAGAGTCATTCCCAGAGGATGGTTTTTGTCTCCATTAAGGGCTGGCATTAACAGGGACGTTAAGAGTGTGTGTGCTTTGTGGAAGAGGGTTGAACTGGCCTTCCAGGTCATCAGCATGACCTAGAAGCTTGTGAGAAATAGAGAGCCTGCCCCGCCCCTGAATCCTGGGTGGATCTAAAACCCTGCTGTGTACAAAGGGGTGGGCCCTGCGGAAGAACTGGTAGGCCAAGGGGAAGCAGTTGCAATGAGATTATTGGCTACTAAAACACCTCTCCTTCCAATAGCAAGCTCGGATCCAGCCATTACACACTGGCCACTGCTCTCTATGCTATAAATAGAGTATGCACAGATTCCATCTTTGTAGTGGCCTGCTGAGGACATTACTATTTTTAGCACCATCCCTTGTTTACAGATGGAAGCCACCAAGTGAATGGATTTTCCCAGAGTCACACAGCTTAGCAAGTGGGAAAGTATTAAAGTCTGTGTACAGATTGCAGTGGGGGGGGGGGTTGGTGGCTCATGTCTGGAATGCTAGCTACTCAGGAGGCTGAGATCTGAGGATCATATTTGAAAGCCAGTCTGGGCAGAAAGTCCATAAGACATTTATCTCCAATTAACCAGCAAAAAGCCAGAAGTGGAGCTGGGCACCGGTGGCTCACGCCTGTCATCCTAGCTACACAGGAGGCTGAGATCTGAGGATCGCAGTTCAAAACCAGCCTGGGCAGGAAATTCCGTGAGACTCTTATCTCCAATAAACCACCAGGAAACCGGAACTGGTGCTGTGGTTCAAGTGGTAGAGCACCAGTCTTGAACTGAAGAGCTGAGGGACAGCGCCCAGGCCCAGAGTTCAAGCCCCACAACTGACAAAAAAAAGAGTGGTAGAGTTGCCGTGAGCCAAAAAAAAAAAAAAAGCTAAGGGAGAGTGCCTTGGCCCTGAGTTCAAGCCCCAATACCAGCGCGTGCAAGTGTATACACACACACACACACACACATATACACACAGAGTCTATCCACACTTGGGCTCCCTCAGCAGAGGCTGGGGGGAAGGAAAGGAATGGGGCCATTTGAAGGTATTTTGCATGCATTCCCAGCACACACTGATTGGCATGTGTTGGAATAGGAGCCAGGACAGCCTGAGCAAATCCCTGACCGAGCAATGACTAGCTAGGGGCATCCAGCATGAGGCTTCAGGTGGAGAAGAAAAGTTTCCAGTCCCCAGGGTAGCCAAGCCCAGAACTGTGTCTCTTTGTTTTTGTTGTTGGTCACGGGGCTTGAACTCTGGGCCTGGGCGCTGTCCCTCAGCTCTTCAGTTCAAGGCAAGTGCTCTACCACTTGAGCCACAGCGCCACTTCTGGTTTTCTGATGGTTCATGAGTCTTATAGACTTTCCTGCCTGGGCTGGCTTTGAACCTCAATCCTCAGATCTCAGCCTCCTGAGTAGCCAGGATGAAAGGCGTGAGCCGCAGGTGCCTGGCTAGAACTATGTCTCTTGATTTGTTCCTCCTCGGGCTCTGCTCTGACTTTCTACCCGATCTGGTCTCTCCTAGGTTCTGGCTGTCTCGGATGGAGGTAAGTGACAGAATGTGTGAAGAAGACCTGGTTGGGGGGTGGAGGGAGGTGAAAATAGGAATGGACCTGCAGAACAGATGGATGACTGGGGAGGTGGGGGGGGGGGAGACTCACCTTCTGCTTGCCCATCCCCCCCTACAGAGCTGAGCAGCACCACAGGGTCCTTGAGCCAGAAGGAGAGCAAAGGCAGTTCCCTGAGCATCCACAGCCTCCCCAGTGGTGCCAGCAGCCCCTTTCCCGAGGAGCAGCCTGTGGCCAGCTGGGCCCTCTCCTTCGAGAGGTTGCTGCAAGATCCATTGGGCCTGGCTTACTTCACCGTAAATCCTGGGGTGGGATGGGGTGGGGTGGGATGGGTTAGGGCAGAGGGAGGCAGGCAGGGGCATGCACGCGAGCTCCAAGCTGGCCAGAGTGGGCCTCTGCAACCGGGCACCCCTCAGCCAGCCCTTCCCTGGCTCCCTCTCCTCCCGGCTGGAAGCATCCTTTCCTTCTCTCTGTCCTGGGCTCTGCTGATGCTTTTCTCTCCCTGTGTCTCAGGATCTGGCACCATCTGTCTGTCTGGTCTCTTGGCCCTGCGTCTGTCCCAGTGTTTTGAACACGTCCCCTGATACAGATTGTGTCTGACAGGCCTCTTCCTCCTCCCTCCCCCCCCTGCCCTCCCCTCCCTCCTCTCCTCTCCCTCCCCCCCAGGAGTTCCTGAAGAAGGAGTTCAGCGCCGAGAACGTGACTTTCTGGAAGGCCTGTGAGCGTTTCCAGCAGATCCCGGCCAGCGACACCCAGCAGGTGGGGGGAGAAGGAGAGGGCTGCGGAAGGCTGGGAAGCCCGCCTGGGCCTGTGCCCCCCTGACCTCCGCCTGGCCCCCCTCCCCCAGCTCGCTCAGGAGGCCCGCAACATCTACCAGGAGTTCCTGTCCAGCCAGGCTCTGAGCCCGGTGAACATCGACCGGCAGGCCTGGCTCGGCGAGGAGGTGCTGGCACAGCCCCGCCCGGACATGTTCCGGGCACAGCAGCTGCAGGTGCGCGGGGCCGGGCGGAGGTGTAGGCCGGGAGGGCGTGGCTTGAGGAGACAGGAATCCAGAGGGGGCGTGGTCAGACCCAGGGGCGGAGCCTGGGCCGAGCCGGTAGGGCTCAGAGGCGCCTAAGCAGAAGCCGAGGTGAATGGAACAAGGGGCGGGGCCTACTTCAGATCGCGGGCGTGGCCTATATGGGGCGCGGCCAGGCCCTTCCTCTCTATGTAGGGGCGGGGCCTAAACGAGCTCGTGGGCGTGTCCAAGGGTAGGGGCGCGGCCAGGGCGAGAAGTAGGTGTCGGGAACTGGTCTGGGCGGGGCCAAGGGCTCCCTTCATGAGTTGGGGCGGGGTCTAACTGAGATAGTAGGCGTGGCCAAGAGTAGGGGCAGGGCCAGATCTTCCCCCAGGGTTTGAGGAGGGACCAGGGAGAGAAGTAGGTGTCAGGAGCTGATCTGGGCGGGGCCAGGGCATTCCTCTAGAGATAGGGGCGGGCCTAAATGAGCTCGTGGGCGTGTCCAAGGGTAGGGGCGCGGCCAGGGCGAGAAGCAGGTGTTGGGAGCTGCTGTGGGCGGGGCCAGGGTCTCCCTCCATGACTTTGGGCGTGGCTTAACTGAATATGTGGGCGTGACTAAGATCGGAGGCGTGGCCAAGGTCTCCCTCCAGGGGCTTGGGGCGTGGCTTAACTAAGTATATGGGCGTGGCCAAGCTTAGGGGCGTGGTCAGTGCCTCCCTCCAGGGCTTGGGGGCGGGGCCAGCTGCCTAACCTGCAGGGCAGCTGAATTTAGGGAAGCCCTGATTCTCCGTCACCCCCGCCCGGGCTGGCCCTGCAGATCTTCAACCTGATGAAGTTCGACAGCTACGCGCGCTTCGTCAAGTCCCCGCTGTACCGCGAGTGCCTCCTGGCCGAGGCGGAAGGACGGCCCCTGCGGGAACCGGGCTCCACGCGCCTGGGCAGCCCGGACACGGCAAGGAAGGTGGGGGACCCGAGGCCCGGGGCGGGGGGCGGGGCGGGGGGAGGAGTCGGGGGCGAGGGGAGCACCCTGCAAGAGGAGACGCCCCTGGATGCAGAGCTGCGGGTGCGAGCCCCGCGATCTGCGCGAGGGCTGGGCACCGGAGCCTGTGCTGTACCCGCAGAAGCCCAAGCTGAAGCCGGGGAAGTCGCTGCCGCTGGGCGTGGAGGAGCTGGGGCAGCTGCCGGCGGCCGAGGGTCCCGGGGGCCGCCCGCTCCGCAAGTCCTTCCGCAGAGGTGAGGCCCTGGAGGGAGGGGAGGGGCGGGGGGGGGCGGGTACCCGAGTTGGTGCCGCCCTTGGCTTCTACTGGGCTCACGGACTACAACATGAATGCAAGATCCAGTCGGCCCTGGAGCTACGGAGCACTCACGCCTGTAATCCCGTTTGCTCCCCAGGGTTAACCCATCTGAAGGATCCTGGTTCGAAGCCAGGCATGGGCAGGAAGAATCTGTGTGAGACTCTTACCTCCAAGGAAACACTTAAAAAAAAAAATCCAGGGGCTGGGAAGGTGGCTCAGTGGTAGAGCGCTTGCCTTGCATGCCTGAGGCCCTGGGTTCGATTCCTCAGCACCACATAAGCAAAAAGTGAGAAATGGCGCTGTGGCTCAAGTGGTAGAGCGCTAGCCTTGAGCTGAAGAGCTGAGGGACAGCGCCCAGGCCCAGAGTTCAGGCCCCACGACTGGACCCAAAAAATAAATAAATAAATAAAATCCAGAAGTGGAATTGTGGTTCAAAGTGGTAGAGTGCTTGCTCTGTGCAAAAAGCTAAGGGACAGCACCCAGGCCCTGAGTTCAAGCCCCAGTATCCACACACACACACACACACACACACACACACAAATAACTCCTCAAGGTCATCTCATTCATTCTCCAAGGTGGTTCTGTTCCCAGGCCAGACCCCAGAAGTGTGGGGTCTCCCCCCAACCAAAATCCACCTGCTGATGTCTCATCGCAGGGATGGGGTGAGGGACAGAGGGACTCTTCCCATTTCCTTCTCCTTCTCTCCTAGAGCTGACAGGAGGTACTACGAGCTTAGCCTTACGCCGAGAGTCTCAGGGTTCCCTAAATTCGTCTGCCAGTCTAGACCTGGGTTTCCTTGCCTTTGCCAACAGATCTGAGGTGAGCCAAATGCTGGGGAAATGAGGCACGCTTCTGGCTCGGTCCTCACTTTCCTTCCTGGCTGTGCTTCCCCCTTCCTTTCTTCCTGTCATCACGCTATTGGCCCACACATGTATGTTCTGGGGGGGGTGCACAGACACCTGTGCGCATGTGCAGGCCTAGGTGTGGTCAGTGGGTGGACCTGTCATGCACCTGGAGGAGGACATTTTGGCTTGGCTCCAGATGTGTGCTTGAATGTGTGTGTGTGTGTGTGTGTGTGTGTGCCCCCAGGCAGTTTACCAGTCTCCACACACCTGTCTGTCCTCTGCACACCTTGGCATGTATACATATAACCTCCACCCCCCTACTTGTACCTCAGAACCAGAGCCACAGGAAGAGCATTGGGAGCACCGAAGGGGACAGCGAAAGCCGTCCAGGAAAATACTGCTGCGTGTACCTCCCGGATGGCACAGCCTCCTTGGCCTTGGCCCGATCCGGCCTCACCATCCGAGACATGCTTGCTGGCATCTGTGAGAAGCGAGGGCTCTCTCTACCCGACATCAAAGTCTACCTGATGGGCAATGAGCAGGTGGGCAACCTTACCTTCCCTGCTCCTCATTCTAAACTCTTCCTGATCCTGAGTGACTCTTTCTTTTCTTTCTTTTTTTTTTTTTTGGCCAGTCCTGGGGCTTGAACTCAGGGCCTGGGCGCTGTCCCTGAGCTTCTTTTGCTCAAGGCTAGCACTCTACCACTTGAGCCACAGCGTCACTTTTGGCTTTTTCCATTTATGTGGTACTGAGGAATCAAACCTAAGGCTTTTTGCATGCTAGGCAAGCACGCTACCACTAAGCCACATTCCCAGGCCCCTACGTCCATTTCTAGTCACCTGAACCCAACCAATGTTCTTTTATTTGGAGGAGAGGGAGGCCAGGCATGGGGCTTGAAGCCAGAGCCTCGGCACTGTTCCTGAGCTTTTGTGCTCAAGGCAAGCGCTCTACCACTTGAGCCACAGCACCACTTCCAGTTTTCTGGTGGTTCATTGGAGAGAAAAGTCTCACAGATTTTTCTGCCCAGGCTGGCTTTGACCTGTGATCCTCAGATCTCAGCATCCTGAGTAGCTAGGATGACAGGTGTGAGCCACTGGCGCCTGGCTGAAAACTAGTCTTTAAACCATTCAGCAAGGATGTGGGGAGGAATAATGCTGACCTCAGACACCATCAGGAATCCATTTACTTAGTAGACAAGTCCTAAGGCCTGGAGAAGGTAAGTAAGTAGAAGGACTGGCGCCCAAATCCATTCCTCCAGGCCCACAGACTGAAGGTGAGCCCTACAGGACATAATTAGAAGGAGGACTGAAACTTCTAGAAGTAGTTATCTGGGGAATGGGTAAACATTTCTTCTATGAAGCCTTCATAGAAGCAGCAGCAGGTGACATGGACGGAGAGGATTTTGTCTGGCAGACAAAATGTGGGGGAGGACACTCGAAGCCAAGGGAACAACTTAAGCAAAGGCCTGCAAGCTGGGTACTTGGGGGGGGGGACAAGTTTGGGGACCTGGAGCGTGGGGTGTGAGGACAGCAGTAAGGGAGACTCTGCCAACTGTCTCAGGCCACCAAAGCAGCTGACAACAGCCCAGATGGGTTTTTGTGCCGGCTAAATATAACTTCACCACCCACATTCCACCTGTCCCTGCGGCAAGCGCAAGCCGGCTGTCTGGGAGAGGCCGCCCCCCCTCCCATTTAGGAATGGCACAGGCCAGAGCGCTTCTGTTGGGGAGTAAGTCTGGGCAGTCAGCATTTATTCTTATTTTATCTTGATTTAACTTACTTTGGGGCTGGTACAGGGGCTTAGGACATTGTCCCTTTGCTTTTTGGGCTCAAGGCTGGTGCTCTACCACTTGAGCCACCACAGCTTCACTTCTGCCTTCCCCCCCCCCACTGGGGTTTATTGGTGATAAAGAGTCCCTGAGGGACTTTGTTGCCCCCAGACTGGCTTCAAACCTCAGTCCTCAGATGTCAGCCTCCTGAGTAGCTAGGCTGACAGGCCCGATCCCCATTAGAGGCCACAGTAGGCAAGAAAGGTGGTTCTCGGGGACCCCAGGGGTGGCTGGGGTCGGGGAGGGGCCCTCAGATCTTGCCCGGTGGTCTGCAGAAGGCCCTGGTCCTGGATCAGGATTGCACTGTGCTGGCGGACCAGGAAGTGCGGCTGGAGACCAGGATCACCTTCGAGTGAGTTCTCCTCCCATCCTCCACCCCAGAAGGCCAAAACGATCTTGATCACTCAGCAGAGCAAGGTCCTCTGGTCCCCTCTGCTCTTCTCGAGCCACGCCCCCTGGCGTCAGAAACCCCGCCCCTGGCGCTCGAAGCCCCGCCCAGTGCCTTCCCACCTTATCCGGACAAAGCCGAGCCCCGCCCTCTTGTATTAGAAGCCCGCCCCCTGGTGCTGGCAGCCCCGCCTCTGTCTGGAGCCCCGCCCCCTGGTGCTGGCAGCCACGCCCCTGTCTGGAGCCCCGCCCCTGGTGCTGCGGCCACGCCCCTTCTGAAGCCCCGCCCACTCCCTTGGGCTGGCCCCGCCCACCCGGGGAGGGCTGCGGCCTGGCTCTCCCGCGCTCTGCAGCCCCAGGGTCCCCTGCAGGCTGGACTTGTCCACGCTGGAGCGCGTGGTGCGGATCTCGGCCAAGCCCAGCAAGCGGCTGCAGGAAGCGCTGCAGCCCATCCTGGCGAAGCACGGCCTAAGCTTGGAGCAGGTGGCAGTGCACCGGGTGAGCTGCGGGGGGGGGGGGTCCTGCTGCGGGGAGGGGCAGGAGGGGACGGGGTGGGGCCTGGATGGGGAGGGGAGGGCTTCTGTGCCACATGGGCAGCTGACCCATCCCCTCAGCCAGGTGAGAAGCAGCCTCTGGATCTGGAGAAGCTAGTAAGCTCAGTGTCTGGCCAGCGACTGATTTTGGACACACTCCCAGGTAAAGAACCTGGATGATCCCCCTGGGACTTGATTTGGGTTCCAAATGGAAGGGGGGAAATCATCATCATCATCATCACCACCCCTGGTGCTCTTCCTTGCAGGTGTGAAGATCGGGGATGCCAGCCACACGGCCTCCTGCAGCAGCAGCCAGGTGGGCAGTCTTGCCCTTGGGGTGCCTTCTTGCGCCTGCTGCCTCTGGCCGCACCTCCTGATTGTGGCTGTGACCCCCCACACTCTTACAGGGATGTCCTTCCAGATCCCAGAACAAGGCCATGCACGCCTCTTCTCTGCCCCCCAGTTCACTAGTGGAGGCACCCAGTAGTTCGGCCGAGAAACGACAGACCTTTGACATCGAAGGTACCTGGAAAGGGGGTGGCTGGGGCGGGGGTGGGGGGAGATCGGGGCAAGGGATTAGAGAGACTGGACAAGGAGGATTGGGGAAATCACTGACCGTGTCATTAGGGAGCCTTGAACTAAGGCAGAGAGGGCTTGTGCCATTGGGGCTGGCACAAGAGGGTTTGGAGAGGTCATCCGTGCTGGGGCCAGTAAAGCAGTGAAATCTGGCTTCCTAGCCAGGTCCCAGAGGCTTATACCTGTCATCCTAGCTATTCAGGAGGCTGAGATCTGAGGACTGCAGTTCAACGCCAGCCCAGGGAAGGAAAGTCTCTGAGACTCTCTTTTTTTTTTTTTTTTGGTGGGGCATGGGGCTTGAACTCTGGGCCTGGGCGCTGTCCCTGAGCTCTTCAGTTCAAGGTGGGCGCTCTACCACTTGAGCCACAGCACCACTTCCAGTTTTCTGGTGGTTCATTGCAGAGAAGAGTCTCACGATGTTCCTGCCCAGGCTGGCTTTGAACGATGATCCTCAGATCTCAGTCTCCTGAGTAGCTAGGATGACAAGTGTGAGTCATAGGTGCCCAGCTGTGAGACACTTATCTCCAATCACACACACACACACACACACACACACACACACACACACACACACGAGCTTTCTGATTTCCATGGCCCACCCCCTCCCTAGGCTTGGTGGAGCTCCTGAATCGAGTACAGAGCAGCGGAGCCCATGACCAGAGGGGCCTTCTTCGAAAAGAGGACCTGGTGCTTCCGGAATTCCTGCAGCTGCCTGCCCCCAGACCCAGCTCCCAGGAGACCCTACCACAGACTGAATCAGAGGCCCAGCCCAAGGGGGGCTCCGTGAGCCCCCCTGCCCATTCAGCTCTCTGACACCTGTATAACGATCCTAGGCCAGCTGCATGGCGCCTAGCGGGCCAAGCATGCGATGGGTCCACTCTGCATGCTCTATCTGTACCCCGAATGTCCCTGGTCCCCTCCTGTCATGGGCAGGCCCGTGGGAGGAGGAAGAGGGGGAGGGAATTCAGAGAGGCCACCCCTCCCCGCCACAGCTGCAGCCCGGCCCCGGGATGAAGGTGGGCGTAGCCCCTTTGGGGTACCCAGCATGGAGGGATGGCGTTGGCAGTGCCAGCCTCCCTGACCTGTGCCAAGTATCCGTAGGAGGAGGGGCTGGGCCCCTGGGGGCACAGGTGGGCAGCGCCTCCTGCTGGCCACATAGAATCCACTGTACATACAGATCTCATGGTTGGCTGGGGACAGCTGGGTTTGTCCTGAATGTATGATATTGTTACTATAATAATAATAATTATTATTCTGCCAATGGGGTGCATGCGGTTCCTTGTGCGGTCTGCTCTGCACATCACCTCCCTCCACCCCACTCCATTCCCAGCTATACGGCTCCTGTCACCTAGGAAGGCTCAGTGTCTGGAAATTCTTGGGGCCCTCAGGATGTATCTCTACTTTTTGGGCGGGGGGGGGTGTCGGTCATAGGGCTTGAACTCTGGGCCTGGGCGCTGTCCCTCAGCTCTTCAGCTCAAGGTGGGCACTCTACCACTTGAGCCACAGCGCCACTTCTGGTTTTCTGGTGGTTCACTGGAGATGAGTCTTACGGTCTTTCTGCCCCGGTTGGCTTTGAACCAGGATCCTCACATCTCAGCCTCCTGAGTAGCTAGGATGACAGGTGGGAGCCACTGGCACCCAGCAGATGTATGTCTCAATGTCTTATTTTTAGAATCTCTCTTCCCAAATACCCAGAATATAGGGGAGAAAGTGGGGGTATGGACCCTGTCTTTTCTGCAACTAGACCTCAGTCTTCATCAGGCTCTGAGGCCCAGCGGGCATTAATCTGCCTGCATTCTTTTCTTCTACCAAAGACTCAAAGCCAGGCACCGGTGGCTCATGTCTGTCATCCTAGCTCCTCAGGAGGCTGAGATCTGAGGATCATGATTCAAAGCCAAGGAGACTCAGGACCTGGGTTCTGTCCTTGAGTTCTTTTGCTCAAGTCTAGCGCTCTACCACTTTCGGCCACAGCTCCACTTCTGGTTTTCTGGTGGGTCAGTGCCGATAAGGGTCTTAGACTTTACTGCTAGGGCTGGCATTGAACTATGATCCTCAAATCTCTGCACCAGCCTTGAGCAGTAAAAGTTAAGGGATGGCGCCTAGGCCCTGAGATTAAGCCCCAGTACTGGCAAAACAAAAGCACTCTGTGAGGAACCTTTTCTTCTGCCAAGAATACAAGATATTTATAACACCATTAGAAATGATGAGCATGGGCGCAAGCTGTAGGTGGTCCATGGGAAGCACATGTGTTTGTCTCATCCTGTGCCAACTGAGCTCCCAGGCTTTAACTTGACAGAAGCCAGGTGCCAGGGGCTCAAGCCTATCATCCTAGGAACCCAAGAGGCTGAGATCTGAGGATCATGATCTGCAGCCAGCTCGGGCAGAGAAGTCTGTGAAACTCTTACCTCCAATGAACTACCACAAAAACAGAAAGTGGAGCTCTGACTCAAATGGTAGAGCGCTCGCCTTGAGCAAAAAAAGCTCAGGGACAGCGCCCAGGCCCTGAGTTCAAGACCCAGGACCAGCACACACATATACAAAAATAAAATAGAATGGAAATAACAGCCACTCCCCAAAAAAGCACACTAATATGAAGTGACCCTGTTACTTTCCCAAAGATGGCACTGCTCACTGCCACATTGAAGTCCACATTCCCAGCGGGTGAACATTTGGGAACCCGTTCAAACCAATCACCCAGATAAACCCCAAACACATGGGCACTTAGAAGCATACGGAAAGGAGAATGTTCTGGAAGAATATACACTGAGGCTGGGTGCTGGTGGCTCACGCCTGTAATCCTAGCTATTCAAGAAACTGAGATCACAGGATCAAAACTCAGAAGTGAAGCTGTGGCTCAAGTGGTGGAGCGTTCACCTTGAGCTGAAGAGCTGAGGGACAGCGCCCTGGCCCAGAGTTCAAGCCCCATGACTGACCAAAAATAAAAAGAAACAAAAAACCCCACAAAAACTCATTTTGCTTACAGCTGGTGCTCTACTACTTGAGTCATGCCTCTAGGTTGGCTTTTTTGCTGGATGATTGCACAGAGAGTCTTGCAGAGTTGTCGGTTTGAGCTGGCTTCAGATCACCATCCTCAGATCCGAGGCTCCTACGTAGCTAGGATTACAGGCGTGAGCCACCAGCATCTGCCTAAAGGCACTCTTGCTGCTGTCTCTGGTCCCTGCTCCCCAGGATAGGGTAGGAGGCTGCTCCTGGCACAAAGTGACCTTGGATCTGGGCTGGGTGGGAATGGCTCACCAGGGGCCCCTGCTGGGCTGATTCAGCTGTGCCCAGTGCCCCCGAGGGCAGCCACCCTTATCGCCCCCCAGAATAAACAGGAGGTGCACCCTGCAGAGGGCCTGGCAGTCAGGTGATCGCTGCTTCTAGCAGCTAGAGTTGCTTTCCAGATGGAGAGAAACACATTTGATTGGTTCCACTGTGTCAGATGCAGTCCAGAATGGACACAGGGCTATTAGCTGCAAGCCACATTCATACTGGGGTGTGTGTGTGTGTGTGTGTGTGTGCACGTGCGCGCACGCAAGCACTTGAACTCTAATCCTGGGCACTGTCCCTGAGCTTTTTTTGCTCAAGGCAAATGCTCTACTACTTGAGCTACAGAGCCACTAATAGCTTCTTTGGTGGTTGATTGGAGATAAGAGTCCCACAGATTTTTCCTTCCCAGGCTGGTTTCAAACTGTGATCCTCAAATCTCAGCCTCCTGAGTAGCTGAGATGACAGTTGAGAGCCCCCTAGCACCCGGCTCATTCATACTTGTTTTTGGCTGTGCTGAGATTGAAACTCAATTCATTCAGGACCTCTTATAACCTTAAGGGGCTGTGGCTCAAGTGGTAAGAGCGCTAGACTTGAACTGACGAGCTAAGGGACAGCCCCCAGGCCCTGTGTTCAAGCACCAATACTGGCACACACACACATGCATACACACACACACACACACACACACACACACACATAGATGAAATAATTTTGCTGGGCACCAGTGACTCACACGTTATTCTAGCTGCTCAGGAGGTTAAGATCTGCAGTCCACAGTTCAAAGCTAGCTGAACAAGAAAGTCTAGGAGACTCTTACCTCCAATTGACCAGCAAAAAAGATGAGCATGGGACAGTGTACAGGCCATAAGTTCAGTTTCCAACACACACACACACACACACACACACACACACACCTACATGCATACAAAACCAAAATGCCTTGCTTGGCACTCTACACTTAAGCCACACCTCCAGGCCTTTTTTATTTTTCAAATAAAGTCCTGTGGAGTTTTTCTGACAGTCCTGGGGCTTGAACTCAGGGCCTAGGCACAGTCCCTGAGCTTCTTTTGCTCAAGGTTAGCACTCTACCACTTGAGCCACAGCGCCACTTCCAGCTTTTTCTGTGTATGTGGTACTCAGGAATCAAACCAGGGCTTCATGCATGCTAGACAAGCACTCTACCACTAAGCCACCTTCTCAGCCCCTAAAGTCTTTTATTTTGGCCTGGGTTGGCCTCAGACCAAGATCTTCCTATCTCCGTTTCTCATACCTGGGACTACAGGTGTGAGTCAGTATAGCAGGCCTTATTCACACGTCTGGTGGAGCTAAGAAGAACTAGGAATATGACTGTATGGGTGTGGAGGGTCTGGACATGGTGTGTTCTGTGACCCTAACATTGCTCCTCAGAGATCAGACTTAGGAATAGAGCAGAGACAGAAAACTAGGAGAAGCTGGGTGCTGGTGGCTCACGCCTAGAATCCTGGCTATTCAGGAGGCTGACATTTGAGTATCACCGTTCAAAGCCAGCCCTGGCAGGAAAGTCCATGAGACTCTGATCTCCAATGAACCACCAGGAAACCGGAAGTGGCGCTGTGGCTCAAAGTGGTAGAGCGCTCGCCTTGAGCTGAAGAGCTGAGGGACAGCGCCCAGGCCCTGAGAACCACCATAGAGGAGAACTATTATAGTGTCCATCTTCAGGCCAACTAGCTAGGCTGCTGGCTGTCAGAAGGAAGGCCTGGCCATTGAAGGTAGTCCCACCTGGACTAGCACAAAACAGAGGCCTGGCTTCTAGCATTGGGCTTCCAACAGCCTCAGCCTTGAGTCAGGACAGCGTGAAGGACACGGGGCTGGAGCCTGCAGAGAAACATGAGGTAACTTTTAGGGAAAGTTCAAAGCAGCCTCAGCTCTTTGGGCCACAGACTTTGACCTGATCCATCAATGAATCACCAGAACATGGACCAATTAGATTAATCATTATACTTGGGTGCTCCCCCCTTCCCAGGATGGGGTGTCCTGCGGTCAGCTACCGCTGCTGGGGCTCACAGAAGATGAAGGGAGACTCGAATGAAACAGAGTGCCTTGAAATCTAGACTTTCACCTAGATGCCAGTGGCTCACGCCTGTCATCCTAGCTGCTCAGGAGGCTGAGATCTGAGGATCGTGATTCAAAGCCAGTCCAGGTTGGAAAGTCTGTGAGACTTATCTCCAGTGAATATCTCTCTCTCTCTCACACACACACACACAAAGCCAGAAGTGGCGCTGTGGCTCAAGTGGTAGAGCACTCACCTTGAGCTGAAGAGCTGAGGGACAGCGCCCAGGCCCGGAGTTCAAGCCCCATGACTGACAACAACAACAAAAATCTCCTGGGTGGCACACCGTGTGTATTTAAGGAGCAAATGGATCAGAAGCCCCAATTGTTGAACCATGTGATTGAACCATCCAGGGCTTGCCAGGCCCTGGACACACACTTAGGACCGTTCTTTCTCTGTTCCACGCAGCCTTCACGCCGCCAGGAGAAACGGATGTTTCTTGGCAGGATGAAATTCAGTCTTCACCATCCTCTTGCATTCGCCATGGCTGTGCCCTGGCGCCGTGACAGCTCGGCCTCTCCCCTGAGGAGTCCTGAGGTCAGATGGGCTCTCTTCTCTGGTTACATGATACGTCAGCAGCATTGACCCAGCTGACCAGCAGATGGTCCTGGATTCTGGGTGTTTGAGATTCTGATTCTCTTCCTGGGCCTGTGAGAGGTTCTTAGCTGTGTGGTGTGTGTCTGTCTGTCTGTGTGTGTGTGTCTGTGTGTGTGTGTTAGTGCTAAGGCTTCAATGAAAGTTATCCAGGTGCTGGTGGCTCACGCCTATCATCCTCGCTACTCAGGAGGCTGAGATCTGAGGATCATGGTTCAAAGCCAGCCTGGGCAGATCAATTCTGGCACACCTATGAACGTGCACACACACACACACACACACACACACACACAAAGCCAACAGTATCATTACTTCCTTTTTCCCCTCCTCTTTCCCTTGCACACTTGAAGGTCCTCACTACCCAAATCCAGGCTGGGCTAGGTCTCCACTCTCAGCCACTTTCCACAGAAACTCAATGCACCATAGCAAGGCCTAGACTTGGCACGAAGGATTCATCAGCCAGCCTTTGTCAAATTAAAGGAAGAACAGGGCAGAAAATGGCCAACTTTGTGTCTGGGTCACCCAGGGGTGCAGCTCAGAGGACCTGGAATCAGCAGAGGTCAGGAAGAGTTGTGACCCTGAGCTGGGTCCCTCTACACAAGGTGGAGAATGCTGTAGGTCATATATCTCATTAAACTCCACCACTGTGCCGGGCACTAGTGGCCCACGCCTGTCATCCCAGCTACTCCGGGGGCTGAGATCTGAGGATCACGGTTCAAAGCCAGCCCAAGCAGCAAAGTCCATGAGACTCTTATCTCCAATGAACCACCAGAAAACCGGAAATGGCGCTGTGGCTCAAGTGGTAGAGCGCGCGCCTTGAGCTGAAGAGCTCAGGGACAGCGCCCAGGCCCAGAGTTCAAGCCCCATGACTGACAAAAAACAAACAACAACAACAAAAAAATGACCACTCACTGAAGAAGCTAATTCATTGCCTTTCACTAAGTAAAATGAGGAAGAGGCCCAGAGAGGTGACCTGACCTGTGACATGCCAGACTGACTTAATGGTTGCTCAGAGCTTTCTTCACACTGGCAGAGAAGCTAGCATTGCAGGTCTTGGCCCAGAGTAAAACTCAACTGATGTACTTAGGAATGGATGGGTAAGGCTATGACTGCAGGGCTGGTTAGGCGGATGGTGGATGATGATGGATAGATGAATGGGTGATGGATAGATGAATGGGTGATGGATAGATGAATGGGTGATGGATAGATGAATGGGTGATGATGGATGGGTAATGGATGATAGATGGATGGTGGATGGATTTTGATAGATGAATAGAGGATAAATGATGAGTGAGTGATAAATAAATGGAGAGATGATATATTTATTACTGATGGATGGATAATGGATGAATGATGGATGATGATAGATGGATGGGTGGATGGATGAATGGAAGGATGGGTGGATGAATGGATGATGGGTAGATGATGGATGATGGATAAATGGGTGGATGGATGGATGATGGATAAATGAATGGATAGATGGTGGATGATGACTGGATGGATGGGTGGACAGATGAATGGATGGACAGGTGGGTGGATGGATAATGGATAGATGATGCATGATGGATAAATGGATGGATGGATGATGAATAAATGAATGGACAGGTGGTGGATAGATATGATGGATGGTGGATGAATGAATGGGTGGGTGGGCAGATGAATGGATGGATGAATGGATGGACGAGTGGGTGGGTAGATAATGAATAGATGATGTGTTATGGATAAATGGATGGATGGATGGATGCATGATGGATGAATGATGGATGGGGAATGGGGGATGGAGAATTGGTGGATAGATGAATGGATGGATAGGTGGTGGATGGGTGGATAGATGAATGGATGGATGGGTGGATGGATGATGGATAAATGGAAGATGGATGAGTGAGATGGATAGATCACATGGTTATACCAGGAAGATGAATTGATAACATGATTACTCACTTGCCTAAACTAGATTTAGACTAGAATCCACCATTATTGGATCTGATGGGGTGAGCCAGAACCATTTATTTTACACATTCATGGATTTTAAGTCTTTTGATTTGTGCGGTACTGGGGATTGAACCCAGGAACTTGCTCAGGCTAGGCAAGCACTCTATGACCCATGTTCCCAGCCGGAAGACATCTTTATTATTATTTTTTTTGATCAGTCATGGGGCTTGAACTCAGGGCCTGGGCGCTGTCCCTCAGTTCTTCAGCTCAAGGCTAGGGCTCTACCTGAGCCACAGCGCCACTTCCGGTGTTTTGGTGGTTCATCGGAGATAAGAATCTCATGCACTTTCCTGCCCAGGGTGGCTTTGAACCTCGATCCTCAGATCTCAGCCTCCTGAGTACCTGGGATGACAGGTGTGAGCCACCACTACCATTTAAACTCAGCCCCGCCCACAGAGAGGGCCCCATCTCCCCTGCCCACGGTTGACCTTGCATTTTCAGGTTCTCATCCTGATTCTAAGTCTGGGAGACCCTCTGAATTCCAATATACCCCACATCTTTGGGCTTATCTCCTCTGCCTCCCTCCCATCCCATACTCCCTCCCATCCCTCAGGAGCAAGTGTCTGGGTGATCCCCCCTCAGGGAGGGGTCGGTACAGGTCTTTACCAGGGTCATGATTCAGGCTGGCTGGGTGGAGAATGGGAGGCTGATCATAGACACCCCCCTGCGGAGCTGACGATTAGGAATTAACTGGGAGGAATCTCAGGGTGAAGTTAAATCTAATTGCGGGAGGACCGGGACGGAGGGGGGGGTGGAAGGGGGGGCAGCTAGGGTTCTGGAGACTTTGCCCTTGACCCGAAGGTATAAAGAGGAGGGTCTCAACTTCTCCTTAGGCTGCCCTGAGCTGCCAAGAAAGAAGGATCTGAGACAGAACCTCCAGGTGAGCCCAGGGTCCCCCCAAATCTGCCCATCAGCTCTCAGGAGGAGGAAAAAGACCCTGGCCTCGGCCCTGGGTGTCTTTCCTGTCCGTTTTCCATCTCCATAAGCGAGGCCCACTCTGATGTGAGCTGAACTGAGTTGGGTCTCGTTCAAGGAAAAGGACTCTGCGGGTTTGAGGCCCTGGGAGGGGGTGGTGGTGGAGGGGGCTGAATAAACAACAAACAAATACACGTTTGTGTGAGGGAAACCCGGGCCCTTGGACCCCCGCTCCAGGGGGTTCTCAGCTGATTCCAGGAGCAAGAAGGTAGTTATGATGTCCTGCACCCAGGACGGACCACGCTTCTGCCTGGCCCAGTCCTGGCCCACACTCCTGCCGTCTCTGCTACGGTCACATGCCCCCCTTCTGGTCATCCTCAGCTCCTTCCCACCCGAGGGCCTGCCCACAATGCCCTCCTCCCTCTCCACCCGCTGACCTCCACCAGGCTGGGCTCAGCTGGATGGTCAACTCCTCACCTCATCCCCAGACCGCAGCCTGTGGTGGCGCCCTCTCGTGGTGTGAATCCATCATAGCACCCCTGTGGTCATCTTGACTGACCTTCCTTCCCCTCCCTTCCTCCCTTCCTCCCTTCCTCCCTTCCTCCCTCCCTTCCTTCCTTCCTTCCTTCCTTCCTTCCTTCCTTCCTTCCTTCCTTCCTTCCTTCCTTCCTTCCTTCCTTCCTTTCTCTTTTGTTCTTTTCCTTTCAGTCGGTTGTGGGTTTTGAACTCAGGGCCCTGAATGCTTTGGCTCCAAGGCTAGTAAGCCACCCAGGCTGGCTTTGAACCGCGATCCTCAGATCTCAGCCTCCTGAGTAGCTAGGATGACAGGCGTGAGCTGCCGGCACCTGGCTTCAGAGACTCTTTGCTTTGGCTGCAACAGGAGGGTCCTGAGAGGTCTTTGGTGCTGGGGGGGCTGATCTGAGGACCGCAGTTCAAAGCCAGTCCAGGGAAGAAAAGTCTGAGACTTTTTTTTTTTT
>NW_012267245.1:3301133-3314437 GCF_000151885.1 Dipodomys ordii
GAGCCACAGCGCCACTTCTGGTTTTCTGGTGGTTTATTGGAGATAAGAGTCTCCCGGGCAGGAAAGTACTGGCTTTGAACAGTGATCCTCAGATCTCAGCCTCCTGAGTAGCTAGGATGACAGGTGTGCGCCACCATGCTTGGCAGTGCACACGTGTGTGGGTGTCTGGGACATAACAACTGTCACACAGCATTGCTACCATTCCCTGACATGCAGGTGCCCAGATGATGTCCTATGCAGAAAGGCTGGGGGGGCCAACTGTCTCCCCACTTCCGGTCCGGGGGGGCCATGTGCTGCACAGACCAGCCTTTGCCTATGTGCCCAGCCCACAGGGTGAGTCCAGCTCCCCCACCCCCTCCTCGGGATGCCCACTCCCCTCATGTCCACCCCTCCCTCTTGCTGGCCTCCCTGAGCCCCAGGGGAGCCTCTGACCAGCCCCCCCCACAGTCCTCCACAGGATCCCAGGGACATCGGCCTACGCCTTCCCCAGCCTGGGCCCAGTGGCCCTCACGGAGCACAGCTGTCCCTACGGAGAGGGTCTGGAGCGCCATGACCCATTCCCGGCCAAGCTGGCCCTGGAAGATGAGCAGAAGCCAGGTAGGGGCCAGGCCAGGGGTGGGCAGCGACCCTGGAAAGGCATTGTCCCGGGCTCATGCGCACTGTCCTCCTACCTGCTCGGCCTCCAGAGCCCCAGCTAGCCCAGAAGCTCCGCCAGGCCCTCGCCACCCTCCTCAAGGTACCACTCATGCTGCTCTTGCTCTACCTGTTTGTCTGCTCTCTGGATGTGCTCAGCTCCGCCTTCCAGCTGGCTGGAGGTAGGACCCCGGGAGGAGGGGGAGTGGAAGGCTGGGGAAGAGTTCCGGAGGACCCCCCCTCCCCTCCATAACACCGCTCCACTCCTCCTCAGGGAAAGTAGCTGGTGACATCTTCAAAGACAATGCCATCCTGTCCAACCCGGTGGCCGGGCTGGTGGTGGGCATTCTGGTGACGGTGTTGGTGCAGAGTTCCAGCACCTCGACGTCCATCATTGTCAGCATGGTCTCCTCGGGCTGTGAGTGGAGCCAGGGAAAGAATCTTGGGAGGCTGGGAGGATCGGGATTGAAGGCTAGAGTGGATTTAGGGAGGAGAGTTGGCTCCTCTCCACAACCTATCTGACTGATCCAGTCTGAAATGTGCAGGGCAGGCTAGAATTCATTGGGCAGAAGCCAAGGGCATGGTATATGAGTGGAATTTCTTCTTCCTCATAAAAGCCTGGATTTGGCCTTGCACGTGGCCCAATTTGATGATCAAGGATGATCTGCTGGGTGCAGGCTGGTGTTTTTAATCCCAGCTCCTCAGGAGGCTGAGATCCAAACGACCCCCAGTTCCAAGCCAGCCCAGGTAGAAAAGTCTGCAAGACTTCAATCTCTAAAAAATAACCAGGGGAAAAAAAAAAAAAAAACAGGCTGTAAGTCGGGCACCAGTGACCACACCTGTAATCCCGGCTACTCGGGAAACTGAGATCTGGAGATCACACTTCAACGTCATCATAGACAGGAAAGCCTATGAGACTCTTATTTCCAATGAGCCAACCAAAAGTGCAATGTGGAGCTGTGGCTCAAGAGGTTGAGTGCCACCCTTGAGCAGAAAAAGCAAAAGGACAGCAGTGCCCAGGCTCTGAGTTCAAACCCCAAGGTCCCAGCAAAACTAGAATAATCTAGCCGGGCACCAGTGGCTCACATCTGTCATCCTACCTACTCAGGAGGCTGAGATCTGAGGGTCATGGTTCAAAGCCAGCCCGGGCAAAAAAGTGAAACTCTTATCTCCAGTGAACCACCAGAAAACTGGAAATGGCGCTGTGGCTCAAATGGCAGAGCACTCGTTTTGAGCTGAAGACCTGAGGGACAGCACCCAGACCCAGAGTTCAAGACCCATGACTGACAAAAAATAAAAAAAAAAACTAGAATAATCTTTACTTTAAGCCAACCAACTGTAGATGAGGAAATATGTCCACATAGAGGAAATACGTTCACAGAAATGCCCGGATTACAATGAGGCTGTACAGCTGGGTATGAAAACAAACCAGCACACCTGCACGCATGCATGGTGTACACCAGTAGAAGTCTAGATTGCATATGGATGTGACTTCCAAAGGCTAGTGTTCTACCACTTGAGCCACAGCACCACTTTTGTTTTTTTTCCGTGTATGTGGTACTGAGGAATCGAACCCAGGGCTTCACACATGCTAAGCAAGCACTCTACCACTGAGCCACCTTCCCAGCCCCTGCTAGGTGCTTTCTGTGGGGGGTAGAGTTGGGTGGTCACTGCCACCCACCCTCGGCCATCTTCCCCCAGTGCTGGAGGTGAGCTCCGCCATCCCCATCATCATGGGCTCCAACATCGGAACTTCTGTCACCAACACTATCGTCGCTCTGATGCAGGCAGGGGATAGGACTGACTTCCGGCGGTGAGCTGGGGCAGGAGGGTGGGGGTTATGTATGTGCTGGGGTGGGGAGGCAGTTCCCAATACCAGGAAACCCCCGCCCTCCAACCCAGCGTGAGCGCACCCCTGGCTCTGGGCTTCCCTGCAATATGGCCTCCCTGCCCAGGGCCTTCGCGGGGGCCACAGTGCACGACTGCTTTAACTGGCTGTCCGTTCTGGTTCTGCTGCCCCTGGAGGCGGCCACCAGCTACCTGGACCACATCACCAGACTTGTGGTGGCCTCCTTCAACATCCGTGGAGGCAGAGATGCCCCGGACCTGCTCAAGATTATCACAGAGCCCTTCACAAAGCTCATCATCCAGGTGAGTACAGAGCCTGGCCTGGGAGTAGAGATTGAGGTGGGTGGGGAGAGAAATGCCCCTCCCACCCTTGATTCTCCACGCCTCCTCTTGCTCACAGCTGAACAAGTCAGTGATCACCAGCATTGCCACAGGAGACGAGACTCTAAGGAACCACAGCCTCATTCGGATCTGGTGCCATCCAGACACAATCGAGGTCAGTCCCAGTCTAGACGTCTCTCTCTTCGGATGACTGCCCGTTTTGTGGTTCAGAATGCACTAGGTAGCGGGGTGCCAGTCATCCTAGCTACTCAGGAGGCTGAGATCTGAGGATTGTGATCCAAAACCAGCCCAGAGCAGGAAAGTCCGTGAGACTCTTATCTCCAATGAAATACCAAAAAGTCAAAAGTTGGACCTGTGGCTCAAGTGGTAGAGCACTGGCCTTGAGCAAAAAGAAGCTCAGGGACAGTGCCCAGGCCCCCTGAATTCAAATAGACCTTGAAGATCATTTAGCCAGGAGAGAGCAAACACTTGGCAAATCTATGCACTGCCCATGCAGACATTACTAATCACTCCCAGCCTCACTGCTTTAGGCAGACATCACCAATCAATTATAGTTGGTATGTCATTGGCCTACCCCAGTAGTTTTCAATACAAATAGTTCTTTTTGAGCCCACTTCTGGCTTTTGGGGGTGGCTCATTGGAGAATTACAGATAAGAGACTCTTAGATTCGTCTGTCTGAGCTGGCTTTGAACCAGGGTCCTCAGATCTCAAGATTCCAGGTGTGCGCCCTCAGTGTCCAATGTACGCACAGGAGAAAATCGCAGCAGAGACCCAGGTCTCTCGATCTTCTCCACTGCTGCTCCATGCTGCCGGCCCTTTCTCCTGTATGAAGAGAAAGCACTCAATCAACTGTCTCTGTGGTGTTCCCCGCCACCCCAGGTGGCACGCAGTGTCGGTGCAGTCTTTCTGACAGTTCAAGACAGCTTGACAACAGAAAGCCCACGTGGACGGCTTTGATGGTGTCTCCGTGACCTCGCTGGCTCGCCAGCTTCCCCCCTCAGAAGCTCTTAGACGCCCCGTGAACGCTCTGAGTCACCACAGCCTCTCTACTTGAAAGCAAACTCTGGAAGAAAGACATCACACGTTTTGATCTTTACAGACAACGAGCCACGGAGACAGCTCTGTGCCTCGCTTCTCTGAGGCCTGAACTGTCCACCTGCTACGGCGTCGAGTGGGTCTGGGCTGGCATTGGGTTCTGCTTCACCAATGTGGTGCTCAAGCTAGCTGTGTGAACATGGGGACCCCATTTCATACAAGTGGACACATTGCCCATGGTCATCCGGGTCACCTTTTTTTTTTTTTTTTTTTGGTCGGTCATGGGGCTTGAACTCTGGGCCTGGGCGCTGTCCCTCAGCTCTTCAGCTCAAGACAAGCGCTCTACCACTTGAGCCACAGCACCACTTCCGGTTTTCTGGTGGTTCCTTGGAGATCAGAGTCTCATGGACTTTCCTGCCTGGGCTGGCTTTGAATCACGATCCTCAGATCTCAGCCTCCTGAGTAGCCAGGATGACAGGCGTGAGCCACCAAAGCCCAGCTAGGGAGCTTTTTCTTCTCTGGCCCTGGCTGCCACTGGCCCAAGCACTGGCTCCAAATCACCATCCTCATTGGACTTTTCTCAGTGGGAGACGTGGAAGGGATCTGAGCTCCCTGGTGTCTGGGGCTGTCTGTCTGGACTGTGACACACACACTGAGGTATGAATATGTGATCTCCTGCTATGCCCAGGATCTTCCTCAGGCCACGGAGATTTCCTTTCCAACCTCTTCCATCTTCACTACCTGGGACCCAGTCTGATGCAAGCCAAACCTAAGAAACTTCTGTCACCAAACAGAGGATGAGAGTCTGGAACTTTCCAGATGGTAAAAGCAAAATCAAGAGGCAGGTTGAGTGTTTCAAACACTTCTGAATGCTTTGAGGATTTGGTCATGTCATAGAAATTACCTTGGGGGGGGGGGTGTCACACTGTGGATTGGTAATCATCTTTGCATGTTTTTTTTTCTTTTTCTTTTCTTTTTTTCTGGTCCTGGGGCTGGAACTCAGGGGGCTGGGTGCTTTCCCTGAGGTGTTTTTGTTTTTTGCTCAAGACTGGCACTCTGCCACTTGAGCCACAGCTCCACTTCCAGACTTTTGGTGGTGTTAAATTGGGCAGAAGAGTCTCAGGGACTTTCTTGTCCCTGGCTGGCTTTTGAACCACGATCTTCAGATCTTCAGCCTCCTGGAGAGCTAGGATGGCAGGTGTGAGCCACCAGCAGCCCGGCTCTGATGTGTTCTACACAAGCATCTTTTGAGGACTTTTGCAGCCTGAGAAGGAGGATGGGCACGTGGGCATTTTACAAATGAAGACATCCTTCAGGGCTTGAAGGCCACCTCAGACCTGACTTAAAGTGATGGACAAATGATGCTCTCAGGAGAAATGCTCGTCTTCGCCACCAGATGGCGCTACGGACACGGCGCTCTCAGCTTCCAGAAGAACAAAAGCCTCAGAGCTCCCTTTCCCTCCCCAGCGAAAGGTTAACAAGGCCCGCATCCTGCCTGCTTCTCCCTGGGGGAAGGAAGGCCTCCAGGCCGGCAGTCCTCTGTGAGTTTGATCCGGTCCCCAAAGCCTCTCCTTAATTTGAGGGTGTCCCTGCAGACCTGTTAATCCCGACTCCTGTTTTTCAATTAAGAAAGCCTAAACCCGGTGGCTCACGCCTGTCATCCTAGCTGCTCAGGAGGCTGAGATCGGAGGATCGTGGTTCAAGGCCAGCCAGGGCAGAAAAGTCCGTGAGACTCATATCTAAATAATATAAATGAAGCTGTGGTTCTGGTGATAGAGAGCTAGCCTTGATTGAAAAAAAGCTCAGGGTCCTGAGTTCAAGCAGTAAGACTGGCACACATGCACCACCCCCCCACACACACACACAGAACAGCATTTTATGGAAAAGGTATCTGAGGCCCAAGAGAGGCTAACTGTGTGTGGTTCTGCTTCACACACAGCTTGGGGTGATTCAGCTACGATGCAAAGTGAGCCCCATTGGGTCTGTTCTTCACCCCAGATCCCCTCCCCATTACCTTCCTGCTACTCTGTCCCCATAGCCTAGGGCTATGGCCCAGTTCCTGGGACTCGGCCCTATCACTTTCAAGCTGGAGTTGCCAGTTTTTCCCTCCATCCTCTGTCCCCCAGCCTGGCTTTGAATGTCAAAAGCCCTGAGACATCTACATCAAAAACTCTTTGTAAGCCGGGCACTGGTGGCTCACACCTGTCATCCTAGCTACTCGGAGGGTGAGATCTGAGGATCACAGTTCAAAGCCAGCCCAGGCAAGAAAGTCCGTGAGACTCTTATCTCCAATGAACCACTCAGAAAACTGGAAGTGGTGCTGTGGCTCAAGTGGTAGAGTACTTGCCTTGAGATGAAGAGCTGAGGGACAGTGCCCAGGCCCAGAGTTCAAGCCCCACAACCAGCAAAAAGAAAAAAAGAATTTAAAGATCTCAACCCCTTGGCATTGATTGCCCTGCCCCGATTCTGCTTCCACTGAAGAAGTAACTGCAGTGAAATCCTCTTCCTCCTCCTCCCCTTTCTCCTCCTCCAGAAACTGCCCCAGTATTTATTTATTTATTTTTTTGGGTCCAGTCGTGGGCCTGAACTCTGGGCCTGGGCGCTGTCCCTCAGCTCTTCAGCTCAAGGCTAGTGCTCTACCACTTGAGCTACAGCGCCACTTCTGGCTTTTTTCTAATGTGGTGCTGAGGAATCGAACCCAGGGCCTCAGGCATGCAAGGCAGGCGCTCTACCACTGAGCCAACTTCCCAGCCCCTGCCCCAGGATTTATAAGCTCCCCCCACACACACCAGTAGACCTCAGTGAGCACAACTTGGCCACTCATGTCAGGAGGGTTATCTGCTTCCCAAGTTCCTCCCCAACAGGGCTGGTTCAAGTGGTAGAGTGCTAGCCTTGAGCAAAAGCAGCTCAGGGAAAGCATCCAGGCTCCGATCTGAGTTCAAGCCCCAAGACTGATAATAATAGTAATAGTGATAGTAATAACTCCCTAGCTCAACCAAGCAGACTATAGATGAGTGGGTTACAGGTTAGATGCTGCTTCTAGAATTCTGCATCCTAGAATTGCAATGGATGCCTCAAAGTAGTAGATAGAAACTGGCTCACGCCTGTCATCCTAGCTACTCAGGAGGCTGAGATCTGAGCATCACAGTTTGAAGCCTGCCAGGAAAGTCCATGAGACTTTTATCTGCAAGGAATCACCACAAAAGCTGGAAATGGAGCTGTGGCTCAACTAGTAGAGCCTTAGCCTTGAGAGAGGGGGAAAAAAAAAGCTCAAGGACAGCTCCCAGGTCCTGAGTTCAAGTGCGCAAGTGCGCGCATGTGCAAATGCACACACACACACACAGACACACACAGAATCTAACCACCAGTCCACTAACCTGGATTCCTGATGGCCACATCTCGTGGTGACTCATCTTTGGATATCACTGACTGTCATCTTTATCCCAAAACTCTCCCTCCTCATCTACCAATCCTCTGCTAACAGCTTCTCCCTCTTCTCCCAGCATCTTGACCCTTTGCTCTCCCCTAGCTCAACTCCTCACCCTGAAGTGATTGAGTCAGGAGGAAACAGATGGGGAAGGACCCAGAATCCAGCCTCCCAATTTCCTGCCCTCACTTTCTGTCACCACGAGGGGACAAAGCTCACCATGACACAACTGCCTCTCACTCCAGATAAAGTTTCACAGTTATTTTTCTTTTTCTGGTCTTGAGGCTTGAACTCAGGGCCTGGGCGCTGTCCCTGAGCTTCTTTTGCACAAAGCTAGCACTCTACCACTTTGAGTCACAGCGCCACTTCTGGTTTTCTGGTGGTTTATTGGAGATGAGAGTCTCATGGACTTTCCTGCCCAGGCTGGCTTTGAACCATGATCCTTGTGATCTCAGCAGCTGGGATGACAGGCGTGAGCCACTGTGCTCGGCTTGGGTGGTAAATGCTTCACCACCATGATTGTTTTCTTTTTTTCTAATCCTGGGGCTTGAAGTCAGGGCCTGGGCGATGTCCCTGAGCCTCTCTGTGCTCAAGGCTAGCACTTGACCACTTGAGCCACAGCGGTCACTTCTGGCTTTTTCTGTGTATGTAGTACTGAGGAATCAAACCTTTGTGCATGCTAGGCAAGCACGCTACCACTGAGCCACCTTCCCAGCCCAACCACCGGGATGTTCTAAGTCACCCTTCCTGTTCATCCAGGCTTCCACGTCCATGTCCAGGGTGGAAGCCAACTCCAGCCAGTCCCTGAGAAATGTCACCATGGAGAAATGTGAGTCTCTGCGGCCGGCAGGGGTCGCACGTCCCACGGGCTGCCCTCTTCCATTCCCACTGTCCCCAGGGACCACAGCTGTCCATCAACCCAGCCCCTGGGCCTGGGCCGTGGTGGGGAGGTTGGAGTCTGGAGTTCTGGATTCTCCAAGGCCCTGATGCTGTCCCTGCAGGCAAACACATCTTCGTGGATACTGGGCTGCCCGACCTGGCCGTGGGCCTCATCCTGCTAGCTGGTTCTCTGGTGGTGCTGTGCACCTGCCTTATTCTCGTTGTCAAGATGCTCAACTCCATGCTCAAGGGCCAGGTGGCCAAGGTCATCCAGAAGGTCATCAACACAGGTGAGCCCTGAGCCGTGTTTGGGAAGGCAGCAGGACTGTCACCATGGTCTCTTCCACATCCTGTTCTAGGTAGAGCTGGGCGCTGGTGGCTCACGCCTGTCATCCTAGCTACTCAGGAGGCTGAGATCTGAGGATCGCGGTTCGAAGCCAGCCTGGGTGGGAAAGTCTGTGAGACTCTTTATCTCCAACGAACTGCCTCAAAGTCAAAAGGAGAGCTGTGGCTCAGGGTGGTGGCAAGCCAGCCTTGAGGAAAACAGCTCAGGGACAGCGTTCAGGCCCTGAGTTCAAACTCCAGGGACAAAAAGTGAGATCCTGAAGCTGGGCACCCAGTGGGGCTCTATACAAGTATTCATGGAAGATTTACTCTGGAGCTTTTGGGGATCCTGCCTGGCTCTGAGCTGTAATGGCAAGTTCAGGAATGAGGGGTACCCAAAGGGCTGTGGAAGCCAGGGACCCGGGAAGGCGCTCCCCGGTAGGGGTGTGGCGTGCGAGCTGATCTTCTGTGTGTGTGTGTGTGTGTCCTTTGCAGACTTGCCTGCCCCGTTCACCTGGGTCACGGGCTACTTTGCCATGGTGGTGGGTGCGGGTATGACCTTCGTGGTTCAGAGCAGCTCGGTTTTCACCTCGGCCATCACCCCGCTCATCGGTACGTGCCTGGGCCAAGCAGTAGGTGTGGGGAGTGGGGCGGGGGAGGCTGAAGGAAGCCAAGAAGCATCAGCATGCTCTCCTCTGCCCGTCAGGCCTGGGTGTGATCAGCATCGAGCGGGCCTACCCCCTCACCCTGGGCTCCAACATCGGAACCACCACCACCGCCATCTTAGCAGCGCTGGCTAGCCCCAGGGAGAAACTGTCCAGCTCTTTCCAGGTAGGGGCCTAATGGAGGGTGTGGCAACTTGGAACGGAACTGTAGTCCACCCTTTAGTAAAATCACTTCTGGCAAAGCCCACTGACTTGCATTCTGCCACAGAAAGACTCGGCATGATCATCATACCAGTCTGTAATAGCAATGCAACGCAGGTGGCTCCCGCCTGTAATCCTGGCTACTTAGGGGGAAACAGATCTGATGAGCATGGTTTGCAGCCACCCTGAGAAACTCTTATCTGTAATTAATTAGCCAAAGGCCAGGGGAGATGTGGCTCAAGTGGTAGAGAGCCAGCTTTTGAGCAGAAAAAGCCAAACAAGAGCACAAGCCTTCAAGCTCAGGCCCCAGTAGGGCACAAAAACAAAAATACGATAGCAAGGCAGATTTTTTTTTTTTTGTCAGTCCTGGGGCTTGAACTCTGGGCCTGGGCACTGTCCCTTACCTCTTCAGCTCAATGTGAGTGCCTACCACTTAAGCCACAGTGCCACTTCCAGTTTTCGAGTAGTTTATTAGTTATGAGAGTCTCATGGCCTTTCCTGCCCGGTCTGGCTTTGAACCACGATCCTCAGATCTCAGCCTCCTGAGTAGCTAGGATGACAAGCATAAGCCACAGGCACCCAGAAGCAAGGCAGATTTGTAGTAGGAAAAGTGCAGTAAAAGGGGCCCGATCTTGGAGTCTCTAGCATAGAGCTAGAAGAACAAGCAGGCCTGAGGCTCTGAAGCTTGAACTCAGGTACTGTCCCCTGAGCTTTTTTGCTCAGGGCTAGCATGCTACCAGTTTGAGCCACAGCTCTACGTCTGGTTTTCTTTTTTTCTTTTTTTTTTGGGTCCGGTCATGGGGCCTGAACTCTGGGCCTGGGCGCTGTCCTTCAGCTCTTCAGCTCAAGGCTAGCGCTCTACCATTTGAGCCACAGCGCCACTTCCGGCTTTTTATCTTTTTGCTTATGTGGTACTGAGGAATCGAACCCAGGGCCTCATGCATGCAAGGCAAGCGCTCTACCACTGAGCCAACTTCCCAGCCCTACGTCTGGTTTTCTAGTGGTTTACTGGAGATGAGTCTCATGAACCTTCCTGCCCGGGATGCCTTTGAACTGCCATCCTCAGATCTCAGCCTTCTGAGTAGTAGGATTATAGGAGTGAGCCACTGGCACCCAACTTCTGATATTTTAATAACTTGCTGGGCATTGGCAACTCATACTTGTAATTTTAGCTACTCGGGAGGCTGAGATCTGAGGATCACAGTTCAAAACAGGAAAGTCCTTGAGACTTAGCTCCAATTACCCAGCAAAAAGCTGACGGTGGAGGTGTGGCTCAAGTGGTAAAACACCATCCTTGAGCAAAAAAAGCTAAGGGACAGTTTCCAGGCCCTGAGCTCAAGCCCCAGTACTGGCACATACACATACAAAAATAAATAAATAAAGCTGTGCACCGGTGGCTCATGCCTGTCATCCTAGCTATTCAGGAGTCTGAGATCTGAGGATTGTGGTTCAAAGCCAGCCCAGGCAGGAAAGGCCATGAGACTCTTATATCCACTAAACCACCAGAAAACCGGAAGTGGCACTATGGCTTAAGTGGTAGGGCACTCGCCTTGAGCTGAAGAGCTCAGGGACAGCACCCAGGCCCAGAGTTCAAGCCCCACAACCGACAAAACAAAAAAACAAAAAAAAATCAGTGTCCACCCAAGGGAGATCTGGAGGCCTGTGAGCCCTGAGTGGGGCTTTCCTGCTGGGGGGGGGTAGACCAGACTCCATCATCAATTCGTGCTGCTCTGCATTGGGAACCCCTGGCTACCTCCGCCCCGTTGGCTCTTCCCCTGCAGATCGCTCTGTGCCATTTCTTCTTCAACATCTCCGGCATCCTGCTGTGGTACCCGCTGCCCTGCATGCGTCTACCCATCCGCATGGCCAAGGCCCTGGGCAAACTCACCGCCAAGTACCGCTGGTTTGCAGTCCTCTACCTCCTCGTGTGCTTCCTCCTCCTGCCCTCGCTGGTCTTCGGTATCTCCATGGCGGGCTGGTTGGCCATGGTAGGTGTGGGCGCGCCCTTCGGGGCCCTGCTGGCTTTCGTGGTGCTTGTCAACATCCTCCAGAACCGGAGTCCTGGGCGTCTGCCCAAGTGGCTGCAGAGCTGGGACTTCCTTCCTGTCTGGATGCATTCCCTGCAGCCTCTCGACCGCCTCATCACCCGGGCCACCTTGTGCTATGCCAGACCCGAGCCCCGCTCGCCGCAGCTGCCCACCAGGGTCTTCCTGGAGGAACACCCCCCTGCCACCCCCTCCCCCCGCCTGGCCATGCCCGCTCACCACAGTACCACCCGCCTCTAGGCTGCCAGGCAAGGCGATCACCCGGACGAGAGAAGGGCCTGGGCGTGGAGCTCATGGCGGAAAGGCAGAGGCGGGCTATGAGTGTGTGTGCATGCGTGTGTGTACGCATGGGTGCCAGCCTGGGCGCCTGTCCTGGTGCAGACCACAACATCATCTGAGCATGTGTCATGGAGTCCTGCATGCACGCATGCATCAACTGGGCGGTTCTGAGGGCCCCCCCCCATGTGTAGAAGTCTGCATTTGTGCTTACACACCTGTCAGCCCGTGCGTAGGAGCTGGGTGCAAGTTGCTGGGTCCTCGGCACATGCGTGATGAGACCTGTGCGTGTGGCCTTGCGTGCACAAGACTCAGGTGGGCAGGGGAAAAGCTGAATGGGGCCGGGTAGCTGTTGGCTTGTGTTCAGAGGTGGCTACCCAAGTCCCGGACTGAACTCCACGCTCTCCTGCCAGATTCCTTCCTCCATGACGCCCTTCTCCTGCTTACCCAGGTTATGGCCTCTGTCCCTCCCCAACCCCTGATAATGAAAGGAATTAAACTCGAGAGACACTTGGAAGTCTTGGTTTTTGCATCTTCGGAAAGAAGGCAAGCTCCAGGCTCGGGGGTTCGGGAGCAGCAGCGCCCCTCAAACACAGGCTGCAAAAGCAGCCCACTGCCTTGCCAGCTTACTTCGACAATATGCCAGGACCTGCTTTCAGGAGCCCATACTTAACACTTGGGAGGTAAACAGAACTAGGAACCCCTTCCCCACTCCCCACCATCCTACCAGGCTGAGCCCCCTCTGGTCTTTGCTTTCATGCGAATGCACTTTCTTCAGTGGGACCCTGTCTCTCTCCTGGCTGTGATCAGTGGGGACTCATTAGGGCCACTAGGGGGGACAGGGAGAGTTGGGAGAAGCCGAGCTGAGCCCTGAGCTCCTCAATACGTACAGAGCAGGAGCCACACCCTATTCTTTTGTTTTGGTGCCAGTATTAGGGATTTGAACTCAAGGCCCTGAGCTCTTGCTTGGCTGGCTTTCTTTGCTCACAACAGACACTGTTGGGTTTTTGGCTTTTGTTTTGCTGGTTCATTGGTGGTAAGAGTCTCATAGACTTTCCTGCGGGGGCTGACTTTGAATCTCAATCCTCAGGTCTCAGCCTCCTGAGTAGATAGGATGACAGGTGTGAGTCACCAGTTGCCTGGCTTTCCTGTCACCTTTGTTCTCTATCTTTGGGCAATGAGCTAGGCCTCTGCAAAGCTCCTGGAGCTTGGGGGACCCTGGAGCAAGGCTCCAGGCGGTAGAGAAATCCAAGTTCTTCCTCCCAGTACAGGAACTTTCAGGAACTTTCTGGAGCTTTGGGATCCAGGTGATGTGTGTGTGTGTCTGTCTATCTATGGGGGCCTAGGTGCTGGCTCCTCTGAGCTTTTCCCCTCAAGGCGAGCGCTCTACCCCTTGAGCCACAGCGCCACTCCACCTTTTCGGTGGTCCGTTGAAGCGTCTCCCCGACTTTCCTACCCTGGGGCTGGCTTTGAACCGCGATCCTCAGATCTCAAAAGCCTCCTGAAGTAGCTGGATGATAGGCTTGGCCTCTGGATGTGACCGATCTCAGCCAACAGGACTCTGCACCAGGCGTCGGCCATAGACTTATTTTTAATATGCATCTCTCCTGCGCCTGGGGGAGGGGGGG
>NW_012267245.1:3316502-3327576 GCF_000151885.1 Dipodomys ordii
CTTATGGTCATTTAGGAACCTCTCCTAGAACCTGAAAGATCCTCAACCTCTCTCCCTCCGTGTGTGTGTGTGTGTGTGTGTGTGTGTGTGTGTGTGTGAGTAACCAGGTGTGAACTCAGGGCCCTGGTGCTGTTCCTGAGCTCTTTTGCTCAAGACTCTACCACTTGGAGCCACATCTCCATTTCAGGGTTTTAAATGGTTAATTGGAGATAAAAGTCTCACAGACATTCCTGCTTGGGCTGGCTTTGAACCATGACCCTCAGATCTCAGCCTCCTGAGTAGCTAGGATGGCAGACGTGAGCCACTGGCGCCCGGCTGAAGGAGGAACGTATTTTTCAAAGCATTTATTTTCTTCCTAGTATCCTGGCTCCTGGCTGGGGGCCTTGGAGGGGGCAGGTAACACATTCTTCACCATCTTTTCCATGATCACACCCCAGCCACTCTTCCAGAGCCATCCAGGAGACAATGGCCAAGTATCAGGAGGCTGTGTGCTCCTGGATCCACTCCAGGTAGCTGCCCACATCCGTGTACACGCCTGGCTTGTTGCGATCGCCACATCCCGAGCCCCAACTGATGATACCTCGCAGGGTCAGTCGGCCTTCTGCCTCCTGGTCCTCACACACCAGCGGGCCCCCAGAGTCGCCCTGCACGGAGAACACACAACCCACCATGCAGCGACCTCTCCCTGTGCTTTCGTGGGCTGGGGGAAGACGCCAGCCAGGCCCAGGGCTCACCTGGCATGCATCGGTGCCCCCTTCGAGGAAGCCAGCGCAGAGCATTCCTGGAAAGATGGCATCTCCGTGCACATGGGAGGCAGAACAGCGCTCCAGGGAGATGAAAGGGACCTGAGCTTCCTGCAGGAACGTGGAATATTCCTCTGCCCCTGCCAACCCAGAGAACCTTCCTGATGACCTGGGCAACCAGGACGAAGATGCACCTATACTCATCCAACAGCAAGCCCAAGACAGATTGCCACTGCGAAGCGAAGCAAGGAAACAGGCTCGAGACTGAAGCAAGAGCCCTGCCCCCCGCCCTCGTGCCCCATTTGGCTTCTCTAACCCTGGTTCTCCCCCTGGCTGCTCCAGCCTGGGGACCGAGTCCTACTTCAGCCCTTGCAGCCTGGTGCCCAGGGAGAACCAGTAAGGAAGGGGGAAAAAAGTACCAATCTCCCTTTAACCCCAGGAGATTTACAGACCACACAACAAGGATTCTGCTACTCAAGAGGCTGAGATCTGAGGATCATGGTTGGAAGCCAGTCTAGGCAGACAAAGCATGCGAGCATAGATTCTTTTCTCTAACCATCAAAGAAAGAGCTAGAAGTGGCCAGGCGTCCGTGGCTCATGCCTGTCATCCTAGCTACTCAGGAGGTTGAGATCTAAGAATCAAGGTTTAAAGCCAGCCCAGGCAGGAAAATCCGTGAGACTCTTATCTCCAGTAAACTGCTCAGAACACTGGAAGTGGAGTTGTGCTCAAGTAGTAGAGCGTCAGCCTTGAACCAGAGAGCTGAGGGACAGCACCCAGGCTCAGAGTTCAAGCCCCATGACCAACCCCCCCGCTGCAAAAAAAAAAAAAAAAAAACAAGCTAGAAGTGGAGCTGTGGCTCAAGTAGTACAACATCAGCTTTGTGCAGAAAAACTAAGGCACAATGTTCAGGCCCTAAGTTCAAACCCCAGGTCCAACACACACACACACACACACACACACACACACACACACAGTGACTCTCAGGGCAGAGCAGACTCACCAGACACCAGGCCCCCTTTGGGTCATGCCCAAGTTGGGGACTTCCTGGCCTACCCCGATGCCCTGTGTCCTGTTCTTTTTGTTTGCGGGGGGGGAATGTTTACCTTCGAATTGGTGGCCCCAGCCGGCCACCTCGCAGAGGGAGGCCTGGGCTTCAGAGGATGGGGCAGGGCTGCTGGGCAGGCATACGGGTTGAATAAAAGGCGACAGGCGTGCACAGTTGCCGTCAGGGCCCTCCTGCAGGCGCAGAAGGGCTAAGGGGTGGGGAGGAGGAGTGTGAGGCTGGGGGGTGGTCCTCGATCCCTTTCCCCCCTTCCCCACAGGGGCACCCCACACACCCAGGTCATGCTGGTAGGTGATGGATGAGAAAGCCTGGTGCAGGTGGTAGGAACGCACGGCCAATGTCTGGCACTGCTCACAGCTCTGGTTGTACCGGTCCTGGCCAAGTACCACACTCAGTTCCTCGGGTGCAGGCCTGTGGAAGTGAGGGGGGGGGGAAGGAATCTGTTTAGGCCTCAGCCCTAGGATCCCATCTTGGGGAGCTCAGCCTCCAGTGGGGGGGAGATGGGAGGATACAGAATTCGGGAGGGGCCCCCAAAAGGACGGTTGGAGTACTCGCCGGTTCTGCAGGCAATGCGCCGCGGTCAGCACCCAGCAGGAGTGGATGAGGCTACCCGCGCAGAAACTGTGATCCCAATACAGTGCAGCAATGTAGGGGTGCGCCCCGGGCAGAGCCACGAGCCCGCCAACCACGCGGCTGAGTGGGGACAGGCGCTTCCGGATCCGCTGTCCACAGGCCAAGGAGCCTACCCTGGGCAGGGCCGAGGGCTGCCCGGAGGAGGCTGTGTGGGGACAGAGCACCAGCCTGAGTCCCTCGGGGAACCCTCCCATCCCCTCTTCGGGCATCTCCTTCCTCTGCCTCAGTACCTGGGGACTGGGATGGAAGGGGAGCAGGGGTCGTGGCCGACGGCCTGGGCATGGGCAGCTCCTGCCGCCCCAGGGGGAGCGAGGGTGGGGATGGGGACGGGCACGGTGCTAGGTCACAGTACTCCCAGATCAGCCTGTCGCCACTCCAGACGAAGCACCAAGGGCGGGTGTCATTATCTGGGTTCCTGCAATCTCAGGGGTGGGGGAAGAGGGGTGCTGTTAGAGTTTGGGGAGCCCCTTGGAATATAGGAGGTATCCCCCCCCACCCTATCCCGCTCTGCCTCAGCCTGGGCACCGGCAGAAGGCGTGTTGGCCTAGTCCCCAGATCAGTGCTTGCTGCTGGGTCATGTTTCGGAAGGTGGCCTCGAAGGACCACCGCTGACAGGGGGCTCCAGAGATGGTGGTCTGGGCGAGGCCCCGGTAGCTGAGACCTCGGCCTTCATAGCATTTGGCCTCCATGTCTAGAGAGAGACAGAGAGGCAGAGAGACCGAGCTTACCATAGTTAGGAGGTGCCCACTATTGGCTTGCCCTGCCCACTCCAGACAGCTTCCCTGCCTCCTCTCACCCAACTCGCAGAAAGTTCCAGAATAGCCCGCAGGGCACCGACACAGCGGGTGGCCCTCAGCCTCCAGGCAGTGGCCTCCGTTTAGACAAAGATCGCGGCTGCAGGCTGGGGGGGGGGGGGGGGAAGAACAACGGAGTCACCACTGGGCTTACCCTCCCCCTCCCCCTGCCACTCCCCCCAACCCACCTACCCTGGCTGGCGAGTGACCTGCAGTGGGCCTCAGGACCCTTGCACTGGCATCTGGCCACCCCAGTGGGCTCGGCGCGGAGCCACGTCTCGTGCTCGTGGAAAGAGCGGAGGAGCTGAGGCTCAAAGCACTTTTCTGGGGGAGACAGAGGGGTCCGTGGTCCCCAGAGGCTGAGGACAGGCCCCCCTCCCCCCCAGTCCTCCTGGTATGCTCCCTGGCCAGCCATTACCTTTCTGACAATGCTTGCCAGTGAGGGGCTCCGGACACAGGCAGTGCGGGCCGCTGGGCAGGTTCACGCACGTCCCTCCTCCATGGCACGGGTTGTGTTTGCTGCAGTGGTCTGAGAGTGCCCCCCGCCCCGAGCAAGCATGGAGAAGCGGGGGCATGCCACCCCATCCCAAGCCCCTCGGAACCTACCTGTCATGGGACAACCTCCTCTCCTTCCTCCCTCCCTCCCTTCCTTCCTTTCCTTCCTTCCTTCCTGCCTGCCTTCCTTCCTTCCTGTCTTCCTTCCTTCCTTCCTTCCTGTCTTCCTTCCTTCCTTCCTTCCCTTCCTTTGCTCCCTACTGTCCCTCCCTCTTTCTTTTCTCTCCCTCCTCTCTTTTCTCTTCCTCCCTCCTTTCCTCCCTCCACCCCCTCTCAATCACTTGAATTCAGGGCCTTCTGCTCTCACTTGGCTTTTTGCCCAAGACTGCCACTCTACCATTTGAGCCACGGGTGTCCTTTGGCTGGTTCATTGGAGATCAGAGTCTCATGGACTTTTCCTGCCCTGGCTGGCTTCAAACCATGATCCTCAGCTCTCAGCCTCCTGAATAGCTATGTTTACAAGCATGAGCCACTAGCAGGCAGCTTCTCCTCTTCCTTCCTTCCTTTTTCTTTTCTTTCTTTCTTTTGCTGTTCTTGAGCATTTTCGCTAGCACTCTACTACTTGAACCACAGCTCCACTTCTGGTTGTTTGGGTGGTTAACTGGAGATCAGAGTCTCACGGACTTTCCTGCCCGGGCTGGCTTTGAATTGTGATCTTCAGATCTCAGTAGTTAGGATGACAGGTGTGAGCCACCGGTGCCCTGGCTTCTTTCCCTTTTTTTATTTTTTAAAGACATTAGGTTTATTTTAGTTTGCTTCTTAATCTTTGAACTCAGAGCCTGACTCTTACTAGGCAGGTGCTCTACTACTTTTTTGTTTGTTTGTTGCTGGTCATGGGGCTTGAACTCTGGGCCTGGGCGCTGTCCCTTAGTTCTTCAGCTCAAGGCAAGCGCTCTACTGTTTGAGCCACAGCGCCACTTCCAATTTTCTAGTGGTTTATTTGAGATAAGAGTCTCACAGACTTTCCTGTCCTGGCTGGCTTTGAACCATGATCCTCAGATCTCAGCCTCCTGAGTAGCTAGGATGACAGACATGAGCCACCAGTGTCTGGCTGCTCTACCACTTTTAAGCCACAGTCCTGAACTGGAGACTCCCACGTTGCCAAGCCTGGTTCTGCTCATCTGCAAAAATGGGACTCTTGATTGCCAGAATTCTCTTTCTAAGCTTCTGTAGAGTGCTGGGGTTTGGGGGGGGTCCCTGAATCCCATGTGTGTGGGGACTGATGGCTTCTAGGAGAGCCCACCCGTACCTTTCACCTTCTTGGGTTCCAGGCAGTACTCCCATTGCTGGTCCTGATCGAAGTTGGGTGTGGTAGCGCACCTGTGGAGTCACGGGTTTGCCGCTTCTGCCCAGGGCTGGCCCAACCCCCCTCCCCACAGAACCATGGCTCCCAGACCCTCCCATCACCTACTAGGGAGTCTTACCAGGGCCGGTGGCCCGGCCGGCCCTTGTGGGTGCAGGTGTGGTACAGTCGGCGGTGGTATTGGAAAGGGAAGTGGCAGGGTACCCCGGACACCGTGACAACTGCAGGAATAAAGCCCCTGAGCACCGGGCCCAAGCGCCCAGGCTGAAACCAGACCTTTGCAAAGGTTTGTGCTGCTCCAAGCAAACACCACATCCTGCCTAAGTAGAGTGCTAGAATAAGTTGGTGTGTGTGTATGTGTGTGTCTGTCTGTCTGTCTGTCTGTCTGCGTGCATGTGCTAATACTGGGGCTAGAACTCAGGACCTAGGCACTGTCCCTGAGCCTCTCTGTGCTCAATGCTAGCGATCTACTTGAGCCACAGTGCCATTTCCGGCCTTTTCTGTGTATGTGGGGCTGAGGAATTGAACCCAGGGTTTCATGCATGCTAGGCAAGCACTCTACCACTGAGCCACATTCCCAGCCCCCATGAGACTCTTATCTCCAATTAACTACCAGAGAACTGGAAGTGGGGCTGTGGCTCGAGGTGGTAGAGTGCTCACTTTGAGTGAAAAAGAGCTCATGGACAGCACCCAGGCCTGAGTTCAAGCCCCATGATGGACGAAAGAAAGAAAGGAAGGAAGGAAGGAAGGAGAAAAGAAAGAAAGAAAGGAGGGAAGGAGAGAGGAAGGAAGGAAGGAAGAAAGAAAGAAAGAAAGAAAGAAAGAAAGGAAGAAAGGAAGAAAGGAAGGAAGGAAGGAGGGAAGGAGGGAAGGAGGGAAGGAGGGAGGGAGGGAGGAAGGAAGGAAGGAAGGAAGGAAGGAAGGAAGGAAGGAGAAAAGAAAGAAAGAAGAATCTCACAGACATTCCTGCTCAGGCTGGCTTCGAATTGCAATCCTCAGTTCTCAGCCTCCTGAGTAGCTGGGATTGCAGGTGTGTACCCTGGAGATGTACTGAAGAAAGGGAAAAGAAGGAGCAGAAGCTGAGGAAAAATAAGGAAGACTGCTGGAGTCCAGGTATGACAGTACCAACAGCATACCCCTGCAAGACCAGCCGGACACTCACTGGGCATCAGAGACCATCAGAACCTGCCCTCAGGAGCTGACAAACTGCCCGGCACTAAGGGCCTAAGACCTGACACATATTAGGCATCTGGGGTTTCCTACCCCTCACTCCAAGGGCTTGGAGTCAACCTGGAGATTATTCACACGATTGGTCCCCTGCCCTGTGGGAGTTAAATTAGGGGCGGAGCCAGGCCACTTACCACCTGCTGTGGGAGCTCCACCTCCCGATCTGGCTCCCAGCTTAAACTCCTTGGGGGTCTTCCAAGGGGGCACCTACAGTGGAGATCACAGTTCAAAGCCAGCCTGGGCAGGAACATCCGTGAGACTCTCATCTCCAGTGACCCACCAGGAAACCGGAAGTGGTGCGGTGGCTTGAGTGGTAGAGTGCTGGCCTTGAGCTGAAGAGCTGAGGGATTGTGCCCAGAGTTCAAGCCCCACGACTGACACAAATAAATAAATAAAAAGAAAGAAAGTCCTCCCTTCTCCCGGATTTCCTGCACATCACCAGCTTCTCCTTATGACCCCAAAATACAGAGATTTTTCCTTTCTTTTCTCACAAGCCCTAGGCCCTGTGTGTGTGTGTGTGTGTGTGTGTGTGTGTGTGTGTGTGTCCCAAATGAACCCTCATGGCTACCAGCATGGCTGACAATCTCTCGGCTGCCCTCCTGATCACAGGGACCAGGAGGCCAAGGGTAGAGGTTCATCTCGGCCCAATCCTGGTCCCCACAGCCTCACCGAGATCACCGAGTCCAGGCCCATGAGCAGGGACCCCAGGAGCAGCACAACCCTCATGGCGTCGGTCGGGTCTGTTAGTGAGTTCCGCTGCCTGCTCAGGCATCAGATCAATAGGGCTGGTCAAAGGTCTCTGGGGCCTGAGAACTGGAGACTGGCCAGGCTGTCTGCTAGGCCTGGTTAGGGGAATAGATTTGGGGGAAAGCCAGTTGATCTCTGTCAGTCCCTAAAGGAGCACTGAGGAGGGTAGAATAATGAGGATCTGGATACCTACTCACTGTCCTCGATTAAGGGGACTGGAGGCAGAAAGAGATGTTCTTATGTTCGAGGTCCCATTTGGGCTTAGGATGTTAAACTGACCAAAGAGAAGACTTGCTCTGGGCACCAGTGGCTCACGCCTGTCATCCCAGCTACTCAGGAGGCTGAGATCTGAGGATGGAGGTTCAAAGCCAGGTCAGGCTGGAAAGTCCATGAGATGCTTATCTCCAATAATCCACCCAAAGGGCAGAAGTGGAGCTGTGGCCCAAGAGGTAGAGCACCAGCCTTGAACAAAAAAGCTCAGGGACAGTGCCCAGGCCCTGAGTTCAAGCTCCAGTACTGGCAGAGAAACAAGAATAAAAACTAAGAAAGAAGGGCTGGGAGAAGTAATTGCTAGACTGCGGATTCAAGCCCTAACAGGACAAAAAATGATGAGATGATGATGATGATGATGATGATGATGATGATGATGATGATGATGATGATGATGATGATTTGTTGGTCCTGGAGCTTGAACTCAGGGCTTGGGCTTCTGTTGCTCAAGGCTAGCACTCTACCACTTTGAGCCACAGCACCACTTTCTGGCTTTTTCTGTGTATGTGGTACTGAGGAATCGAACCCAGGGCTTCATGCATGCTAGGCAGGGACTCCACCACTGAGCCACATTCCTGGCTCCAAAAAACTATTTTGCCAAAGAATCTAGGTGACAGTTTAGTTGACTAGCTGGGAGTAAGGTCACTTACCAGTAGAGGTGTGACAATCATATGATAATTTTGCAACTCCACTAATACCATGAGGAAAGTGCTAAGTCCAGGGCATTAAAATGTGAGGCTGGAGCATCTAGAAAATGAAGTGGGCCTATATTGTTATTTCTACCCAGCATTTATTGCGGTCCAATAGTGATACCTTGATTTTTTCCTTAAAGAACCATCCCCCGCTGGGCACCAATAGCTCATGCCTATCATCCTAGCTACTCAGGAGGCTGAGGTCTGAGGTTCATGGTTCAAAGCCAGCCTGGGCAGAAAAGTCCATGAGACTCTGATCTCCAATAAAAAAAAAAAACACTAGAAAACTGGAAGTGGCGCTGTAGCTCAAGAGGTAGAGCGCTTGCCTTGAACTGGGCTTGCAGGGACAACCCCCAGGCCCAGAGTTCAAGCCCCACAACTTAAAAAAAAAAAAAGAAGAAGAAATAAATAAAAATATAAAAAAAGAACCATCCTGCACTTCTTCATGGGCCTCTGGAGCAGCCTACTCTATCCTCAGCTCTAGGCTAGGTTGGAGATGGGATCTGTGTCTGGCCACTCAGAGCGCAGCATCTCTACCTCACTCACAGTGATTGGTTGAGAGAATAAGTGCATGCATAAGCTCGACCAATCAGAACCTGCCTTGGGACTTTGGCTGAAGAAGCCCTACTTTCTTGATACTGGGGTCATGAAGCAGACACACTGGTGGGGCTTCGAGATGTTGAAGACCATCTCTGTCGCTCTCAAAACAGAAATGATGAGGCAAGCATGAGACTTATAAGCCCAGGTCACAAAAAGGCATTGCAGTTCTACTCTCTCTAGGAGAAACCAGCTGCCACTCTACAGAAATCAGCTCCACAGAGAGGCCCATGGAAAGTAAAGCCTCTGCTGGCAACTAGCGTCCATTTGAGTTGTGTGTGTGTGTGTGTGTGCCACCTGAGAAGTTAATACTGCAGCCTGGCTGACATCTGGCTTGCCAATCTCATGAGAGAGTTTTATTAGACAGCTTTTCATTAGCATAATCAAATAGCCTAGACAGGCTAACCCGTAAATGGAGATTTGTTTAGCTTACGGTTTGGGAAGCTAGAAACTGAAACAGCATGGCACAGGCTCTCCTGAGGGCCGCCCCTGGGTCTCATTCTCTTACAGCAGGTTGTAATTGCGGGAGCATGCATAGAAGCAGGTAGCCACACCCATGACCACGTCAATTGGCAAACCAATGGGAAAGCACGGGGCCAGGCTCACCTCTTCAAACTCTCCCTAGAGAACTAACCAGGGTCTCCTAAAGGCAATGCCTTGGTATCCCCTTCAAGGGTATGGCCTAAAGGCCTCAACTTTCACAGTTATCCACCATTTTCCAATCCATGGCTGCTCTGGGAACCAAGCCTGTAAACACGGGGCCAGATCCCAACCATAGCAGGCTCATCAGCCAGAACCGTCCTGCTAAATTGCTCCTCAATGCATGTCAAACACTGTGAGAAGATTTTGTGGGTTGTAGAATATTTGTTACACAATCTTTGTGTGTGTGTGTCTTTGTGTGTGTGTAACAGTTCTAGGCCTTGAACTCTGGGCCTGGGTGCTGGCCCTGAGATTTTTTTTTTTTTGCTTAAAGCTAGCAATCTATCACTTGAACCAGAGCTCTACTTCCTGCTTTTTGGTGGCTAGGTAGAGATAAGAGTCTCATAGAGTATCCTGTCAGGGTTGGCTTTGAACCGTGATCCTCAGATCTTAGCCTCCTGACTAGCTAGGATTACAGGCATGAGCCACCAGCACCTGTGTTCATTACACAATCTTTTATAACAAATACTGACGCAGTGAGTTCTGGTGATCTTGAGAGTCCATATCGTACAAGTAGCTAAGTATCTTTTTTTTTTCTTTTGGTCAGTCCTGGGGCTTGAACTCTGGGCCTGGGCACTGTCCCTGAGCTCTTCAGCACTCTACCACTTGAGCCACAGTGCCACTTCCAGTTTTCTGTTGGTTAATTGGAGATGAGTATTACAGACTTTACTGTCCCAGCCTGGCTTTGAACCATGATTCTCAGATCTCAGCCGGCACCCAGTGCTAAGTATCTTTTTATTTTTTTCCTTTTGGTGCCCATACTGGGGCTTGAACTCGGGGCCTGGGTGCTGTTCCTTAGTTTTTGCTCTCCAGGCTGGTTCTCTATCACTTGAGCCACTACTCTATGAACATTTAAGTGGCTAATTGGAAATGAGAGTCTTACAGTCTTTGTTGTCCAGGCTGGTTTCAAACTGTGATCCTCAGATCTCAGTCTCCTGAGTAACTACGATTACAGCTGTGATTAGAAGTTTTCTTGAGATGGTTCTGTTACAGGAGACAGGACTGTAGATCAGCGGAGAGTGCTTGCCTAGCAAGTGCAAGGCTATGGTTCATTCCCAGCACAGAAAACAAAAAGGTAAATAAATAAGTACCCAAATGACTCCTCCATTTTATGAAGCAATAAAAGTATCTTCCCTAGCCGGGTGCCGGTGGCTCACACCTGTCATCCTAGCTACTCACGAGGCTGAGATCTGAGGATCACGATTCAAAGCCAGCTTGGGCAGGAAAGGCCCTGAGACTCTTATCTATAATAAACCACTAGAATACCAGAAGTGGCGCTGTGGCTCATGTGGTAGAGCGCTCACCTTGAGGTGAAGAGCACAGGGACAGTGCCCAGGCTCAGAGTTCAAGCCCCACAACCGACCAAAAAGAAAAAAAGTATCTTCCCTAGGTAGTTGGGTGCTGGTGGCTCATGCCTATCATCCTAGTTACTCAGGAGGCTGAGATCTGAGGATTGTAGTTCAACCTGGGGAAGGAAAATCCATGAGAATCTTATCTCCAATAAACTTAAAAAAAAAAAAAAGCTGGTAGTGAAGCTGTGGGCTCAGTGGTAGAGCAATAGCCTTGAGCACTAAAGCGTACACACAGCTCCCAGGACCCGGGTTCAAGGTACAGTATTGGCAAAACAAAACAAAACTACCACCTTTCCCCTCATTACTAGGGATTGAATGGAGAGACTCCCTCCTACCCTACCACTTGATCTACACATATATATATATATATATATTTTGGGGGGAGTGGGGATGGGGAG
>NW_012267245.1:3328246-3333105 GCF_000151885.1 Dipodomys ordii
TCAGGAGGCTGAGATCTGAGGATCGCGGTTCAAAGCCAGCCCGGGCAGGAGAGACCGTGAGACTCCTATCTCCAATAAACCACCAGAAAACAGGAAGTGGTGCTGTAGCTCAAGTGGTAGAGCACTCGCCTTGAGCTGAAGAGCTGAGGGACAGCGCCCAGGCCCAGAGTTCAAGCCCCACGGCTGACAAAAAAAAAAAGACTGCCAATTCTGTGGGCAGAGGCAGCCAGGTGGCTGAAGACTTCTTGGAACAAGAAGATGGTGGGGCTGGGAAGGTGGCTCAGTGGTAGAGTGCTTGCCTTGCATGCATGAGGCCCTGGGTTCTAGTCCTCACCACCACATAAACAGAAAAAGCCAGAAGTGGTGCTGTGGTTCATGGTAGGAGAGTCTAGACAGAGTGACCATCAACTGGACAGAATCCTCTGTGCAGACAGGCACTGGTGGCTCACACCTGTAATCCCAGCTACTCTGGGATCTGAAGATCGAGGTTCAAAGCTAGCCTGGGCAGGAAAGTCTGTGAGACCCCCCCCCTCAATAAACCAGCAAAAAGCCAGAAGTGGAAGTGTGCCTCAAGTGGTAGAATGCCAATGTGAGCAAAAAAAGACTAGCCTGAGATCTAGTATCTCTCCCTCTCCCCCCTTCACAAAACAACCCACAAAGATAACAGAGCCACCCCAACTCCTTGCCGATCTGCTGTTGCTTGAATGGATGAATTTCTTTTTCTGCCTAGGCCAATCTGAGTTAAAACCGAAAGTCCTGATGCAAGAGTTCAAATGTCGTTACCAGGAAGTTTCTGAAACAAAAACAAAACAAAACAAACCTCCTCCTGCTCGGGTGTGTAAGTCAGTGCCTTTTTTCGTTTTGTTCTGGTGGCAGGGCTTGAACTCAGGGCCTGAACGCTGTCCTTGAGCCTTTTGTGTGCCCCAGGCTAGCACTCTACCACTTGAGCCACAGCGCCACTTCCGGGCTTTTTTCTTTTTTGCTTATGTGGTGCTGAGGAATCAAACCTAGGGCCTGGAGCATGCAAGGCAAGTGCTCTACCACTGAGCCACCTTTCCAGCCCAGATCTCACCCTCTTCTGTAGACAGGTATGATCCACCGGCTCCTGGAAGTCAGCAGTTTTTAAGGAAAAGAAAATAACATCTCCCTTAGGAGCTGCGTAAGTCTGAGGGAGACTTGAGGCAGGAGGCCTTGAAATCCATCTTAGCCGCTGCCCCACGGGTAACAGTGGGGAGCAGGGCTGGGCCTTGCTGAGAGGTGCCGTGCAGTATGCAGAAGGCAAAGCCAGGCTGTCACTCTGCCCATAGTAGGTTACAAAGAAACTTTTGCACATAGACCTTCCCTATACCAGACCTGCCTGAACTCCTGGTGGCTTCTAAATAACTGCTTTGTACAAGAGCAAGAAAGCATCCTGCCCTAACTCCTGTCTTTGTATTTAGGACTGTGGGTACATAAATGGGTGACTACCCAAGCCTGGCAAAGACCTCATTCCTCCTCCTCCTCCCCTTTCTCCTCCTCCTCCTCCCCCCTTTCCTCCTCCTCTTCCCTTTTCTCCTCCTCCTCTTCCCTTTTCTCCTCCTCCTCCCTTTCCTCCTCCTCTTCCCTTTTCTCCTCCTCCTCTTCCCTTTCCTCTTCCTCCTCCCTTTCTTTCTCCTCCTCCTTTTTCTTCTCCTCCTCCCTTTCCTCCTCCTCCTCTTCTTCTTCTTCTCCTTCTCCTTCCCTCCCCTTTGCCCATCCTCCTCTGTGTTTTTTGGTGTTTGTTTGTTTTTTTTATCAGTCATGGGGCTTAAACTCTGGGCCTGGGCGCTGTCCCTCAGCTCTTCAGCTCAAGGTGAGTGCTCTACTAGCTATAAATTTCCTTCCCAGGGTAAGGCGGGCTTAACACCTCCTTCTAGGCCTTTTCCTTCTCCTCCCCCTCCCTCAGATGAATGCTAAAGGACCCCCGCCCTCATGTCAAGTGTTGATCGCTTGCTTAGCTTCAAAGACCTGGTTGGGAACATGGAAAATGTGCTACTAAGTTCCCAGGGTTGTGAGGAAACTCCTCTTTGATCTCCTTGGTGGGAAGCATGGCCGGTCCCTATACCTCGCACACTGTGAGTGCCAAAACAACAGGCGTCCATCAATCCAGCACCCTGCCCCCACCCTTTGCCCACCTCCATAATACCCGCCTTAGGGAAAAAATCAGACCACAGGCCTCCATGTTTTTTTTGTTTGGTTGGGTTTTTTTTGGTTGGTCGTGGGGCTTGAACTCTGGGCCTGGGGGCTTGAGCCACAGCGCCACTTCCGGTCTTCTAGTGGTTTATTGGAGATAAGAGTCTCACAGACTTTCCTGCCTGGGCTGGCTCTGAACCATGATCCTCAGATCCCAGCCTTGTGAGTAGCTAGGATGACAGGTGTGAGCCACTGGTGCCCGGCTGCCTCCATGGTTTAAAATACCCTCTTGATGAAATTCTAGGACCTCCTTGATCCAGGCTTCCCTAAAGCTTGGTCCTTATTATCTTCTCCCTTAGCTCTTTTTTTTCCTCAAGGCTGGCGCTCTACCACTTGAGCCCCAGTTCTATTTTTGGCTTTTTGGTGGTTAAGAGTCTGAAGGAACTTTCCTGCCCAGGCTGGCTTTGAACCACAATCTTCAGATCTCAGCCTCCTGAATAGCTAAGATTACAGGCATGAGCCACTGAAGCCCAGACTGAACATCCAGCTCTCTACCCATACACACTCCATTAACCCTGAAATCGGTACATTCTCAATTTACCCTGGGATCTCACTTGAACACAACAGCCGTTGCCAGGCGAGGTACCTGCCCTTTGTCCTACAGGCCATTAAGAGTTTTCTCTTAACTCCCCAAAGTATCTTACTTATACCCGTTTGTCTCTATCTCCACTGCTATCTCCCTAGGTCAAGCCAGTACCAGTCTGATTCTGTAGCCTTCAATCAGCTGTCACTCTTGGTGGCAGGCTATTTAGTGATCATTTTCAAGTATAAATTATCCTTTGAAGGCCTTTACCTTTCATTTAGGAAAACAAAGCTCTCCCTAGTGTACAAACCTCCCATGATCTAGCCTTCCCTCTTCCTACTTCTTCCCAGACTTCTTGGATCGCTGAAGCTGCATACTCCCTCTAGGCTCAAAAGGCTTTGTGCTCCTTGGTACCTCTGCTGAGTCTTCTCGAAAATTACACCTTGGGCTGTTCCAGAAGGTGGCTCAGTGGTAAGAGTGCTTACCTAGCATGCATGAAGCCTTGGATTCCATTCCTTAGTACCACATACACAGGAAAAGCCCGAAGTAGCACTGTGGTTCAAGTGATAGAGTGCTAGCCTTGAGCACAGAAGAGGGAGGCTCAAGGGCCGTATTCAGGCCCTGAGTTCCAGCCCCAGGACTGGCCAAAAAAGAAAAACAAAAACAAAAAAACACCTTGAGCTGGATATGCCTCACACCTGTCAGCTGCTCCGGAGGCTGAGATGTGAGGATCGTGGTTCAGTGCCGGCCTGGGCAGGAAAAGTCCATGAGGCTCTTATCTCCAATTAACCAGCAAAAAGCCAGAGAAGTGAAGCTATGTGGTTTAAGTGGGAGTGTGTGTGTGTGTGTGAAGAGTTTAGCACAAAAATCTAAGCAGCAGTGCTCAGACTGAGAGCTCAAGCCCCAGTACCAGGACCAAAAAAAAACAACCGTTGCACACCCTGAGAGTAGTTCCTCCCCCCCACCCCTTCACCCCCTCCAACCTAGGGTGCCCCACCCTGACATTATTAACTCCTGGTCCTAACGGCCTCCGCACTCCCTGACCCCCTCGATTTCTTTCTTTCTTTGCAGCACTGTTCACCGCTCCTCCCTGGGCTCGGTGGCTCATCACCCATCGGTCTGGCTGGGTTGCAGTGGGGGGACAAAGCGGTGGCCCGCTCCCGCAAGGTGTTAGGGATGGACGGATGAGACACAGGCCAGGGTGCCTCCCCTCGCTGCGTTTCCTGTTGTGCGAAGGCGGAGGAAGGGGGGGGGTGGAGGAAGCGGGGTGTCACTGCGGCCCCAGTCCTGGCCCCCCCCTCCCCGGCTGCCCCACACCTGCACCGGCGGTACCGAGCTCACCCCAACCTCCGGGAGGGCCTAGCGCTGCCTTATAAGGCAGCAGAGGCCGAGGGAGGGCGAGGCCGGGTGGGTGGGGAGCAATCACAACATCCGGCAGCACCGCGGCGGGGCGGGGCGCGGGTGTCGGCCGCGGCGGGACCCGGGGCGCCGCGGGGCCCTGCGGGGGGAGATCAGCAGCCCGTCCCCCCTCCCCCGGCCGTCCTCCCTCAGTTTCCCACGTGCGCTGTCCGGGACAAGCCGAGCCAAGACGTTACCACGGGACACAAACCCCCAGCCAACTCCAGGAGATCCCGCAGAAGCCCCGCAGCCCGAGCGTGGCGGCAACAAAACCCTAGAAAAGGCACCCGTGCGTGCGTCACTCGAGCCACACCCTTCCACCTGATGTAACCCAATCGGATTGCACGCCCGGAAATGACTGACGTCCTCACCATTCAATCACACCTCTAGGCTCATGGGCGTGGCCCAAAGGTCCCACCTCCGTCTTCCCAGGGAAGGCTCGGCCCTAATTGGCAGGTCGGTATCCAACGAAGGCCTAGAAATTCGAACCTAACACCTAACCCCGCCCTCAAGCCAACCAAGACGAGCTTACGCTCTTAGGCCCGCCCCTTGCTTCTTAGATCCAATCGATGACTCGGTGGGAGGGGTAAGATGGAAAAGCAGACTAATAGGAAGACGGCGCGGGGAGCATCCGCTCTGTTATAGGTCCGGTAAAGTAAACAGAGGGCGGGGCGGGGCGGGGCAGAGCCCGGCTGGCCCCCGGAGGGGGCGGAGAGTGCGCGGCGGG
>NW_012267245.1:3333633-3337364 GCF_000151885.1 Dipodomys ordii
GGGGAGGAGAGGGGAGAGTGGGCCCCGAACCCCGGGAGAGAGTCCTAGAGGCCTCTTCCAGGTGAGAGCAGAGAAGATGCCCCCACGTGCCCCGCCTGGGCCCAGACCCTTTGGACCGCACAAAGTTGGTCATTAGGTACAGGCTGGAGAATGAATGAATGAATGAATGAGTGAAGGTTTTTGTGAGCATAATCGACTCGGTGTGGGGGTAACTTCTGGTCACATCTGACACCAACAGGACTGTCCCCCCCACCCCCCCTTGCTTACAGCCCGGGGACACTGAAGACCAGGGTTGCATGGGTAACGAGTTTTGCTCTCAGGAAGCCCCAGATGTGTACTGAGCTGTTGTTAGGGCTTGTGTGTGGACCCAGTGAGCATGTGTGTGTGCGCGTGTGTGTGCCTATGCATGTTCAAGTGTGTGTATGTGGAGCCCGTGCCTGATAACAAACATCTGGGGAGGGAGAGGAGACCAGATCCACTCCTACCTGCCTTGTGATTTCTTGTGCCCTTCACTTGCGTGGCTACCTCAGTAACATGAATCACTGGACGTCCCCGCCCCGCCCCCTCTGTCCAGGGTGCTGGGGAGACATGGACAAGACCCTTTTTTTTGGGGGGGAGGAGAACCCTGGAGCAGGGAGATCCGTGAGTATTTTCCACTTTCCGGCTGTAACAACCTCACTGATCCACTTCACCTGTCTGCCCCACGTTGCAAATAGGAAGCAGGCTCCGAGCAGAGTTACCTTGGGAGACGGTGTTAGATCCAGGCCTGGCTTGTGGGATGTCCAGGCCAGTTTGTAGGCAGCCCAGAGGAGCCTCTCTCCCCTCAGTACAGCACCTGGTGCCTTCTGCCCACCCAGTGCTTGTTAGGGAGGGGCTCCTGGACAGAAGGAACAAGGCAGGCTGAGTCCTGTACTACCCAAGGAAGCTGTCTTATCTCCTGTCCCTTATCGAGTCCAGGGGTTGGGCCTTCCTCTCAGCCTCTGGGGGCATCTGCTGATTCTGTTCTGCCTTGTCATCCAGCTAGCCCGGGAGGAGTTGTAGGGAAAGCCTGACCGCCCAGGCCTCCTCTCGTAAGCTACAGTAAGCTGGGGCCTCAGGCCTGTGGCAGGGCACTGTTTGGCCCGGTCAGACAGTAGGGTCATCTTTGAATAAGCTTTGTTGGGTTGTAGTCAAAGTGCAGGATGATGTAGCCAGACTGAGGACTGGTGCCCCCCCCCCCCCCCCCCTTACCCCACCCAGGTCTGCCACCCCTCCACCTGGGTGGCTTTAGACAGATTTTGTGTGTATGTATGGTTCGGTCCTGGGCCTTGCACTCAGGGCCTGGGCTCTGTGCCTTGGCTTTTTCATTCAAGCTTGGTGCTCTCCTACTTGAGCCACAGCTTTACTTCCAAGCTTTTTGGTTTTTTTGGATTTTTTTTTTTTTTTGGATAGATAAATCGAAGATCAGCATGTCCAGGCCTTCCCTGCCTGAGCGGTCTTTAAACTGAAATTTCAGATCTCGGCCTTCTGAGTAATTAGAATTACACGAGTCAGTGGGTGCCCAATTTCTCAGTCCCTTTTTTTTTTTTTAAGGAAGTGTCACAAAGTCGTAAATCATGAAATGGACTGTGTCAAAATCAGGCCACAAGCAGACCCGATAGCTCACCGTTGAAGGGATCTGAGTCCCCATTGTGGTGTGATAATCCTTGGTTTGCTTATAGATTTGAGCCCTCGGGAAATGCTGGGTGTGTTTGAAGTATGAGTTGTGAGAGCTGGGTTTGAATTCTGCTTGTGCTCCGAGATCTTGGGGGTGGGGGGAATAACTCCTGGCTCAGAGCCTGTACTTTCTCACGAAATTGGATTCAATCCCTTCAACTGGATCTTCTTCCTTCCTTTTCCAAGGGCTTAAAGAGGCAGGGGTGGGAGTGGGGGTAGGCGGGGAAGAGGGTACAGGGTAAAGGGGAGCCCCACCGTGGGGCTGTGAGTTCCAGGACAGGATATTTGCATATGACTTTGCTTTTGCCTTGATGTGGCTGGGAGGAGGGGGGGGTGGGGAGGAAGTAGCTGCGGGGGGGGGGGGGGGGGAAGGCGGATGGCAGGCTGGGTGAGAGAGGTGGGGGAGGGCTGGGGTAGAGTCGGGGAGGAGTTCCCCTTCTGGGAAGGCCTTGCCCCGGGGTTAGGGGGTTGAAGGGTAGAAATCTTGTCGCTGTCAGTGAAGCAATGATCAGTGCAAATGGGGTACAGGGTACCCCAGGGCGGCCGGCAAGTTTCTCAAGGGGAGCCTGCAACACTTCCTCCTCTGGACAGCTTCCTTGGGGAAGGACCCAGACCTGCCCTCCTTAAAAGGCAGATAGACACTTCTTTTTTTTCTTTCCTTCTTTTTCTTGTCATGGGGTTTGAACTCTGGGCCTGGGCGCTGCCCCTCAGCTCTTCAGCCCAAGGCAAGCGCTCTGCCACTTGAGCCACAGCGCCACTTCCGGCTTTCTGCGTGGTTTATTGGAGATCAGAGTCTCATGGACTTTCCTGCCCGGGCTGGCTTTGAACCATGATCCTCAGATCTCAGCCTCCTGAGTAGCTAGGATGACAGGCGTGAGCCACCGGCACGTGGCTACACACTTCTTTTATACTATCTACTTGCACCCAGGCTAGATGGGAAACTGAGGCCAGGCAAGGAAAAATGGTTCTCTAAAGCTATAACTGAGTTGATTTTGTTTGTTTTTGTTTTGGGTCCTTGGGCTTGAACTCAGGTCCTGGATGCTGTCCCTCAGCTCTTCAGCCCAAGGCTAGCGTTCTACCACTTGAGCCACAGCGCCACTTCCGGCTTTCTGAGTGGTTTCTTGGAGATAAGAGTCTCATGGACTTTCCCACCTGGGCTGGCTTCAAACTGTGGTTCTTAGATCTCAGTCTGCTGAGTAATTAGGATTACATGGATGAACCACCAGCACCCAGCTTTGTAACCAACAAGTTCTTTGAGCAGGGACCTACCTCTGTGTGTGTGTGTGTGTGTGTGTGTGTGTGTGTTGCCAGTACTAGGGGTTTTTGTGTTTTTTGTTTTTTCAGTCTGGTTGAGGGGCCTGAACTCTGGGCCTGAGCGCAGGGACCTACCTCTGTGTGTGTGTGTGTGTGTGTGTGTGTGTGTGTGTGTGTGTGTGTGTGTGTGTGTGTGTGTGTGTGTGTGTGTGTGTGTGTGTTGCCAGTACCAGGGGTTTTTGTGTTTTTTGTTTTTTCAGTCTGGTCGAGGGGCCTGAACTCTGGGCCTGAGCGCTGTCCCTCAGCTCTTCAGCTCAAGGGTAGCGCTCTACCACTTGAGTCACAGCTGAGTCTGGCTTTTTTCTTTTTGCTTATATGGTGCTGAGGAATCGAACCAGGGCTTCAGGCATGCAAGGCAAGCGCTCTACCACTGAGCCACCTTCCCAGCCCCCAGTACTAGGTTTTGAATTCAAGGCCTCTCGGTTTCACTTGGCTTTTTTCACTCAAGGCTAGTGCTCTACCGCTTGAGCCACGCCTCCACCTCTAGCTTTTAGCCACATTTGGAGATAAGAGTCTCCAATTAAGAGTCTCATGGAAAGCCGGGCGCTGGTGGCTCACGCCTGTCATCCTAGCTACTCAGGAGGCTGAGATCTGAGGATCGCGGTTCAAAGCCAGCCCTGGCAGGAGAGACCATGAGACTCCGATCTCCAATAAACCACCAGAAAACCGGAAGTGGCGCTGTAGCTCAAGTGGTAGAGCTTGAGCTGAAGAGCTGAGGGACA
>NW_012267245.1:3337719-3341430 GCF_000151885.1 Dipodomys ordii
ATTTATGTGGTGCTGAGGAATCTAACTCAGGGTTTCATGAATGCAAGGCAAGCACTCTACCTCTGAGCCACATTCCCAGCCCCTCCATGAGACTCTTATTTCCAACGAATCACTGAAAAGCCAGAAGTAGAGCTGTAGTCAAAGGGCTAGAACACTAGCTTTGAACAATAGAGCCTAGGGATGGCATCCAGGCTGTAAGTTCAAGCCCCAGGACTGACAAAAACAACAACAGTGAACCAATCAATTGTGTGGGGTTTTTTTTGTTTTGTTTTGTTTTTTGGTTGGTTGTGGGGTATGAACTTTGGGCTTGGGCGCTGTCCTTGTGCTCTTCAGCTCAAGGTGAGCACTCTTCCGCTTGAGCCTTAGTGCCACTTCCGGTTTTCTAGTGGTTCATTGAAGATAAGAGTCTCATGGACTTTGAACCGCGATCCTCAGATCTCAGCCTCCTGCGTAGCTAGGATGGTAGGCGTGAGCCACCGGCGCCCGGCCAAACCAACCAGTTTTATGGATGGATTACCCTACCTGGGTTGGCTTCAATCTGAGATCCAGAGTTGCCAGGCATGAGCCACCGATTGCTGGCTCCAGCCTCTCCCTGGCCCCCACCGATTGCTGGCTCCAGCCTCTCCCTGGCCCTGTCTGTCATATGTGGAGATGGCTGCGGATCTGAGGACACATGGAAAAGTTGAGAGCTATAGAAAGCAGGCGATGAGCCTCAGCTCTATGAGGTTCCATCCACTGCTCGTGGCCTACGCACTCATCGGCTCTCTGACGTGCTTTATGTATTTGCCTGCAGTGGGTTTATTTCTTAATCCAATTTCCAGCTGACTTTTGAAAACTCAGAAGCGCTGGCCCCAAGGAGTCAGCTATCCTGCCGATCGGTGAGCGGGAAATCAATTGGAATTGGGTTGAACTTCTGTGGTCTAGGTGTCAGCCAGGTCAAAACAAGGTCATCAGGCCTAGGAAAGCCCTGTGAACCAGATAGGCGATATCTCCTGAGTGCCAGCCTACCTTGCTTGGGAGAGGCAAAAGGCAATAGCGCTGATGAAGAGCTTGGTGACAGACGCCTCCCTGCAGAGAGGAAGGCACCCCCCTCCCCCTCCCCCCAGGCAGCAGGCTGTGTCTTGATTGGGCCCTGAAGGCCTCTGGACCACTCGGGCCTTTGGCGGGCAGCGTGGTGGTGGTGCGCATGCGCTGGATGCCCGCGGATGCCCGGTTGTGTTCCACAGGCGGTGGTGGCAATCGCAAAGGCAAGAGCAAGAAATGGCGGCAGATGCTTCAGTTCCCCCACATCAGCCAGTGTGAGGAGCTGCGGCTCAACCTTGGTGAGTTATGGGTGAAGACTTGGGTGGGGGGCGGGATGCTGAAGCCGGTGTTGGGGGGGGTGACCCCTGCTGCTAGGGGTACCCCCCCTGCTTGCTTTTGCCCCCGTAGGGTACTGGAGGGGCCCAGTGATCAGGAAGATGGAGGGGACTCCACCCGGCTCACAGTTTCACTTCCTAGGCCTGGAATGGGCGGAGGACAGCAAGCCATCGGCGACTCTGCCGGGCATCAGTGGGAGTGGGCGGGCGTGGGCTGAGGGTGGGGCCAGGTTGGGGGCAGTCTGCAAGGAAGCCAGGCCCGCCGGACCCCTGGGCCGGGAGGAGAAGCCCCTAGCGGTAACTTGGGAGCACCCAGCCAAGCCCAGCGGGGTGATGGTATCTTCTGGCTGGGACCAGATAGGCCCCAGCCCCCAGTTCTTGTGTTCTTAGCATTGGCCCCCAAGACTGGGCACCAAGGAAGGGTGACCCAGCCTCCTCTGATGCGCAGCGTGTGGGCAGAGTGTACCCGCGGGGGGGGGAGGGGGTGCTCTGCTTCCACAGCCCGGGAAGGAGGCCCAGCCGTGAGCAGAGGAAACCACAGCTTCCTCTCGCACTTTCGCCAGGCAGGCAACAGGTGTGGGTCGTAGGCCTGGCCTAGCCCCGGCTGGTCCGGAACCTTCCAGACCACACCCAAACCCCAGATCGGTGACATAGGCAAGTCTGTGAGAACCAAGGAGGCAACCAGGGGAGGAAGGCCTGAGCCCTGGAGCCTAGATTCCTGGCTGGTTGACGTCGAACTTAACTTCTTAACCTCTCTGGGCCTTCTACTCCTGAACCCAGTTGGGACTCACCATCGTAGTGCCCACTTTAGGGAGATGATGCCACACTGCTAGGCTCGGAGCAGTTGGGGGTCCAGGGGGGCTTGGTGGTGTGGAAGGCCCGGTTACCAGTGACCCTCAGGTCTGTGACCCCATCTCTACCTACAGAGCGAGACTACCACAGCCTGTGTGAACGGCAGCCCATTGGGCGCCTGCTTTTCCGGGAGTTCTGCGCCACGAGGCCCGAGCTGACCCGCTGCACTGCCTTTCTGGATGGGGTGGTGAGTGCGGCCCTTCCCGTGCTCCAGCCCAGCGGCCAGGCCAGGCAGAGATCCCGGATCCGAAGTTCCCCCTGGCTCCCCCAAACACACACACACACACACAGCTGTGGCTTTGCCCAGCCTCCACCTCCTCTGCCTCCTCTACCGCAGGCCGAGTACGAAGTGACCCCCGATGACAAGAGGAAGGCATGCGGGCGGCGGCTCATGCAGAATTTTCTGAGCCATACGGTGAGGATGGACATGGACAGCCGCAGGGTCTCAGGCACAAAGGCGGGGGGGATGTAGGGGAGCGGGGGGGCAGGCAGAGGCCAAGCATCTGCCTAACCAGCTCTGCCTCCAGAGAGAGGAAACAACAGCTGGGCACCAGCGGCTCAGGCCTGTCATCCTGGCTACTCAGGAGGCTGAGATCTGAGGATCGAGGTTCAAAGCCAGCCTGGGCAGGAAAGTCCCAGAGACTCTCCATCTCCAGTGAACCACCAGAAAACCGGAAGTGGCACTGTGGCTCAAAGTGGTAGAGAGCTCACCTTGAGCTGAAGAGCTCAGGGACAGCGCCCAGGCCCTGAGTTCAAACCCCATGACCAACCCAAACAAAAGATGAAGGTGACAGAAAGGGAGTCTAGCCACCAGCCAGCTGAGGCACTTACCTGCCCCATGGATTTCCCTGGCACCCATTGGCACTGACCTGTCTCTGGTTTGTCCCCAGGGTCCTGACCTCATCCCCGAGGTCCCTCGGCAGTTGGTCACTAATTGTGCTCAGCGGCTGGAGCAGGGACCTTGTAAAGACCTCTTCCAGGAGCTGACCCGGTAAGTCTTCCTGCCCACCAGCTTGGAGCTAGGCTGGGGAAAGGGGCTTTGGCAGGCCTCGGCTTTGTCCCTGCTTTTGACCTTGACAATGTCCCCTGGCAGTCCCAAGCATCCTCAAGCTCGGGGATGCTGGCGACTCCTGCTGACTTGGCATAGCGGGAGGGATGGTCCAGGATGAGGCTTGGTGGGTTGAGTATGAGCATCAAGGAGGCCTGACTCATCGAGCTGAGAATCGAGGGCCCGTGGCTGACCTGCAGCCGGTCTTTCCTTCACCAGGCTGACCCATGAGTACCTAAGCGTGGCCCCTTTTGCTGACTACCTCGATAGCATCTACTTCAATCGTTTTCTGCAGTGGAAATGGCTGGAAAGGTGAGCTCCCCTCAGGCTGGCTAGGAAAGGCCAGGTCACCAGGCTCAAGTGGTAGAGCGCTCGCCTTGAGCTGAAGAGCTGAGGGACAGCGCCCAGGCCCAGAGTTCAAGCCCCATGACCACCACCACCACCAAATCTTTT
>NW_012267245.1:3343235-3350386 GCF_000151885.1 Dipodomys ordii
CCCCCCCCCCGCCCCGCCCCGCACCATGTAGGAGGTGGGGTGGGCCTGTATGGCTTCCTGTTTTCCTGAGTGGCTTTTGACCCTGCCCTTCTCTCCTCCAGGGACCTGAAGCCGGAGAACATCTTGCTGGATGACCACGGTGGGTGGAGAGGCGAGAGGCCCAGGGTCGGGCAGGCGAGAGAGGAATTCCCAGTCCCTTAACGTGCGCCTGCTTTCTCTCTCTTCAGGCCACATTCGCATCTCTGACCTGGGGCTGGCTGTGCACGTGCCCGACGGTCAGACCATCAAGGGTCGCGTGGGGACCGTGGGCTACATGGGTAAGTTGTCTTCCTCCGGCCCAGCACACCCACTAACTACCAGATGGGGGTCTCCTGTTCAGAGAGACCTCACACAGAAAACAGACACATGGGTGCAGTTGTTACAGAAGTGTTAAGCAACCAGCTGGGCGCCAGTGGCTCACACCTGTCATCCTAGCTACTCCGGAGGCTGAGATCTGAGGATTGTGGTTCAAAGTCAGCCCAGGCAGGAAAAGTCTGTGAGACTCTGATCTCCAATGAACCACTGGAAAACTGGAAGTGGCGCTGTGGCTCAAGGGGTAGAGCGCTCGCCTTCAGCTGAAGAGCTGAGGGACAGCGCCCAGGCCCAGAGTTCAAGACCCATGACTGACCAAAAATAAAACAACAACAACAAAGAAACCAAGACCTAGCCAGGATCCACACACCAGCCTGCATTCACTAAATGCCTTTTGAAGATCTGTGATTGCCTGTGATTGGCTAGACCAGCAGGGGGCCGCCAGGGATTGGAGAAAGGAATTGAAACCTTTTTTTGTGTGTGTGTGCTTTCTGGCACTGGGGCTTGAATTCAGGCCTGGGTGCTGTCCCTTAACTCTTTTAATTGTTGTTCAAGGCTAGCAGCTACCACTTGAGCAACAGCTCCACTTCCAGCTCTTTGTTGGCTAATTGAGATACGCATCTCCAACTTCCTTGCCCGAGGTGATTATGAACCTCAGTCCTCAGATCTCACCTCCCAAGTAGCTAGGATTACTGGTGTGAGCCATCTTTTCCGTGGTTCTAACCAAGTCCTCCCCTAAGCTGCTTGTTCTGAGAGTAGGTGGGCCCTGGTGAAGTGCTGGCAGGTGGAAAGACAGACGTGATCTCATTGTGCCCTGGGGACTTTGTGACACAGTAGATGGTCTCTGCTCTAGCAAGGAACCTTTTGACTACCAAGAATCCTGTGGGTATTTGTGATATCATTTATGGGCCGTGCAGAAATTATTAAATAGGTATAGATGGGGTTGGGAGAAATGGAGAATGACGGAATGGGTGACAGTGACCAAGATGCATTGTACTCACAATCTGACTGGTTGACTTGAAACTCCTTTGTACAAGTACTTAAAATTTAAAAACATTATGAATACAGGCAGACAGTCATGGAGAGTTAATGGGAAACATCTAAGAAGCAAGTGATAGGCTGGGAAGGTGGCTCAGTGGTAGAGTGCTTGCCTTGCATGCATGAGGCCCTGAGTTCAATTCCTCAGCACCACAGACACAAAAAAAGCCGGAAATGGTGCTGTGGCTCAAGTGGTAGAATGCTACCCTTGAGCTGAAGAGCTGAGGGACAGCCCCCAGGCGCAGAGTTCAAGGCCCACAACCAACAACAACAAAACAAGAAGCAAATGACTTCAAGGTTCTCCTATCTACAGGGTCTACATGTGGCCTGCTAGGCTGTTCTGGAATACATTCCTCTCCCCTTAGCCTCTCTATATTGCGAAACACCAGAGCTACCTTTTAGCCTAGAGATAAAAGAAGATAGTCAAGTGAAGAAAACCCACCAGCTATCTTCCTGGCAGGTAGGAAGTTTCAGCCAGTAGGAGTTTTTACCACTTGGCCTTCTTTCTCTTAGAAATCTTGTGTGTAAGTGTGTGTATGCGTGCACGTGCACGTGCATGCACATGTGTGCCAAAACTGGGGCTTCAACTCAGTTACCTGGGTGCTGTCCCTGAGCTTCTTGTGCTCAAGGCTGGTGCTCTACCACTTGAGCCACAGCGCCACTTCCAACTTTTTCTGTGTATGTGATACTGAGGAATTGAACCCAAAGCTTCATGCATTCTAGGCAGGCACTCTACCACTAAGCCACATTCCCAGCCCTTTTGTGTGTGTGTGTATGTATGTGTGTGTGTGTGTGTTTACTGGTTATTTGGTGATGTATGTCTCAGACTTTTCTGCCTAAGCTAGCTTTGAATCGTGATGCTCAGATCTCAGCCTCTTGTGATGCTCAGATCTCAGCGCCCAGGCCCTATGAAGGACAAAACCAAAAACAAACCCCTAGCCCTGGGGACCGCAGGTGTGACCTCCAAGAGCTACACTGGGTCCCACAATGGGATGGGTTTTCTACTTTCTGAGGTTCCCACCCAGCCCATGACATGGGTACTTGGCCAGTGAGCGATTTCCCCATGTGCTGAGCCCCCCCCCAGGCTGGAGGGGGTCTCCCCAGCTCTGCCTCCTGTGCTCCCCCCCCAGCTCCAGAGGTGGTAAAGAACGAGCGGTACACGTTCAGCCCTGACTGGTGGGCGCTGGGCTGCCTGCTGTACGAGATGATCGCCGGCCAGTCGCCCTTCCAGCAGAGGAAGAAAAAGATCAAGCGGGAGGAGGTGGAGAGGCTGGTCAAGGAGGTGCCCGAGGAATATTCGGAGCGCTTTTCCCCGCAAGCCCGCTCGCTCTGCTCCCAGGTAGGGCCATGAGCTGCAGGCCTGACCTGCCTGGGTGGAGCTGGGCGCACGCCATCCACCTGCCCAAGACCCAAGAACCCCCCTGACCACCCCTGCCCTGCTGCAGCTCCTCAGCAAGGACCCTGCCGAGCGCCTGGGGTGTCGTGGGGGTGGCGCCCGAGAAGTGAAGGAACACCCCCTGTTCAAGAAACTGAACTTCAAGCGGCTGGGAGCGGGCATGCTGGAACCTCCCTTTAAGCCAGATGTGAGTGCTACCCCCTTGTGGTGGGCGGGGCCTGGGTGACTGGGAGGGGCCTGGGCGGTGGGAGGGGCGCTGGGGGCGGGGCCTGGGCGGTGGGAGGGGCTGTGGGCGTGGCCTGGTCGGGTGGGAGGGGCCTTGGAGTCATCTTCAGTCTTAAACCATCCCTGCAGACAGAGTAGCTCTGGGCCCAGTGTAAATCGCAGCCGGGCTCCCGTGTCTCTTGTGCCCTGCAATCAGGAGGCTGAGATTTGGGGAGGATCAAGGTTCCAGGGTAGCCCAGACCGGAAAAGTCCATGAGAACCTCATCTCCAAAAGAATTAGCAAAAAGCTGGGGCTGGAGGCCTGGCTTAAAGGGTAGAGTGCCCGCTGAGCAGGAGTTCAAGGTTCTGAATTTGAACTCTGGTACCTGTTGGGGGGGGGGGAAGGATATTCTAAATGTGTGGGAGGGGGAAGGCTGGGAAGAGATGTGAAGGATAAACAAAGCAGGAGGCTGAAATGCTTGGTCAGAAAGGGAGATCGTGGGTAGCCTGCCTTTTTTTTTTTTTCCTTTCTCTTTTTTTTAAATTTTTCCGGCCCTAGGGCTTGAACTCAGGGTCCGGGCACTGTCCTTGAGCCTATCTGTGCTCAAGGCTAGCACTCTACCACTTGAGCCACAAGACTACTTCCGGCTTTTTCTGTGTCTGTGGTACTGAGCAATCGAACCCAGGGCTTCATGCATGCTAGGCGAGCACTCGACCCCTGAGCCACCTTTCTAGCCCCGGTTGACTGCTTTCCATTCAGCAGGTCACTGTTGTAGGCCAGGCATTCCTCAACCATCAGACTCCAGCTCCAACTTCCTTAAGCTCAACATGAAGTGTATTGATTTGGATTGGCCAAAATGTCTCAGCATGGAGCCAACCTCAGCAGGTCTATTCCCTGGCTGCTGTAGCCTTTGGGTCATGTCTCCTCCCGAATCCAGGCCATAGGGAAGTTCTGATTGGCTGGGAGCAGGTCATGTGCTTGCCTCCTTCTTGGGGGTGTTGGGTGAACTGTCACTTGGGGAAGGCCTCAGATGATCACAAGTAGGTCTGGTTGAGGGCTGCATTCCACATGTGTTTGTTTGTTTGTTTGACAACTGAATACCCACATAGGGCAGAACTCGGAGATAATGAGGTCCACAGGACCCAGCGCCGTGCTTGCGTTCTATGAAGAGAACACCAAACTAAACCAATAGAATTGCAGCTAATGCTAACTCTGACAAAGAAAAATAGAGCAGGCTAAGAAAACAAGGATGGAGGGAGCCTTAGAAGTTCCAGACAGGGCGGCCTCTGGAATTGGTTAGACAGCAACTGAAAATACGTGAAAAAAAGGAGGGAGCCAGCTCCAGATTTTGGGGGTGGGGAAGGACCTGAGCATTCAGACAAGAGTCCTGGGGCAGAGCCCCATCCAGGGAGCTAGCTTCAAGGAACATGGCATTTGAGTGGCTAGGGCCAGTATGTGTAGGAAATATGGAATGCCATTCAGAGCATGACTGGGGTTCAGCAGGAACATGGGGTGGCTTAGAGCAGGTATGGATGTAAGGGGGAGTCCCTAAGGTCTCCACAGGGCATTGCCTGAATCAAGCAAGTCTGATTGTGTGAGCCTCACTTTGAGGCTGGTATTACTGCTCAAGTCTATTTCTGGATCTGTAGTTCAGACTTAGGGATCAAATCAGTGCCTGGGAGTTGGACTTTGTAGAAGCGCGAGATGAAAAGCTTCAGAACAAGAGTCACACAGCCTACAGTCTATCCATACAAAATGTACTGTTCAAGCTGGGCACCAATGGCTCAGTCCTATCTTCCCAGCTGCTGAGATCTGAGGATCACGGTTCAAAGCCAGCCCAGGCAGGAAAGTCCGTGAGACTCTTGGCACCAGTTAATTACCAAAACAAAAAACAAAAATGGCAGTGTGGCTCAAAGTGGTAGAGCCCAAAAGCTCAGGGACAGTACCCAGGTTCAAGCTTCAGGACCAGCACCAAAAAAAAAAAAATATATATATATATATATATATATATATATTTATTTATTTATATATATATATATATATAAACACACAATTCAGTGGCTTCTAGTTTACTCAAGAATTATTCAGCCAAGCACCAGTGGCTCACGCCTGTAATTCTACATACTCAGGAAGCTGAGATCTAAAGATCTCAGTTCAAAGCCAGCCCAGGCACGAAAATCAGTGAAACTCTTTATCTCCAATTAACCACCAGAAAACCAGAAGTGGCACTGTGGCTCAAAGCGGTAGAACGTTAGCTTTGAGCAGGAAAAAGAAAAGGCTCAGGGACAGTACACAGGCCCTGAGTTCAAGCCCCATGACCTCTAAAGAAAAAGAATTGTGGGCTGGGAAGGTGGCTCAGTGGTAGAGCACTTGCTTTGCATGCACGAGGCCCTGGGTTCAATTCCTCAGCACCACATAAGCAGAAAAAGCCGCAAGTGGCGCTGTGGCTCAAGTGGTAGAGCGCTAGCCTTGAGCTCAACAGCTGAGGGACAGCGCCCAGGCCCAGAGTTCAGGCCTCACAACTGACAAAACAAAAAAATTGTTTAACTGTCACTGCAATAAGTTTTAGAATGTTTTCATTAGCATTCTTTCCCCATTCTGCCCTGTTTCTGTTCCTAGCAATCACTAATCTTTCTGCCTGTACACATCCCTCGTCTGCACATTTTGTCTATGCAGATGTAATCTGCATGGTTCTTTATGACTGGCTCCTTTTAGCATATTTTTAAGGCTCATCTATGTTCTAGTATTATATTGATATTTTTCTTTAAGGCTGGATAATATTCCACTATATGGATAGTATATTTTATTTATTCATTCTTCAGTTGACACACATTAGGCATTTCCAGTTTGGGCCTATAAAACTCCTACTGTGGACTTTTGTTGTTGTTGTTGGTCGTGGGGCTTGAACTCAGGGCCTGAGCACTGTCCCTCAGCTCTTCAGCTCAAAGGTAGCGCTCTACCACTTGAGCCACAGCACCACTTCCGGCTTTTTCTGTGTATGTGGTGCTAAGGAATCGAACCCAGGGCCTTATGCATGCAAGGCAAGCGCTCTACCGCTGAGCCACCTTTAATCAGTCCTGGGGCTTGAACTCAGGTCCTCAGCACTGTCCCAGAGCTTTTTTGCTCAAGGCAAGCATTCTACCACTTTGAGCCACAGCGCTACTTCCAGTTTTCTGGTGGTTTATTGGAGATGAGTGTCTCATGGACTTTCCTGCCCAGGCTGGCTTTGAACCCCGATCCTCAGATCTCAGCCTCCTGAGGAGCTGGGATTATAGACATGAGCCACTTGCACCCAGCACCATGGTTGACTTTAGAGTACATTTTAGTACAAGTGTTAGTGTGGACAGATATAATTTCTCTTGATACCTATCAAAGCATAGAATTATGAATGCTTACCAGGTAATAGTGGCTCACACCTGTCATCCTAGCTACTCAGGAGGCAGAAATCCTGAGGATTGTGATTCGAAGCCAGCCTGGGCAGGCAAGTCCATGAGACTCTTGTTTCTGAGTAACCATTAAAAAAAAAAAGCCAGAGCCGGGCGCTGGTGGCTCACGCCTGTCATCCTAGCTACTCAGGAGGCTGAGATCTGAGGATCACGGTTCAAAGCCAGCCCGGGCAGGAGGGACCGTGAGACTCCTATCTCAAATAAACCACCAGAAAACCGGAAGTGGCACTGTAGCTCAAGTAGCAGAGCGCTTGCCTTGAGCTGAAGAGCTGAAGGACAGCGCCCAGGCCCAGAGTTCAAGCCCCACGACCGACAAAAAAAAAAAAAGCCAGAGGTGGAGCTGTGGCTCAAGTGGTAGAGCGCCAACCTTGAGAGAAATACCTAAGGGACCCAGACTCTGAGTGCAAGCCCCAGTACTGGTGCACACACATACACAACTTGTGTGTGTGTGTGTGTGTTTTGTCTCTGTGTGAGTTCGAGAGCATGCGCACATGCACGCACACACATGTGTCTCTTGTCTGACCATTGCCTCTGTCTTCTAGCCCCAGGCTATTTATTGCAAAGACGTTCTGGATATTGAACAGTTCTCCACAGTGAAAGGCGTGGAGCTGGAGCCCACCGACCAGGATTTCTACCAGAAGTTTGCCACCGGCAGTGTGCCCATTCCCTGGCAGAATGAGGTGCAGGCCTTGTACAGTGATGGCTGGGGCGGGGG
>NW_012267245.1:3350976-3356624 GCF_000151885.1 Dipodomys ordii
CCCCCCCATCCCTCACGCCACGCTGATGCCCCCCCCTCCAAAAAAAAAAACAACCAACCCCCAAAACCATACTTCTGGCCGGGCGCCGGTGGCTCCCGCCTGTCATCCTAGCTCCTCAGGAGGCTGAGATCTGAGGATCGCGGTGCAAAGCCAGCCCGGGCAGGAAAGTCCCGTGAGACTCGTCCATCTCCAATAAACCCCTCCGAAGACCGGAAGTGGCGCTGTGGCTCAAGGGGTAGAGCACTCGCGCAGGGAGAGCGCCCAGGCCCAGAGTTCAAACCCCATGACCGACAAAAACACTTCTGCCCTGTTGCCATCCATGTTGGGCCTGAGCTGCTGCTGCTGCAGGCCTTCATGGGAGCTTCCGTCCCAGGGCATGATGCTAGACAGTACCCGGCCTACCCTGGCAGAGCAGTGGCATCACGCAGATATGACGTCACGCCGTGCTGTCACCGTCGGATCAGTGATGGCATCACCTCGGTGTGACGTCATACTATCTGCGTGATGTCACTGCTGTGTGGCTGACGTCACCGGTGTGGCTAACGGCGCCTGCTCTGCCTCTCTCCTTCCATGTCTCCCTGCCCCCTCTAGGATTGCTGTGGAAACTGCAGCGACAGCGAGGAGGAGCTCCCCACCCGCCTGTAGCCCCCAGGCCGAAGCCCCCGCCGGCGGCTGGCGGTAGCAGCTCTTTGCAGTGCTGTTTACAGTTTTGCACAGTGGTCTTCCCCCCAGCGTCTACTCAAGTCGTGGCCGGGGGAAACGTAGCCGGAGCCGTCCCGCCTCCTGTGTCCCCACCCCACCACCCCACCCCACAGCCCACGGCCTGGCTGGGTTTGGCAAGGCGTGGGGTCATCCCTGGGACAAAGGTGCGTCCCTGCAGCTCTCCCGTGCGGAGCGCGGGGCTCTGTGTATTTATGTATTTGTACGAATGTATATAGCAACCAGAACCTTCTGGATCTCAACAGGAAGGTGGCACCCCGGCCTCAGGCCTCAGCTCCCCCGCCACCCCCTCCCCTCGGGGTGGGGGGGGGGGCAGCCAGCCTTCATTGGGAGAGCTAGAGCTGGGGGCAAGAACCACTGCCAAACTTGGGGTTTCTCAGGCCCAGCCTGGATGGACTGAGGCGTAGCCAGGACGCACCCCTGAATCCCCAGCACGGTACGGGGCCAGGACTGACCTCGAGACTCGCACCTGCCCTTGCTGCTTCGGATTCAGGCCACCTCCTGGGGCCCAGTGCTGCACATGTGTCAGAGCTGGAGTTCAGGTGTCTGGGTCTCTTACGCCTGTGCTAACACGTGACCAGAGCGATCGGGTGGACTGGAGGACCCATCGGACCACTGCCCAAGATGCCCCTCCGCCTCTCAACTCCTAGGACACCTTGTTCTGTAGGCTGCTGGGCCTCTTCCTGAAGACATCGCTCAGTAATGTCCCGGTCCAGGCCATCGGAAGGGGAAACGGTGTCCCTGGCCCATGCTCTCCAACATTCCAGAATATTCCTTCATTAACAGTAGACACACGTGCCCAGCAATAATCCTTCCCTCCCTGTGTGTGCTTGTGGTGAGTGTGTGTGTGTGTGTGTAAGAGTGTGAAGGGTGGGGTAAGGCCGTGCCTCTGAACCCCAGGCCCTAGCCCTGGCCCTTCTCAGACTGTGATAACCAGCCTGGCCCCAGTGTTAGGGGTAGCTTGGGATGACCGGGCTCTGGTTTTTCCATATTTAAAGCCAATTTTTATTACTCATTTTGTTCAATGTGAGCTGCCACGTGTCTCTGTGTGAATACAGGCCGAGCACAAACCTGGCCAGCTGCCCCTGCCTGCCTGTTTTACTTCTGGTATTCTGGGGGGGAAGGGGGGAATGGGGGGGGTGGGGCTTCCTCCTTCCCTGGTCCAGCAGGAAGTGGGGAAGGATGAAAGGTAGAACCTGCAGGGGTGAGGGAGGGCAGCCAGTGGCTTTTATCATTTTCCTAGAGAGGATGCGACTGCGTTAAGAAATCTTGGCCTAAGCCGGGCGCTGGTGGCTCACGCCTGTAATCCCAGCTATTCAGGAGGCTGAGATCTGAGGATCACGGTTCAAAGCCAGCCCGGGCAGGAGAGACTGTGAGACTCCTATCTCCAATAAATCACCAGAAAACAGGAAGTGGCGCTGTGGCTTAAGTGGTAGAGCGCTCACCTTGAGCTGAAGAGCTGAGGGACAGTGCCAGGGTTCAGAGTTCAAGCCCCATGACCGACCAAAAAAAAAGAAATCTTGGCCTGGCTGCCATTGTGCCCCACCTCGTTTCCTCCATGAGATCCACCGCTGTTTTACCCTTCAGATGCTCCGGATGGATGAGTGTAGACTAGAGAATGGGGACCCCAGAACGAAGGCGGCGGCAGAAGCAGGAAGGGACCAACCAGCTGAGCGTCACAGAAGTTGGGTTCTTTGTGTGTGTGTTGTTTTGCAAACAGCCTGGGGGTTGAACTCGCACCTTTGTACCTGCCAGGCAGACATTGTACCACTTGAGTCACACCGCCGGTCCTTGGTGCTTTCGTTGTTTTTCAAATTCGTGTCTCACATTTATGCTGCTTGGGCCAACCTGAACCACGATCTCCCTTTTACTTATGCTTCGCATAGAGCTGGATGAGAGGTACACACCTAGCTTTTATTGGGTGAGATCGCAAACTTTTACCTCGCCTCCAACCTCGATCCTCCATGAGCTTGCCTCTCAACTAGCCAGATAAGAGTTGCAGGTGTAAGCCGGGCGCTGGTGGCTCACGCCTATAATCCTAGCTATTCAGGAGGCTGAGATCTGAGGATTGCAGTTCAAACCCAGACTGGGCTGGAAAGACCATGAGACTTATCTCCAGTTAACCACCAGCCCGCCAGATGTTGAGCTGTAGCTCAGGAGCAAAAAAAGAAAAATCGCTAAGAGAGGGTGTGCAGGCCCTGAGTTCAAGCTCCAGGATCAGCACATGCAGAACAGAATGTCCCCGTAGCCACCACAAATGTGTGTGCTTGCATGTGGGCCAGGAATGCAAGGTGTGAGCTCTGCAGTTGGTGGTTCAAGTCCCAGTCTGGAGGTTTGTCGAGCTGGCTTCAGACAAGCCCTTCCCTGTGTCTAGGAAGATGGGTGTGGGAATTCTATGAGAATCCATTGAGCCCCCCCCCCGCCCCCGAGTTCCTAGGTGACTCTTAGCTGCTGGGGAGAGTGGGTGTTGGGTGCCAAGCTGAGCAGCTATTTTAAGAACAGCCAGCAGGTGCCCACCACCATCAGAGGCCTCTTGGTGTGTGATGTGCTCATGGCCTCTTCCATCAACTTGAAGGCAGTATGGACACGGACCCAGAAGGACTTCTAGGAGCAAGTGGCCAGCGCAGGGTAGAAAGGGATTCAAGCATGAGGTTGGAAACTGAGGCACCACTTCTGATGGTTCATTGGAGATAGAGTCACAGAGTTTCCTGCTCAGGCTGGCTTTGAACCACAGTCCTCAGATCTCCGCCTCCTGAGTAGCTAGGACTACAGGGGTGAGCCACCACCACCCGGCAAAGCTCACCTTAATTCCCAGCAGATGAACTTAGAAAATTCACCTCCCAAATAAGCCTCCTTCTCTTAAGCTCCCCCGACCCGGCTCTGTGGTGGGGTTTGAGGACCCAGATGGAGTTGGGGGCCCCAGCTCAGCATGGTAGACATCAAGACCAGGTGTCACTCAATGTGGTCCCCACTTTGGCACCGAAGATCCCAGGGTGTTGGGACAGAGGGTTGGGGGACAACAAGCAGAGACAGCCACCAAGGTGCCAGGCAAGTTGGCACCAGTGGCTCACGCCTGTCATCCTAGCTACTCAGGAGGCTGAGATCTGAGGATCAGGGTTCAAAGCCAGGAACATCCCTGAGACTCTTCTCTCCAATGAACCACCAGAAAACCAGAAGTGGTGCTGTGGCTCAAGTGGTAGGGTGCTTGCCTTGAGCTGAAGAGCTCAGAGACAGTGCCCAGGCCCAGAGTTCAAGCCCCACAATTGACCAAAAAAAAAGTAAATCAGAAGTGCCAGGCAGGTGAGTCTGAAGGGGCGGGGCTGCTGTGAGGGAGGGACAGAGGTAGGACAAAGGAAAAAAAAAAGGTGTGAGACTGGGTATGCTCTAGAAGTCATGTTTAGGGTACAAGGCTTCATCTGCAGATGGGGAAGTCCTGACTGGTTGTGTGGAGATTTCTTTCCCAGCATCTACAAAAGCCTCCCAAGTTTCCTTTGGGGAACCCTTCCTTCTTCTCCATATGGTTTCGATGGTGCTGGATTTATGGCCCATTTATACACACTCCACACATCCAGGTAGCCATGCGAGGACAGTGTAGCGTCATAGTTAACTTGGTGTTAAAAGGACATAAAAGGCCTGGGGAAATGTAGCCCCAAGCTTGTCTAGGATGTAGGAGGCCCTAACTCTGACACCCCAGCGTTGCAATAAGACAAAGATGATGTAAAGGAGTTCAGACAAAAAAGATGTTAAACGAGATGCTCTGGCCATTTGTGTCTTGTGCTTTCTCTGTCCCTCTGTCTCTGTGTGGTTGGAACTCAGGGCCTGAGCGCTGTCCCTTAGCTTTTTTTTACCCAAAGCTGGTGCTCTACCACTTGAGCCACACATTTCTACTTCTGGCTTTTTCCTGGTAAACTGGAGACAAGTGTCTCGTGGACTTTCCTGCCCAGGCTGGCTCCAGACTGCAATCCTCAGATCTCAGTCTCCTGAGTAGCCGGGATTACAGGTGTGAGCCACTGGCGCCTGGCATTCTCTTGGCATTCTGAATCCTAACTCCAAACCCAAGGAGGGTGTCTGGGCCCAGTGCACATTAAGGTGGCAGGGAACGAACTCGGACTTAGTGGCCCACGATGACAACACACACAGGGGCAATGATCCACCCCTGTGCCAAGTGTGTGCCAGCCCCCAAAGAAGAGAGAACGGATACTCCATGTCCACTTGGGACATGTCCTGGATTCCACAGCCTGGCTGTGGGGTTGGTAGACTCATGGGCCTTGGTCAAGGGAATCTAGGAACAATCATCTGTGGGTTTAAATCTGGAATGACTGGGAAAGGGGAGGTGCTCTCTTGGGACGGCGGAACAGAAGACTGGAGTGGACACCATTTGAGGGACCCTCGCCCCCTTTGCCTGAGTATGAAGAATGGGAAGTATGGGAAAGGGCAGATTCCCAGGCCTGAAGCTGTCTCCCCTCAAACGGCGACCCGAGCTGGTGGCCGGCCAGCCAGGCCCTGTGGGCTCAAGCTCACTGATTTTAGGGTTCCCTGTCTGGCAGGCCAGGGTACCCCACACACATTGCTGGTGGGGGGATGAGGAGGGTGTCCCGCGATCACCCCCAAAAGTGCGGGTGAGGGAGGCTTGGTATGGAAACAGAACTCAGTTCAAAGGTCGCAACCAAGGGGCTCCCTGAGATGACCTCAGGGTGGGGCCCTGGGGGTGGGGGTGGGGGTCACCCCTGCTCCCTTGGGAGGAGGGGCTCAGCCCCCCCCTCCCCGTGGGCCCTCCCGTGCTTCTCTCCCTTGGCAGGCCCGCGGGGACACGGGCGAGTGGGGATGGGGGTGCACTGGGGTCCCACCCTCCCCCGGGGCTGGGCGTGGCCGGGGGGGTTCCCAACCCCTCCCTCCCCGCGGCGTGCGCTCCCCGCGGCGCGTGGCGG
>NW_012267245.1:3357388-3363638 GCF_000151885.1 Dipodomys ordii
GGGGCCGGGGCCGCACCCCACCCCACCCCGGGGCGGGGGCCAGGCCGAGTGGGGCCGGAGGACACGGCTGACCCCGGCCGCGTGGGAGCGACCCGGCCCATTGTCCCGGCCACAAGCGCCCCTTTCTCCTGGGCGCACAATGCGCCGACTGTGCGGGCCGGGGCCGGGGGGGGCCTCCCGCGGGCCCCTGGGGGGGCGGAGGAAACGACCCCCCACCCCCCCCATCCGAGGACAGCGTGCTGGAGACAGAAATGGCCCCCTGGTCAACTCTGCCCGAGCCTGACTCAGCAGATGCCGCCGCTCCGGGCTCCCCCTCCGTCCACCGGGCAGGACCCGTCCTGGGGGGGGGGGACACAGGGGAGGGGGGCACTGGGGGCAGGGATGGGGCTCCCGCAGGCAGGGGTGGGGGGTGGGGAGGGGGGATCGGTGTGGGGACCCCGCATTGAGCGTTCATTATCTCCCAATCCGTGCAGCAGTTGTGTAAGGTAAGTTTATTACCTCCCTCCCCACCCCTCCATCGTAGAGGGGGGGGGGACCACGACTGTGAGGCTCAGGGAGGTGAAGTGATTTGCCCAAGGTCAAACAACCACAAGTGGTTGGCAAAAGCCCCTGGCGGCCCTGCTGCATGTGACCCCGGGGCAGAAAAGAACCCCGGAGCCTTGCAGAGGGCGGCCCTGAACGCACGTCCACGTCCTGTTGGTCTTTTAAGCCTTAGTGTGGCTTCCCTTCTTCCATCCAAGTCAACTGGATTGTTGCTATCTCAGACCTGTGTGTGTGTGTGTGTGCACATGCATATGTATATCCATCCATATATACCCATATATATACCCATATATATCCATCTATCCATATATATCCATATATATCATCCATATATATCCATATATATCATCCATATATATCCATGTATATATATATATATATATATGTCTATTATGACTGTGTCTCTGCTGTGCTGCCTGACTTCCTCCCTCCATTTTCTCTCTCTGGCTGAGACCATGCAGGGGGGTGCTGCTCAGCCCCTCTGAGAACCCCCTAGTCCGTAGCACACAGGTCCTGTAGATTTCTCCGCTGGCAGAAGGCAGCAAAGATGGACCAAGACAATGAGACAGACAGTGGATGGGCTCTGGGGGTGCCCAGTCTAGCTCAGAGGTTAGCTATTCAAATGGGGTTTTTTTTGGGGGGGGAGAGGGGGAAGTGGAAATCAGTAAGAGAGGGGGGGCTGGGAGCAGCTTAGCTCTAATGGATGCCACTGTGTGAGACTTGGTACAACCAGATTGTCCTTTTCATTATCTTTTAGATGAGCTAGACCTTTATGTAAAATTGGGCTGGTTTTGCCTATTGGCAGCCGATCAGAATATTGAAAAAAAGAGATTGCTGGGCCAGCAAAACGCATCCATGAGCTGCACCTAGGCAGAGGGTCCCGAGCCTGAGACCGGTGGTCACTGATAGCGAGGGCAGAGCCAAGGCTGAGCACAGGAGGCGGCCGCGGGCAGGCTGCTCACGGGAGGCTCCGTGGCTGCAGGATGCTGGCGTTTGACTGGTGGTACTTCCCCCTTGGTACTACCAGGCAGGTCTTCTGGGGAAGAAACTTTACCTCTGGTATGGGTCCCCTGGCTCAGCTAGCAGCCCTGAGATTTGCACCCAAGGCCTCTCCTCTGTATTCTGTTATTCTGCCTCAGCAAATGAGTGAGGCAATATTCCCACACTTGGTGAGGGTCAGAGGCCCAGGAATGAGGTTTTAGGGGAAGAGGCTGGTTTTGAATATCATCCCCCTTAGGAAGACCAGAGCTCTGAGACCCAAGGGCAGCCTGTCAGGCGTTTCTGCTGGCCAGTCCCGGGGCCAGCCTCTAGATCCCAAGCTTGTTGGCAGATCCCAAGCTCTAGACTGTTAGGCAGGGGGTAAGGGTCAGGTCAGGAGATGCTCCCAACAGGGGCCAAGCCGATCAGGGCCTTACTGGAAGTGAGGTTGTTGCAGCTCTGCACCTGGCTGGTTTTAGGAGTGGAGACAAGTCCTGTCACCTCCCTCTGGCCTGCTCATCTGTTGCGCTGTGGGAAAGGTACGGAACAGCCACTAGCGCCTCCCAGAAATGTCTGTCCTGCCAAGACAGTGGACTTTGCTTCATAACCACCAGACTCCACACGCCTGACCTGGCTCACTTCCTTGTAGAGTCTGCATCCTCGCCCCGGAGTGGATGACAGCATCTGCTTGCTGGGTGTTGACTGCAGAGCCTAGAGACGTGCCAGGCATGCAGGACGGGTGCCAGCACCTTCCTCCTCCAGCCTGCCCTCCCCCTACACACCACACTACACCTCTGCTCTGACAACCCGACGCTCCATCCTGTCACTCAGAGCCCCTGCAGGCCGGGCCCTGGGATTTCCTCTCTCCACGTCATCTTTTCCTTTTATTCATAGATGTGTGGGCTCTCGGTTTGCTTCTAATCCACCCAGTGAGGGTCGAGAGCTGGGTGATGGCTCCTTGCTCAGTGGTGTTTTGGTGAATGGCCGACATTACTTACTCAGGAATGAACTAGATGCAGACCCAGCTCCCGAGGTGTCCTCTCTCTTGCAGCTAAAAGACCAAACCGGTAACTGGACACCTCCAGCCGCTTCTCCAACAAGTGGCTTTTGAGCTACGGTGTGCCAGCTGACCAGGGCAGAGGAGCCTCTGGTGTCAGACACAGGCCAGGGCTAAACACTCTGAAATCACTGGGCTTTGTTCTTACACAGCCCTGGGGTATCGCTCAGGACTGACAGCCAGGAAATGATCGGGGAGGCAAGGGCGTGACCTAGGGTCCTACTCAGCATCGGGGTCACATCCTAGATCATCCAGCTCAGCATCTGCTGGAAGTCTGTTAGAAATGTAAACTGTGGGCCTCGCCCCAGACCTAGGGACCCAAATGCTAGAAGTGGGGCTTTGTGAGGCTCCGCCCTTAACCGTGTTAAGGGCAGGACTGTCTGAGAGGCAGGAGAGGTTAGAGGTGCTGTGGGTTCAGCAGAAGCTGAAGAAGATGAAAAGCAGGAAGGGGGGGGGGGAGACCCAGAGTCCTGGCATGGGATCCAAGGCCAGGGCAAGGTGCTCACAGGAAGCTGGGACACAGACAGATGTCCTGGCTGCGCACTGAGGATGGGAACAGCAGGCCCATTGCTGGGCTCCAGGCCCCCAGAGCAGCAGATCTCTGGGACTGAAGAGCAGTGCATAAGGTGCCCACAGCGATGCAGTCCGGCTCTAGAGCACAGGGATCCTGTGGCCATTGGTTCTCATTCTCTTGGAGCCAGGGATTCTCATGTACCACATGGGAAGGATGCTCAGCTGCTTCCTAAGACTGGGCTCTCTGGTATCCACCCCTAGACAGGAACTGTGTTAGGACCGCCCCTCGCCACATTGCGTGCCCAAAAGCAGCTGCCCTGGAGCTGATACTTGTTATATGTCACCACGCCCTGTGCATGGGCTGGGCATCTTCACCTGGTCAGATGGGGAAACTGAGGCAGCCTGAGGAGGGAGTCTCACTTCCACTCCCTGCTGTGCTCCTGGTGAGCATGCCCTGAGCCACATAGGTAAAGCCATAAGCCAAAAGCATTCCATACAAATCAAGATGGCATCCTAAGGGCTGTTCAAAGAGAAGCAGCCAAACAAAACCAAGATGGCAGCCGAGTCTGTGTGAAGGGCAGGGGTCCTCACAGTGGAGCTGGACAGGCAGCGGGGGCTTGATGCCGAGTCTGGAAGGTGGGGGCAGGGGAGTGGGGGGGGGCAAGTCGGATGGCTTCCCCAATGAGGCCCATAGTACGCCCAGAGGCAAGGGGCTATGCAACGGCCAGGCTCTGGGGCAGCTTGGAAAGCTCTGAATCTCTCCATGCTTAGGTAGTGAGCATCTAGGATGGGCCGGATGTACTGAGCAGCCAGAGTCTGTCTCAGATGAGACTCCAGCCCCGGGGGGTGGGGGGGTAGAGGGCACCGCTGTAGGCCTAGGAGGAAAAAGTTTAGCATCAGACCACTAGGTGTCAGAGCCAGGCTTGGGTCCCAGGGTCAGCTCAGCTTATAAAACCTCTGCTTAGTTTCTCCTGCCCAGTTGTCCAGTCTGTTTAGTGGGACGGTTCTTACCTACCGGCCAAGGGGTGAACAGCACCCAGCAGATTTGCAGGTGTGGCCCACCCTGTCTCGCTCACTGCCCAGCCGGCCTGAGCTGTGCCCTTCAGGGCACAGACCTGGCTCTTAGCCAGGGCCTATCATTCCGTCCCGGACATCTTGTGGTGGGCTAGAAGCCAGGCACCCTAAAGACTTAATGGGAAGGAACAGGAAGGAAAAGGAGTGTGTATTTTGGCTGCTCGCTGGCCAGGCTTCCCAGTGTCTGCAGAGCTGCCAACAAATACCAAGTGCCCACAGATGCCAAGCTCTTCAACCACACATCCAGCCGCTCCCATAGGGGAGAGAACGGGGCCCTACGGTCTCCATGCGAGCTTAACCTTTCTCCAATGGACCACGTGACCAGGTGCAAATCATTTCCCTCTCTGAGCTTTTCATTTATCAAATGGACACAACCACCACGAACAAGGTGGCATTGCCAATCTAGAAGATTCTGCATGGAGCAAGCCCTGATTGCTTCCTGAGTGGCTAAGATCATAGGGGTGAGCCACCAGCATGTGGCATGCGTACCTCTTTTTTTTTTTTTTGTCAGTCATGGGGCTTGAACTTTGGGCCTGAGCGCTGTCCCTCAGCTCTTCAGCCCAAGGTGAGCGCTCTACCCCTTGAGCTACAGCACCACTTCTGGTTTTCAGGTGGTTTATTGGAGATAGGAGTCTCACAGTCTTTCCTGCCCAGGCTGGCTTTGAACTGCGATCCTCAGATCTCAGCCCCCTGAGTAGCTAGGATGACAGGCGTGAGCCACCAGTGCCTGGCATGTATGTCCTTTTCTTAAGCCTTAGAGATGAAGTCTCGTTATAGTCCCAGACTCCTGGCTCTGGGACTCCATCCTCCGGCCCTGGCGTCCCCAGCGAGCAGGGCCCGCCAGCCAGTGAGCCGGGTCACCAAGCCTGGACCCTGACCTATTTCTCAGAAGTGCCTTTCTGCCCTGTGAACTGGGGGGACCCTAGTTAGCACTGGCTTCCTCCAAACATTCCTGTTCCTGAGGGCTCTGGGAACAGGAGAACAGATTTAATTAACTCCCGGTGATTGGCAGCGTCGTGTTTTTATCTGGGCTCCGTCGCCATGGCAGCCTCGTGGGGGGGGCTGTCGAGGGGGCGGGCAGAGCCATTGTTCTGCCATTGTCTGTTCTGGAACGCAGGCCCAGGGAAGAAGGCCTGGCACGGGCACCAAGTGGCACATGGCTGGAGGCAGCCAGGGAAGGCAGACAGAAGCCATCTGGGGAGAGGCTGGGTGGTGGCTGGCCCGGTGTCCTCCCAGCCGGGGGCTCCGGCCGGCTGCGGGCCGCACCCGGGCTAGTGCCTGCACACGGGGGTATTCCAGGAACGGGGGGCGGGGCTGGAGCTCCTGGAAGAGACCCCAAAAGGTTCAAGTAGCAGCACTGACCACCCACTCGGGTCGGGCTCCGTGGCCAGTCCTGGGTTCACGTGACACAGCTGGTCGCCACCCGGCCCCTCATCTGTGACGTAGGACCCACCAGGAAACCCAAAGAGTGCGTGTGTGCGTCCCCATGTGTGCAGGTGCACACGTGTGTGCGTGTGTGTGCACACGGGTGTGCGTGTGCGCACGGGTGTGCGTGTGCGCACGGGTGTGCGTGTGTGCGCGCGCGGGTGTGCGTGTGTGTGCGTGTGCTCACGGGTGTGCGTGTGCGCACGGGTGTGCGTGTGCGCACGGGTGTGCATGTGTGTGTACGGGTGTGCGTGTGTGTGCGCACGGGTGTGCATGTGTGTGCTCACGGGTGTGCATGTGTGTGCACGGGTGTGCATGTGTGTGCGCGCACGGGTGTGCATGTGTGTGTGCTCACGGGTGTGCATGTGTGTGTGTGCGCACAGGGTGTGCATGTGTGCGCGCGTGTGTGTTCAGGCTCCTGGCAGAGGGCATCCCAGGAAGGCTCCCCTGCGCTCCGGGCTCCGGGGGTGGTGACCGTCACCGGCCGCCCTGCCACCCTCTGCGCTGTCAGCGCCTTCCTGCCCCCTCTCAGGGGGAGCTGGGATGGCGGCGAGTGAGGGGCCGGGCAGACCCGAGCTGCATGCAGTCTTCTCGCTGTAGAGGGGACGGGATCAGGGTGGGGAGGGCAGGCGCGGCCGAGCCCCGCGGGGCTGCCCCGGG
>NW_012267245.1:3364603-3366104 GCF_000151885.1 Dipodomys ordii
CTCCCGCCCCGCAGCCGAGTCGGACATGTCCAAGCCGCCGTGCTACGAAGAGGCGGTGCTGATGGCCGAGCCGCCGCCGCCCTACAGCGAGGTGCTCACCGACACGCGCGGCCTCTACCGCAAGATCGTCACGCCCTTCCTGAGCCGCCGCGACAGCGCCGAGAAGCAGGAGCAGCCGCCCAGCTACAAGCCGCTCTTCCTGGACCGGGGCTACAGCTCGGCGCTGCACCTGCCCAGCGCGCCGCGGCCCGCCGCGCCCTGCCCCGCGCTCTGCCTGCAGCCCGACCGCGGCCGCCGCGTCTTCCCCAGCTGGACCGACTCGGAGCTCGGCGGCCGCGAGCCCCTGGAGCACGGGGCCTGGCGCCTGCCGGTCTCCATCCCTTTGTTCGGGAGGACTACAGCCGTATAGAGGGGGCGCCCGGCGCCGCGGGCCGCGCCCGGCGGACTCCTGGCCTGACTGCGGGGCTTTTTAAAACGCTTCCCTCGGACTGCGGGGAAGGGCGAGGGGAGGGGGAGGGCGGGATTTCTTACCCCGTTTGTTACATTTTGAGGATAATAAAGGTGTGTGATCTGCTTTGGTACAAGCGGAGGGAGCCCCCCGCTGCTCGCGCCCGAGGTCCCCAGGTCCCCGGAGCCGGAGGCGGCCCGGGCCCCCCCTAGCCTGCCGTGGAGATCGGGTCCCAGGGGCGCCCCGCCCGCTGCGGCCTCGGACGCGGGGGCCAGGCCAGCGCCTGGAGGCCCACAGCAGCAGGCCGGACGGGATCTGGATCTCTTTTATTAACAGACATGATGAGCACGACCCGTTACAGAAGTTTGTGCTTTCCAAAAAAAAAAAAAAGAAAAGAAAACCCAGGTTACCGAACGTGAAAAAGGAGCCCGAGCCAAGAGGAAAGCGCTGAGAGCCCCCCACAGCCCGGCCCCCCGCAGCCCGGGGCCTCCCGCCGGGGACCTGCCCGGCAGGAGAAGGCGGGAAGCCCGGAGCCCCCGCGGGCCAGGCCGGGGGAGGCGGGCCCGAGAGAAAGGGAGGGGCGGGTCCCCGGGAAGCCAGAGCCACGAGCCATTTATTGCCATGTTTTAAAATTCGTGCAAAATTTCTGAAGCCCTGGACAGAGAATACAAAGTGATATTTTTTTTTTCTCCAAGAAACATAAAACTAAGAAAAGAGGTGGGGGGGCATCTTCCCACCGGCGCTCCCCAGCCCCGGCGCCGGCCCGGCCGGGGAGGCCTCCGCCCGCACCCCCGCCGGGCGGGCCGGGGAGGACTAAGCTACGATCGGGACCGGGCGGGCAGGGGCGGAATCGGCAACAGCGTCTCAACTACCAAACGGGAAGAAAACCGGTCAACTGTACAAGTCTCCTATCAACTTTTAAAAAAACAGAGAGAGAGAGAGAGAGAAGCTGGACACGTCAGGCCCCGCGGGGAGGGAAGCGGACGAGGCCCGGCCCGGGGCCGGAGTTCGGAGCGGGTGCCAGGCGGAGCTGCGGCGGACGCAGGCGCTGCG
>NW_012267245.1:3366324-3376410 GCF_000151885.1 Dipodomys ordii
GAGGGCAGCCGGAGGGCGCCGCCGCCGCTAATCGCCCCCCTCGAAGCCCTCCTCCTCCTCGGGCACCGGGTCGGCGTCCCAGCAGGTGATGTCGATCTCTGCGGGCGGTGGGGAGGGAAGGGAAGGGGGGTGAAGACGAGCCCAGCCGGCCCACGTCCAAACCCCATCGCTCCCCCAGAACGCCTCCCCTCCCCTCCGTCCGTCCGTCCGCCCGTCCACCCACCCGGGGAGCGCTACCTGGAGGCTTGTTGTAGAACACAGGGGGCGGAGCCTTGGCGCACAGCTCTTCCGATTGGGCAAATTCCTCCTCCTGTGATTGACTGAAGTACCCTTCACTGGCCTGCTGGGGTGGGGGCGGGCGAAAGGAGGCCGGGTCACTGGGCCCCGCCCACCAGGATTGGGGCCGACCAATCAAGACCCGAGGCCGTTTCCTCGCAACCAATGGGAGCCCACCAGCGGTTGCCAGGGAAACGCGGACGCCCTGCCCAAGGGAACCGCGGAACGGAGGTTCCCACCGCCTGGGTCCCGGTTAAGGCCGCAGCCCCGCCCACCTGCGTCCCCTCCTTCTGGGTGGTCTCGCCATTGGTCAGCAGGTGGGGTTCCGGCTCCAGCTCCGGCTCCGCCTCCTGCTCCACCTCCCCCTGGGCGGAGGGCAGAGCTGGGGTCTGGGGGGCGGCCAGGGGCTCCCCTTCCGCCTCCCCCTCCTCCTCCTCCTCCTCCTCCTCCGGGTCGCAGAAGGTGGCCGGCGGCTCAGGCAGCTCATCGAAGTTGAGGAGGCTGGCACAGCCCTCGCTGGCCGGCGGCAGCGGCTCCCGGGCCGCCTCGTCCAGCAGAGGCACCTGGGCCGGGGGGACCTGAGCACCCGAGGGCGGTGTGGGGGCCCTAGGCTCAGCCTGGGGTGCTGCAGCCTCCTCCCCGTTGCCAGGCCATAGGTCAATGAGGCTGGCGGGGGCAGGGGCGTTGGCAACGGCGGTGGCAGTGTCGGTGTCAATGGTGTGAGCGGTGCAGGCGGCGTCGGCAGGGACAGGCTCCTCTGGGGCGGCCCGGACGGGGGGCTCTGGAGGCTCGGAGAACATCGAGTCCTCCAAGGGGCTTCCTCGCCCCGGGGGAGGCTCCTGCGCCCGCGCGGGCTCCTCCACGCGGCCGGCCCAGGCCTGGGGGGGGATGGCGGCGGCGGCTGGGGCTGCTGGGGCCTCCTTGCTGGTCTCTTCGTGGTCCAGGCTAGGGCTGGGCTCCTGGGTATCTGTCACACACAAACGGAGGACACGATGTTGAGGTTCAGCCCTCCCTTGCGGAAGGTCCGGTCCACCCACCGAGTAAGACAAGAATGACTTCTGGCCAAAGCAAGCCTGGTGCCTTCTGCCCTGGCTGTATCTGGTGTCTTCAAGCCACTGCGCAGACCCAGGAAATCTTGTTTATTTTTGGTGGGGCAATTGTGGGGCTTGAACTCTGGGCCTGGGCGCTGTCCCTCAGCTCTTCAGATCAAGGTGAGGGCTCTACCCCTTGAGCCACAACACAACTGCCGGATTTCCAAGTGATTTACTGGAGATCAGAGTCTCATGGGCTTTCCTGCCTGGGCTGGCTTTGAACCTTGATCCTCACATCTCAGCCTCCTGAGTAGCTAGGATGACAGGTGTGAGCCACCGGCTCCCAGCTGCGGTAAATCTGGTGTCTTCAAGCTACTGGGCAGATGCAGGAAATCCTAATACCCCATCAGAGATGAGTCTGAGGTGTAGAAAAGGGCCAATGCCAAGGCTCCTCTGCCTTGTCACATTTACTTCTTGGCAGGGGTGAAGGGGGGGTGGTAGTGATGTGGAAGGGGTAGGTTGGTGGAGGGGGTGATATTGGTGGTCCAGGTCCCTGGGGAGCTGTTAGGCAACCTAGCGTTTCCAGCCTAAGAAATTGTTAGGAGTCCCCCCCACCCCCACCCCTCCTCTCACCCTGAGCTGGTGGGAGCGGTGGAGGCAGCGGCGGAGGCTGAGAAGCTGTGACCTCATCCAGGGCGCGTTCGATCTGCTCAGTGACAGGGGTGGAGGCCGTGCTGGAGTCCGAGGGGCTCCGGGTGGGGATGGGGGTGGGTGCCATCCTGCGGTGGCTGTCCAGGTGACTGCCTGTAGAGAACAAAAGCCCAGAGCCGGTCAGCGCGGGCTGGGGAGCCAGCTGGGAGCAGGACTGTTCACCACCTCATCTCTGGAGTCTGGGTGGGGGGCTGGGAGCACCCCAGGCCCCCCCCACCAGGGGCCGGACCACAGCTTCAGACCCTGTAAACCAGGCCCCTGGGGGCCAGTGGCCCTCAGGGCCAGGGGCAAGAGGCAGGCAGTACCTGCTCTGGGGACAGACAGCAGAGGTCAGCAGTCAGGCTGGGGGAGCAAGGGCCAGGGGGCTTCTGGGAAGCGGGGGCCCTCCTCACCCCCCGCCGAGGCCTGGGGCTGCTACCTACATGGGAGGGAGGAAGAGAGGTTTGGGGTGCGGTGACAGGTGATATAGGGAAAGGGAGTCCGTGGAGGGGAAGAGGAGGAAGAGGAGGAGGAGGAAGGCCCACTGTCCGATGCCTTTATGAAAGGGCAGTACGGACGACCTGCCGAGAGAGACAGACAGAGAAAGAGACAGAGGACAAGAGAGGGTCAGTCTCTCCTACCCCTCCCTGCCCCAAGGCCTCACCCCGCCCCCCCCACCCCCAGGGCAGCCCTAGGCATCCAAAGCCCCCTTCCAGCCAGGACACACATTCAGCCAAGCGGGAGGGGGCCGCAGCTTCAAGCCACCAGATGCTGCCACCAGCACCACCAGCCACGCACACACAGCCACGAGCCCGCCACGATCTCGGCCAGCCCAGCCGCTCAGAGCAACAAGCACCAGGGACGCAGCCTGCCCCACCCCGGGGGGGGGGGGAAACCAAGGCAGGACCAAGCAAACACTGAGACCAGCAGACAGGGCGTGGAAGGGCACCGCAGAGGGAGGTTTGAAACTGCAAGGGGCAAAAAGCCAAACACACAGGAGAACCCCGGGATCCAGGGCGCTGGAGCTCAAGGTCAGGCCAAGAGCCTGGCACACATGCACCCACAAAGCCCCTTCCGGCCGGACCTAGCCACCCGGCCGGGCCGGCTCCCAGCAGCCAATGGTGTGCCCGGACCCACACCCGAGCTGCCCAGTGGGCCCCAAGCACCAGCCCCTGCCCAGCCAAGACCCAACACGGACACACTGAACACTACCACCTCCACCCTCCAGGGGGCGCTGCCACCCAGCAAGCCACGGGTGGAGGTGGGGGGAGGGCGGTCTTGCCTTTTCCTCTCTTCCAAGAAAGAGTTGCCACAGAGGCTGATTGGAGTGGGGGGGAGAGGGGGGCATCACCTGAGGAGGAGGAGGGTCAGGGAGGGACAGGGGGGCGGGGGCTACCTGGTCGATGGTTGAAGGGTGTGGGTGCCTCGCAGCTGCCGCCCGAAGCCGAGGCCACGCGCTCTTGCTGTTTGAAGAACTCCCGCGGGTTGTCAGGGCGCTGGGCGATGATGGCAGCCGCCTCCTGACAGCACAGGGGGGGAGAGGGGTTGGAGCAGGGCTGGCCGGGGTCCAGCAGGCAGCCCCGGTTACCCCTCCCCTCCCCTCACCCCACGCTCGCACCTCCACCTCCGATTCAGACTTCTTCATCTGGGTCTCTTCCTCCTCATCCCGCTGGTCACCCTGGAAAGCAAAGCAAGTGTCCTGGCCATTCGCCTCTTCTCTTGGCTGTTCGTTGGGTTTCTTTTTAGTGCCAGTCTTGGGACTTGAACTCAAGACCTGGGGACTTTGCTAGGTGGGTGCTCTATCATCTGAGCCATGCCTGAGCTCCTTTTTGCATTGGCTTTTTTTTTTTTTTTTTGGTCGGTTGTAGGGCCTGAACGCTGGGCCTGGATGCTGTCCCTCAGCTCTTCAGCTCAAGGCGAGCGCTCTACCACTTGAACCACAGCGCCACTTCCAGTTTTCTGTTGTTTTTTTTTTTTAGAGGTAAGAGTCTCATGGACTTTCCTGCCCTGGCTGGCTTTGAACCACAATCCTCAGATCTCAGCCTCCCGAGTAGCTAGGATGACAGGCGTGAGCCACCAGCACCCAGTGCGTTGGTTACTTTCAAGCTAAGGTCTATGTATCATGCCAGGTTCCCTGGCAGTGTGTATCCCCACCCCCAGCCATTGGTTGAGATGGAGTATCACAAACTTCTATGCCTGAGCTGGGCTGGGACCAGGATTGCCCTGATCTCTAACTCCCAAGCAGGTAAGATTACAGGCTTGAATCACTGTATCTGGCCTTGTTAGGTTTTAAGATGGCAACTGGGCAAGCTCCTGCTTGACCCCCTCCTCCTCTTACCTCACAACAGCTGCAATGGCTCCTACATCATTGCCTTGCCTCGCCCCAACTTGCCCACCAAGGCTGAGATTTCATTTTATTCAAATGTGTTTATTTTAGTGCTGGTCCTGGGGCTTGAACTCAGGAGCTGGGTGCTGTCCCTGAGCTTTTTTGCTTACAGCTAGCCCTTAAGCCCGACTTCCAGCTTTTTTTGTAGGGGGCGGGGGAGAGAGGTGGTGGTGATTGTCAAGACTTGAACTCAGGGCCTGATCCCCAATCCTAAGACTTTGTGCTCTATGATAGGGCTCTGCCATTTGGAGCTACATACAGCTCCACAGCCTCCTGAGTAAGCTAAGGATTACAGGCATGAGCCACCTATGCCAGACATAGTCTGAGATACTGACAAACTCCTCAACCCAAACCACAGCATCATTTCCCACCAGGAGCCCCGCCCTTGCTAAGCCTGACCCCCACCAAGTCCAGCCCCTTTGAGTACTGCCTCCAGGTAAAAGGTCCCCAGCCAAGAGCCAGGTGCCAGTGGCTCACGCCTGTCATCCCAGCTGCTCCAGAGGCTGAGGTCTGAGGATCGTGGTTCAAAGCCAGCCCAGGCAGGAAAGTCTATGGGACTCATCTCCAGTGAACCATCAAAAAGCTGGAAATGGCTGCTGTGGCTCAAAGTCATAGGACAGTAGTAGCTTTGAGCACAAAAGTTTAGGGACAGTGCACAGGCCCTGAGTTCAATCCTCAGGGGACACACACATGCACGCATGCACGCACACACACACACAATCCTCAGTCCATGGGGATCATTTCCTTCCCTGCTTCCTACACGGAGTTCCTAGCATTTAGCACAGATGACACTGGGCCATCATTTCCTGTTCCTGGGGTCACCCTCCCCCGCCCCGCAAGCAGAACAGGATGAAGACTGAGGTCCACACGTGCCAGCCGCACAAGCTGTGATCTAACTAGACCAAAAAGCCTCCCGTTCAGTCCCCTGCCGCTCACAGGGAAAACGGAGGGGGTGGAAGATCAAGTGGAAAAGAAACAGGATGTCTGGCTGAGCAGAGATGGCTCACACCTGTCATCCCATTGACACAGGGGGCTGAGATCTGAGGATGGCAGTTCAAAGCCAGCTTGAGAAGGAAAGTCCATGAGGCTCTTACCTCCAATAAACCAGCAAAAAGCCAGAAGGGGAGTTGTGGCGCGCGCGCGCACACACACACGCACACACACACACACACATGCATCAGTTAATTTTCAAGAAGACACTTGGTACTTGGTACCTGGATAAGCACTATAAGCTGGTTTACCAACCACACAGCATCTCCAGAGATAGATGTGATTAGTGCCTTCGGCAGCCATTTGGTGCCAGTCCCGATAAAAACAGGTTGATCCTCCCCTCCTAGCCTCAAGTGGACCAGGGGCTTCTCAGCCACACTGGCCCAAATCTGCCGGGAGTCTCCCCCTTATGGAGCTGCACACCCCACTCCAATCTGATCCTTGAGGAATGTCTGAAATAGCAAACAGTAAATCCATGCCTACAGTGTGTGAGGCCTTGAGTTCAATCCCCACTACTTCACAGCCTGAGTTGGCTGTGATTGTCACGGTGCCCTCCACAGATGAGGGGTTCATTCCCAATGTCCACAGATGTGGGGACAAGCAGACTGAAGCACCGGCCCGTATTCATTCACGTGGCTCTGCAAACTTTTGGGGAGTATTAGGATTGGAACTCAGGGCCTGGATGCTGTCCCTTAGATTTTATTTATTTATTATTTTTGGCACAAGGTGGCACTTTACCACTTGAGCCACAGCTCCACTTCCACAATGTTTTTGATGCTTAATTGATGTTGAGTCTCACAGACTTTCCTGCCCGGGCTGGCTTTGAACCGGGATCCTCAGATCTCAGCCGCCTGAGTAGCTGGGATGACAGGTGTGAGCCACTGGCTTCTAATGAGAACAAGCTTTTCTTTCTTTTTTTTGTCGGTCGTGGGTCTTGAACTCTGGGCCTGGGCGCTGTCCCTCAGCTCTTCAGCTCAAGGCAAGCGCTCTACCACTCGAACCACAGCGCCACTTCCAGCTTTTTCCACTGAAACAGCCCCAAAAACATGGACACCCCCCCCATCTTGGTGTCCCTGACCAGAGTCTGGAAGCCCTGGGAAAGAACTTACAAAGATCGACTGCTCCTTCAACCGCCTCTTGGCCTCTTCAGCTTCTAGAGTCTGCTGCTTCCTCCTGGAGTGACAAGCGACAGGCACCCCATCAGGGTGGGTGGTGGCCTGGGGGGGGGCGGGTCCGGGGGGGCGCATCTGCCTGGGCCTGAGGGCTGGGGCTCACCTGTGCTCCTCGATCTGCTGCTCTCTCTCGCGATAGCGCCGCTCTCGCTCTTCCTGCTCCTGCCGCTCCTGCTCCATCCGCTCCTGCTCGAACCTCAGCCTGGCGTCCAGGGCCTTCTTCCGCTCCTCCTCCTTCCTCAGCTCCTCCTCTTTCTGCAAGCCCCTCGCCAGAGAAGGGCCAGGCCCTGAGCATCAGGGAGGGCCTGCCCTTCCAGCCTACCCCTTGATCGGGCTTGAGAAGGGGGACTATTTTGGAAATTTGGGGTAGGGGGAGGAGGGAGGAATCTTTTTGTCAGTCGTGGGGCTTGAACTCTGGGCCTGGGCGCTGTCCCTGCGCTCTTCAGCTCAAGGCGAGCGCTCTACCTCTTGAGCCACAGCGCCACTTGCGGTTTCCTAGTGGTTTATTGGAGATAGGAGTCTCACGGACTTTCCTGCCCGGGCTGGCTTTGAACTGTGATCCTCAGATCTCAGCCTCCTGAGTAGTTAGGATGACAGGCGGGAGCCACCAATGCCCACCAGGAGGAAAGCACAGGAGGCCTAAAGGACTCCCTCCTTGGGCTGTGGGAACATGAGGTTGGGACACACCATCGGGGATTTAGAATTACACCCAATGGGAACTAGACACAACGGCTAGGGTGGGGGTCCTGCACCTTGGCTTGCTCCCAGAACTGCTCCCGGTTAATCCGCTTCATTTCCACGGCGGCATCGGTCTTCTGATAGGTGGTGCCCTGCGGAAGGAAGCAGCCTGGCACTGACGACTGAACGCGCATGCACAGACAGACCGGGGAGTGGAGACGGCCCCCCCGTCTCAGGGGCCTGCCCGCCCCAGGCCCACACTGACCACCGGCTCAGCATTCTCATCCTCCCGAAGCCGCAGTCGGTGTAGCACCGGGCTGGAGAGCCGGGCCAGCCCGTTGGAGAGCCGCTGTCCGATGGCGCCTGCGTCGATGTCTTCCACGCTGCTGGCATTCACGATGACATCCACGCCCTTGCACAAGAAAGCAGGGTTCAGGGGCTGGGCTCAGTGGTAAGAGTGCTTGCCTAGCATGCACAGAAGCCCTGGGTTCGATTCCTCAGCACCACAGACACAGAAAAAGCCGGAAGTGGCGCTGTGGCTCAAGTGGTAGAGTGCTAGCCTTGAGCCAAAGCAGCTCAGGGACAGTGCCCAGGCCCTGAGTTCAAGCCCCAGGACCGGCAAAAAACAACAACAGAAAGCAGGGTTCAGGTGGCATCGATACTGCCTCTTGTTATCACCACCCCTCCCCCAGAACACAGGGGAGCCTGGGCACCCCTCACCCCTACCCCCACCCCTGCAACACACCTGAAAGAACTCAGCCACCTTAGCCACGTGGCTGGCACACGCACATTTCCGGGCATCAGGCACATCTTCACCCACCTGCAAAGTACCCAGTAAAGAGGAGATCAGAAAAGCCCGAGAGGGGCTGGGAAGGTGGCTTAGTAGTAGAGCGCTTGCCTAGCATGCATAAAGCCCTGGGTTTGATTCCTCAGTACCACAGACCCAGGAAAAGCTGGAAGTGGTGCTGTGGCTCAAGTGGTAGAGCGCTTGCCTTGAGCTGAACAGCTGAGGGACAGCGCCCAGGCCCAGAGTTCAAGCCCCATGACCGACGCAAGAGGGATGGGAATTTGGGGGGGGGCTGGACAGTCCCCCCACACGGCACAGGCACGTACCCAGTTGATGAGCACATATTTGGGCAGGGCAGCTTTAGAGTCCTTGACGCTGCAGAAACCGTACATCACCTTCTGGTTCTCGAAGTGGCCGGAAAGTTCTTGCAAGCCCCCTTCTGGGGAGATCAGGAGGACGTCAGGATTCTGGGTCTCAATCCACATCCCACAGACGACCCAGAACCCCCCAGAGATCTTCACCCATGAGATCTGGAGGCCCCCCCCAAGTTTTATGCGATTGGGGCCAGGGCCAGATGAGACCTAGCTCTGCCTCTCTCTCCTCCAGGGCCTGGTGTGGGAAAGGACTGAGCAGGTGTTGTTTTTCACACCTCCTCATCTCTCTCTCTCTCTCTCTCTCTCTCTGCACATTCTACCAGGTGCTCAGCACCTTAATAAAGTCTTCCGGCACTGGAGAAAAGGGTGCCAATCTCAGTCACCCAGCGAAGGCCCCTGCTCTAATGGCTGTTTATCTTATGTCCCATTCTGAGCCTTCTCAGCCATCAAACAATAAGGACCTGCCAGGGGCCAGTAGTGGCTCACGCCTGTCATCCCAGCTACTCAGGAGGCTGCGATCTGAGGATCACACAGTTCAAAGCCAGCCCAGGCATGGGCAGGAAAGTCCGTGAGACTCTGATCTCCAACGAACCACTAGAAAACCGGAAGGGGCGCCGTGGCTCAAGTGGTAGAGCGCTTGCCTTGAGCTGAAGAGCTCAGGGTCAGCGCTCAGGCCCAGAGTTCAAACCCCACAACTGACCAAAAAAAAGAAAAAGAAGGATGACAAGAGAGAAGGACAGGCGCCAGGCAAGTGTACGGCGGGAGGCTGGAGGATGGCTGGCAGCCAGTGGGGTGGGGAAGGAAACCACAAAGTGGGGGGGGGGGGGGGGGGGGGGGGGCGAAAAGGGAAGGAATGGCTGAAATTCTTACCTCCGGAGGCAGCAAGCTTGAGGTCATCGGAGCCCTCTTCGTAAGTGTACAGAGCCCTGGGGAGAGGGAGGGGTGGGGAGCTCAGCAGTCAGGGCCCCAGGCAGCCAATTTTGGGTGGGGAGAGGAATCCCACTGGGGGGGGATGGGGGGGGATGGGGGGGTGGTCGGAAAGGGGGAGAGAGCCTGGTGTTATTCCCAGCTGCAGCCCAGCAGGGGGCATCCTACAAGCCTGGCGGGCCAGGGCCAAGGGGTGAGCAGGGAAAGGGGGAAAGGCCTCAGCTGGGCTGGCTCGGGCTCCTCGGGTGGCGTGGCCGGCCCTGGCCCTCCCTGGCAGCCCACAACCCAGCCAAGCCGGGTGTGCGAAGGAGATTCCCAAGGCAACCGTTCCTTGGTTACCGTTTCCTGGCGACGGCGATTCTCAGCCCTCATTGGCCAGCGCCAGGAATCTACCTGGCGCGTGCCTTGGTACCCGCTGCCCCTCCCCCTGTGGGGAGGGAGGGAGGGAGGGAGGCAGGGAGGGAGGAGGAGAGGGTGATGCTCAGTGCTGGGCATCCCCGGGTAACCATGGCAACCCAGCAATTGGCACAGGCACCGGCCCACCAGAACTGCAGTCTCCAGGAACACAAAGACCCCCCGAGACCCGCCCTCAGACTCAATCTCCAGTCACGCCCCCCCCTTCCACTTCCCAGATTCCAGGCGGGGCGGGCGGTGGGGGGGGGAGCCCCCAGATGGCTTTGCTCTCCTAGCCTTTCAGCCCTTGGGCGGCCACTGCCCTAGCTGAGGCCTCCTGGGACTTGTTGGCCTTTCAAGCTGGCCAGAAAGCTGACCCTGC
>NW_012267245.1:3376492-3379252 GCF_000151885.1 Dipodomys ordii
CCCTCCCCCCCCCTTTCTCCCTTAGGCCGCACAGCATCCATTTTCACGGAAGGAAATGGTAGAAAGGAGGCCTCCCATCTCGCAGAGGTTCACGAGAGCCACGGGCCGAGGCAGGAGGCTGGGGGTGGGGTTGGGGGTGGTGGCGAGGAGAGGAGGAGGAGGCCACGGAGGAAGGAAAGAGAGGGGGAGACGCTGGGAGACAAGAGGACAGATGAGGGATGAGAAGGAGGGAATGGAAGGAAAAGAAGAAAGGCGAGAAGAAAAGGGAGAAGAGCTGGGAAGGAAAGGGGGGCGGGGGAGTCTTCTGAGCCCCAGCCCCAAGCGGTTGGCGGAAGTTGTAGCCAGGGCCAAATGGCTCCTAGCCCCTCGCTCCAAAAAAAAGGGGGGTACAGGTGGGCCGGGGAGGGGGGTGGCAGGGAGGGGTCCTGGTCCAACTGTTGCCCCAGCAGCTGCTTTGCCAGCACAGCTGCGTCGCCAGCTGTCCGGCTGCCCCCCCCCACCCCAACCTACAGCCCAGGAACAAAGAGACCTCAGAAGGGTGGATCCTTACTTCCCATCAGTTCACAGATGAGAACCCGAGGCCAGGAGCTCCCAGATGCTCCTGGACACACCATGGCTCACCCCACATTCCCAGCCTGCACCCCCACTTCCCACTTGACAAGATCCAAACGCTTCCTCTCAGCGAGCCTTCGCCCATCAGCTCTGCCCAGCCCAGCACGGCGAGGCTGACCTGCTGGTGCTCAGACCACCCAACGGGGCCACACTGGATGGGCTCCCCCAACCCAGGGTCCTGAATACGTCCCTCCCCGAAGCTGGGCCGGATGAGGCATCTGGCTCCCGGCACCCATGGACCAGGGATGGTGAACACCAGAGGCACCCCTGGCTTAGGCTGGTGGGAGCTGGAGAAATGAACAGGGGGGACCTGGAATCTACACATCTCCCCAGCTCCAAGCCTGGCACACGATCGCAACCCAAGGCTGTAAGTCTCTGTGAAGGCAGAGGCCAGATTCTGGATCCAGCCCAGAGCATGGTTGTTACCCCCAACTCTGTGGAGAGGGGGGGGAGGGAACTGAGGCTCAAACTCAGGGCCTGGGTACTGTTCCTTTTTCACTCAAGGCTGGCACTCTACTACTTGAGCCACAGTTCCCCTTCCTGCTTTTGGCTGCAGCTAAGAGTCTCATGGATTTGCCCGCCTGGGCTGGCTTCGAACCGCGATTGTCAGCTCTCAACCTACTGGGGGCATGAGCCACCAGTGCCCGGGTGACCCACTCTTGGAAACCATCCAGACCACCGGAACTGGACCAAGGCCAGGCGGGGTGGGGGAAGGGGAGGGGGAGACTGAGAGTTCTAGGCTCAGAGGTCCACAGTCTCAGGAAGCCAAAGTCAGTAAGGCCCAGTCGGAAATCAAGAGCACCAGAGAGGAGTATACCCCCACCCCCACCCAGCAATCTTACCCAGGATACCCTGGCCTGAGTGTGTGTGTGTGTGTGTGTGTGCGTGCGTGTGTGTGCGTGTGTGTGCGTGTGTGTGCGTGCGTGTGTGTGTTCATACTAGGGCTTGACCTCAAGGCCTAGGCACTATGTTAAGGCTGGTTCTCTATCACTTGAGCCACCGCTCCACTTCCAGCTTTTTTGCTGGTTCATTAGAGCTTGTAAGAGTCTCACAGACCTTGCAGCCCTGGCTGGCTTTGAACTACATAACCCTCAGCTCTCCACCTCCAGAGTAGCTAGGATGCCAGGCGTGAGCTGCCGGGCCTGCGGTCTCACCCCACGCCGGGCTGACCCACTGGGGACACTCTTTGGCAGGACACGACTCTCACACCTTGCTAACCCACGGCGATCTTGGGCCCTGGGGAGGGAGCAAATGTGTGCCTCTGCGAGGCATGCACGCGTGCATGCATCTACGTGTGTCCCACACACCACCACCCAGATGGGGGCTGACGCACGCAGGGATGAATAACTGCCTTTGGCCACGTGGCCGCTCCCGGGTGGTGGGACCCCGGCAGAATGTGGGACAGCGGTGATTGGATGGCCCCAGCTCTGCTTTGGGGCCCGGACAGGGTAACGAGGGGTGCAGTCAGAGACTGTCCCCCAGGCTGGAGGGCAAGGGGGTTTGCTCAGGGGTGGGCCCTGCCTCTCAGGCGGGGCCCAAGGCTCTTTGGCCGTGGCCTCCCTGACCTCAGCCTCCACCCCACCCCACCCCCAGGGGCAGGGCTGGGACAATGGTGGGCTGACTGCCGGCTCAGCTAACTGGGGCTTAGCTTGGGCCTCTCCAGCCACTGACCGTGCACCAGAGCCGGCCTCGAGTCCGTCCCTCCGGGCCTGGCTGCTGTCCAGTACTGCAGTACCAGGGCAGGGACGCCTGGCTATCTTGCCCCAGGGTCCCCCCTGCCCCAGGTCCCCCTGCTCAGTGTCCCTTCCTGGGGTGAGGGCGAGCCCAGCCCAAGTGGGGGTCCCTCAGACCGGTGCCCACTCTGCCTCAGTTTCCCCGGGGAAGAAGATCCTATCTCCTGACGGCCAGGAAGGGCGGGCAGGGGGCCTGGGCACGGAATGGGCACCTGCCCCCGGGAAGGATACTGGAGGAATGAAGAGTGGGGGAGCCGGGTGGAACCCCTTGGGTTCTCGGCCCAGAGCAGGTGGTCCATCCCCTCCCCCTCCCCCCCAGGCCCGGGGGGGGGGTGAGGGGGGAGAGGCAACAGCTGGGGAGGGGGGGAGAGGCGGCCGCTCCCTCGGCTGGGCCCAGTGTTCCTGGTGGCTGGGG
>NW_012267245.1:3381037-3398741 GCF_000151885.1 Dipodomys ordii
TTGAGCCACAGCACCACTTCCGGCTTTTTCTGGGTCGGTTGCTGCAGAGAAGAGTCTCTCTGCAGACTTTCCTGCCCAGGCTGGCTTTGAACCAGCCTCCATCCTCACTCCTCCAGATCTCAGCCTCCTGAGGTAGCTAGGATTGGCAGGCAGGCGGGAGTGAGCCCCCAGGGCCTGGCGAGGAAATTCTCCACCTTCTCTGACCCAAGCCTCTCCCCCCCCAGCGGGACCCTAAATGCATCCCCAGGGCCACAGCTCCTCCCAAGGCTCGGGGCTAGCTTCCTGTCACCTAAACTTCCCAAAGGTACATGCACCATCACCTAGACGACCTGAAACCCCAGGTGTCACCCTGCTTTCCAGGGAGGTGAACCCCAGCACCTAGGCCAACCTGAGCTCCAGCCCAGCACTGAGGTGAGTAGGAAGCACTTTGGACTTCCTCCAGCACTTTGCAACAAGAAGAATATCTTTAGAACTCCAAGCACAGCCAGGCCCTGTGGCTCACGCCTGTCATCCTAGCTACTCAGGAGGCTGAGATCTGAGGATCGAGGTTTGAAGCCAATCCCAGGCAGGAAAGTCTGTGAGGCTCTTTATCTCCAACTAACCACCCCAAAGCCAGAAGTGGTGGTATATCTCAAGTGGTAGAGTTCCAGCCCTGAGTTGAAAAAGCTAAGCAAGACTACAAAGACCCTTACCCGGGTGTCTGTGGCTCACGCCTGTCATCCTAGCTATTCAGGAGGCTGAGATCTGAAGGATCAGGATTCAAAGCCAGCCCCAGCAGGAAAGTCCCTGAGACCCTTATCTCCAATGAACCACCAGGAAACCGGAAGTGGTGCTGTGGCTCAAGTGGTAGAGCACTAGCCTTGAGCTGAAGAGCTGAGGTACAGAGCCCCGGCCCAGAGTTCAAGCCCCACAACCGACAAAGGCTGAGGCAGGGGCTGGTAAAAATGCTTTGAGGTGTGTGTGTGTGTGTGTGTGTGTGTGTGTGTGTGTGTGTGTGTACACTGGTATTGGAATTTGAACTCAGGGCCTTGTATTATTCTCTTTTGTCGGTGATGAGGCCAGGAAACATAACTGTTTCCTGGTCGTTCCTGCCTGGGTTGGCTTTGAACCGCAATCCTCATATCTTAGCCTCCTGAGTAGCTAGGATGACAGGGTACCAGTGCCCAGCTGGTACCCACTCTTGTCACAAACTCTCTAACCCTGGCAGTCTCTCCACCCCTCCTCCTGCTCAGCCTCAGCCCCTGATGGGGTCAAGGCAAGACCTTTGGCCCCACTGGTTGGTAGGTGTGTTGAAATACAATGAAGATGGCAAATAGTGAAGTTGGATGGGATGAAAACATAGTGAGGAGCCAGCCCAGCCGCGGGGAACGCCAGGCAGGCTTTACAACTTGAGCTACAATTCCACGCCCAGCTTTTTGGTGGTTCACTGAAGATCAGAGTCTCTTGGACGTTCCTTCCCCGGGATGATTTTAACTGTGCTCCTCAGATCTCAGCCTCCTGAGTAGCTAGGATGTCAGGCGTGAGCCACTGGTGCCTGGTCACCAGCTATAGTTCTTAATAAGCTTTCGATATAAGAACAATTTGGGGGTTGGGCACTGGTGGCTCAAGCCTGTCATCCTCTCTGAGATCTGAGGATCACAGTTCAAAGCCAGCCCGGACAGGAAAGTGCTTGAGATTCTTACCTTCAATTAACTGCCAGGCAACAGGAAATGGAGCTGTAGCTCAAGTGGTGGAGCACCATTCATGAGCAGAAAGCTAGGCCCTGAGTTCAAATCCTAGGACTGGTATGGGCGTGTGAGTGTGTGTGTGTGCGCGCACACACACACACACACACACACACACACACACACACACACACTGGGAGTCTAGGACAATAACCTCTGGGTCTCTGGAGTCACAAAAAGAAGAACAAGTGGGAAAAATTCGCATCCAGAACCTGGTTTTATTGCTGTGTGACTTAGGATAAAACATTTCTCATCAACTTTTTTTTGTTGGTCGTGGGGCTTGAACTCTGGGCCTGGGCGCTGTCCCCGAGCTCTTCAGTTCACGGCCAGCACTCTACCTCTTGAGCCACAGCGCCACATCTGGTTTTCTGGTGGGGATAAGAATCTCATGGACTTTCCTGCCCGGGCTGGCTTTGAACCGTGATCCCCAGATCTCAGCCTCCTGAGTAGCTAGGATGACAGGCATGAGCTTCTGGGGCCCAGCTTTTTCTTTTCTTTTTGCTGGTCACAGGGCTTGAACTCAGAGCCTGGGCGCTGTCCCTGAGCTCTTTTGCTCAAGGCGAGCACTCTACCATTTGAGCCACAGGCTCAGTTCTGGTTTTGGGATGGTTCGTTGGAGATCTGACTGTCACAGGGATTTATCAGCCTGGCCTGGCTTCAAACCTCGATCCTCAGATCTCAGCCTCCTGAACAGCTGGGATGACAGGGGTGAGCCACCGGTGCCCGGCTTCTGAGTTTCCTTCTGAGAACTGGTTGTGAGGACAAAAATGGACCTGGATGGAGACTAAGAAGAGGGGGACCCTCTCCCTTCCTCCTGGCAGCCTTGCCTCTACCCACTCCCACTTCCTGTTTTGTGGGTCTCCCCCACACACACACTCTTCTAGCCTGAGGGAAGGGAGCAGTTGGGCCACGGGGCTTTTCAGCTTCTGCCAGTAGAGCCTCCCCTGGCCTCATCCTGCTTCTCTCTGCAAGATTCTACAAAGCAAAGCACACCTTCAAACATGTGTCCTCAGCATTACAAAGCTCGCTGCACTTCTGGGTATCTGCCGGTGGCTTAGTGCCAACCACTTCCCTTCATGTGAGCTTCCGACAAGCCCAGATTCCTGCAGGTCCCCCTCCCCCTATCATTTTGACCTTAAACAAGCTTGATGACTTAAAGAGACTCTAAGGGCTGGGAAGGCAGCTCAGTGCCTTGCATGCATGAGGCCCTGGGTTCGATTCCTCAGCACCACATAAACAGAAAAAGCCGGAAGTGGCGCTGTGGCTCAAGCGGTAGGGCGTTGGCCTTGAGCTGAAGAGCTGAGGGACAGCGCCCAGGCCCAGAGTTCAGGCCCCATGATCAGCAAAGAGAGAAAGAAAGCGAGAGAGAGTATCTAAAGCTGGGCATACTGGCCCATGTCTGTCATCCTAGCTACTCAGATCTGTAGATTGTGGTTCCAAGCCAGCCCGTGCCAGGAAGTTTCTGATACCGTATCTCCAAGGAATTACTTAAAGGTTGGAGGTGGAACTGTGGCTCAAGTGGTAGAGTGCCAAGCCTTGGCACCCAGGCCCTGAGTTCAAATCCTCAAACTGACATTTCCACACACACACACACACAGAGTATCTAGAAAGTACTTGATGCAAAACCAGTAGTTAGTATGTACTTTGGATGTCTTAGCTCCTGTTACCTTATTATAGATGGGGGAAACTGAGGTTCGGAAAACTGTTAGTGCTGGTGGCTCACACTTGTCATCCTAGCTACTCAGGAGGCTGAGATCTGAGGATCGCGATTCAAAGCCAGCCTGGGCAGGAAAGTCTGTGAGACTCTGATCTCCAATCAACCACTAGAAAACCAGAAGTGGTGCTGTGGCTCAAGTGGTAGAGCGCTGGCCTTGAGCTGAAGAGCTGAGGGACAGCGCCCAGGCCCAGACTTCAAGCCCCATGACTGACAAAAGAGAGAGCATAGGATCCAAGCCTGGGGGGCCTGAGCCAATGACTCCAGATGAAGTCACTGACCCAATGAGCTCAGTGGGCGTCAACTCTGGGACTTTCTCTGGAACCAATCAGAAAGCCTCTGGCTTGGCCAAGGGGCTGTGTCCACCCACAGCGGGGCCAGCACCGAGGCAGCGGTGCCCAGCAAGGGAGACAGAGACAGAGGCATAATAGTTACCTGGATCTAGCCGTGCCTGAAGCCCTCAATTGTTTCGGGTAAATGAGCCCCCTTGTTTTGTCTAAACTGTTGGTGACTATCCATCTTTATCTCCAAACACTAGTCATTTTTTGTCACTGGCAAAGGACTGTGGATGAAACCCGAGGTGACCTTCTTGTCCCTCGATCCCCAAGCAAAAGGATTCAGTGTGGTTTTGGGGTGCTCCCTGACCACCTTTAGTAAGGCCCCCCCACTTTCTCAAGCAATGTCTAGCTTCCTGAGTTCTCTCCAAGCTCCCCACGAACCCCCAGAACCTAAACTCCTGTTCTCTGCGCGCCCACTGGGAGGGGCCCTTTTTCTATTTCCAGGGTTGGCTTTGATTCCAGGCCCATTCAAGTTCAAATCCCAGCCCATCTTGCGGGGGGGGGGTTGCCTGGGGGGCTCCCAGGCACGGGAGGTTGTCAGGGTTCAAGTGTACCTTCTGTGTGTGCCAAAGCCACGGGGGGGGGGCGCTCCAGCAGGAGGAAGCAGCTGCAGAATAGTCCGTTCTGGAGAAATGGTTCCGCGCCCCTGTACCCACCGCCCCCCCACCGCCCCCCCCGCTGATCCTCCGGGAAGCCAGAGCCTCCAGGAACTAGAAAAAGCCCTTCCCTTGCCTACTGCCTCTGGTTACCCACTCAGCCCCCTGCCACAGACTCTGCCCCCTCGGCTGGAACTCTGTTCTCTCCAAGGATGCTAATGGCCTCCCCTGCCTTTACCTAAGGACATCCATTCACTGGGTCCTCCACCCACACAGCCTCCCCCCTGCACAGCCTCTCACTCCAGCTTTGGAATATAGCGATGCTTGCAGTTGAGGGGAGGAGAGGAGAGGAAGGCCCAGGAAGGGCTGGGTAGCGCAGGCCTTTAGTCCTGGCACTGACAGGGCCAGCAAAGGTGAGTGGACACTCATCTCTGTACTGTGTGTGTGTATGTGTTGGTCCTAGGGCTTGAACTCAGAGCCTGGGCACTGTCCCTTACCTTTGTCACTCAAGGCTAGCGCTCTACCACTTGAGCCACAGCTCCACTTCCGTTTTTGTTTTTGTTGCCAGTCCTGGGACTTGAACTCAGGGCCTGGGCTGTGTCCCTGAGCCTCTCCATGCTCAAAGCTAGTGCTCAACTACTTCAGGCACCATAGCGCCACTTCCAGCTTTTTCTGAGTAGTTTCTGGGAGGTAAGAGTCTCATGGACTTTTTTTTCTGCCCGGGTTGGCTTTGAACCCCGATGCTCAGGTCCTTCAGCTTCTTGAGTAGCTAGGATGACAGGTATGAAGCCACGAGGGGCTGGCCATAGCTTCTTGGTGGGTTCATTGGAGATGAATGAGAGTCTCATGGACTTTTGCCTTACCTGGGTTGGCCTTGAACTGCGATCCTCAGATCTCAGCCTCCTGAGTAGTGAGGGTGACAGGCGGGAGCCACCAGCGCCGGGCTCCACCTAGTCTATTCTTTCCTATGGCAGCCACTTCCCAGCGGCCACCCTCAGCCTCTAGCTTGGTGCTCAACCTCTGACGTGACCCCCTCCCTCTTGTCCAGGCCCAGCCCAGCCTCTCAGAAGAGCTGTCCTCACATACTCCTTCAACATCCTCACCCTCTCCCCAGCCTGTTTCCTCTTTCACCCTGGCACTCGGCTACACTGATCTGGCAATGTCACCTTATTGCAAAATACCACGGGGACACCCCGCCTTATCTGTCTAGTTGACATTGTTGGCAAGTTCTGCAAACACTCTTGCCCTGGTCTGGCTTCCTTCCAGAGCTCCCTGGAGGCTGTAACTCTCTCTCTGGCCATGGCCTCTGCTCTCTCTGCCCAGTGCTGTAATGTCTGTGCTCCAGGTTTCTGGTCAGTTCTTTGTGAAAGGCCCTTAGCTGTCCTCACACTGACCATGGCCTGTATTTATTGCTTTTCTAAAAATAGGAGTGTGGGCTGGGAAGGTGGCTGAGTGGTAGAGTGCTTGCCTAGCATGCACGAAGCCCTGGGTTCGAGTCCTCAGTACCACAGACACAGAAAAAGCCGGAAGTGGTACTGAGGCTCAAGTGGTAGAGTGCTAGCCTTGAGTGTGCACGTGCACACGTACTGGGGCTTGAACTCAGGGCCTGGTTGCTGTCCCTTAGCTTTATTCGCTCCAGGCTAGTGCACTTGAGCCACAGCTCTAGTCATTTTCTTGGTGGCTAATTGGAGATAAGTATCTCATGAACTTTCCTGCTTAGGCTGGCTTTGAACTAGGATCCTAAGATCTCAGCCTCCCGAGTAGCTACGATTACAAGCATGAGCCACTGGCTCCAGGTTCTTTAGTAGGATTTAAAGATAGAGCCGTGGGCCGGTGGCTCACACCTGTAATCCTAGCTTCTCAGAAGGCTGAGATCTGAGGATCACAGTTTGAAGCCAACCCGGGCAGAAAATTTCCTATTTGAAACTCTTATCTGCAATGAATCACTCAGAAACCAGAAATGAAGCTGTGGCTTACAGTGGTAGAGTGCTAGCATTGAACAAAAGAAACTCAGGGACAGAACCCAGTGTCACATAAAAATCTGAGCCTCCAAGTGGTAGAGCGCTAAGTCTTGAGCTGAAGAGCTGAGGGACAGTGCCCAGGCCCAGAGTTCAGGCCCCACGACCGGACCAAAAAAAAAAAAAAAAAATCTGAGCTTCCTACAAGGGTAACAGACCAGGAGCTCCACCCGGCAGCCCTGGGTTGGGGCCTGGAGAGCAGGGACCGCTATGCGCAGACTGGCTTCCAGCCTGCAGGATGCTCTTGCTTGTTTCCATGGAAACGGAGACTGGCCTGAGAGGATTTGTGGTTCAAGAGAGGTAGGAGAGTCCATTTCCTTGTGAAATGGGGTACACTGTACTCAATGTTCCTAGTGTGTTGGGGTTGAGATGGCCACGTGGACCTGCTTTCCTCCTGGGGTGCCCGCCGTGACTGTACCCCAGATTTCCCTAGGCATCAATTACAAGCATTCGTGAGCAGTGCTCGGCCTGTCCCACACCCACTCTTAAATTCAATCTGAGTGAATCTAGACGTCTATCTTCAACTGCTTCCTGGGTTTGTCTTCATAAATATCCCACAGGGCTGGGAAGGTGGCTCAGTGGTAGAGCGCTTGCCTTGCATGCATGAGGCCCTGGGTTCGGTTCCTCAGCACCATCTAAACAGAAAAAGCTGGAAGTGGCGCTGTGGTTCAAGTGGTAGAGCGCCCACCTGGAGCTGAAGAGCTGAGGGGCAGCGCCCAGGCCCAGAGTTCAAGCCCTATGAACGACAAAAAATAAAATAAAAAGTATCCTACAGACACCTCGTTCATTTAACATTTATTGGGCATCCATTCACTATACATGCCAGGCACAGTTCTAAAGACTCCTATGTTAAGCTGGACATGATGGTTCACTCCTATAATCCCAGCTACCTTCAGGAGACTAGCCTGAGGATGGAGGTTCGAAACCAGCCTAGGCAGGAAAGTCCGGGAGATTCTGTGCTGGGGCTTGAACTCAGGGCCTGGGCACTGTCCCTAAGCTTCTTTTGCTCAAGGCTAGCGTTCTACCCCTTGAACCACAGCGCCACTTCCTGCTTTTTCTGTGTATGTGATACCAAGGAATTGAACCCAGAGCTTCATGCATGCTAGGCAAGCACTCTACCACTGAGCCACCTTCCCAGCCCTCTGGGAGACCATCTTATCTCCGATTAACCAGCAAAAAAGCCAGAAGTGAAGCTGTAGCTCAGAGTGGTAGAGTTGTCAGGCTTGATGGAAAAAAGCCAAGCCTGTGTGTGAGGCCCTGAGTTCAAGACCCAGGACTGGCCCCATTCTCAGGGTTTCAAGGTGGCACCAGACCTGGTTCTTGGCTTGAACGCCCACTGCTGCTCATTTCTACACGGAGAGCCGGCCCACGGGACATGGCTGGATACAGGTTTATTGTGGCACTGGGGTGTGGGCAGGGCTGGTGTGGCAGCACCCTGTGTGTGTGTGTGTGTGCGTGTGTGTTGGTGGGAAGGACGTGTGTGGGGAGGTGAAGGGGATGGAATGGGGTCCAGGCGTTGGGGAATGGGGCCACCATGGCCAGCCAGGCTGACCCACCGATGCTGGGGGTGGGGGGTGGGGAGGCTGATGGTCCCCTCTTCCTTCAGTGGGCGTGGCTCACACGTGAGAGAAGGCGTGGCTCTTGCACAGGGGTTTGTCCTTCTTGGAGTAGAAGGTCTTTCCTTCCAGGTTGATCTGACATATCTGGGGACAGCAAAGGTCCAGTCACAGGCGGGGACTGGACTGGACGGGGGGGGGGGGGGGAGGGGGGGGGGACAGGCAAGTTCTTCCCCCCCCCCCCGCAGAGGGAGGGGAGCAGGGCCCTCACCGCACACACAAAGCACGTATCATGCCAACTGAAGCCCAGGGCCTCCAGGAAACGATCTCCTGCGTCGATCTTGAAGTCGCAGCCTCGGCATTTGGTGCCAAACATCTTCTCATAGTCTGGGGGCGGAGGCGGAGAAGAAAGAAACCTGGCTTACAAGGGTGAGCCCCATAGCCTGCACCTCACCGCCCATGCCAGGGCCCGGCCCCCCGTACCTCGCTCACAGTAGGGCGCCCCCTCCTCCATGTAGAAGGCCCTGTTGCGGATGGGGGTCTTGCAGGCGGCACAGGTGAAGCAGTGCACATGCCAGGTCATCTTCAGGGCGTGCATGATCTCCTGAAAGCCACAGCCACACAGTCAGACTCCGTTCCTCCCCCGCAGAACCCAGGAAGGCTGCCTCTGCGGCCTCTGTCCTTCTCACGGTAAAGATTTGTATCCACAAGCTGGGCATCGGTGGCCCACGCCTATCATCCTGGCCACTCAGGAGGCTGAGATCTGCGCATCGGGGTCCAAAGCCAGCCCAAGTACTCCATGAGATTTGTTTTTTGGTCAGTCGTGGGGCTTGAACTCTGGGCCTGGGCGCCGTCCCTCAGCTCTTCAGCTCCAGGCGAGCGCTCTACCACTTGAGCCACAGCGCCACTTCTGGCTTTTTCTGTTTAGATGATGCTGAGGAACCAAACCCAGGGCCTCAGGCATGCAAGGCAAGCGCTCTACCACTGAGCCACCTTCCCAGCCCCTCCATGAGAGGCTGATCTCCAAAGAACCACCAGAAAACCAGAAGTGGAGCAATGGCTCAAAGTGGTACAGTGTGCTCGCCTTGAGTAAAAGAGCTGAGGGACAGCGCCCAGGCCCTGAGTTTGAGCCCCAGGACTGGCACCAAGAAAAAAAAAAAACCAAACACAAGTCATGGCCAGCAGGGCCCAGAAGCTGCAGCTCCTCCCATTCCCTCCCCCCCCTGCCTGCTCATCATCTCACCTTGATCCACCCTGGCACCCTCCTGGCTGTCCCCTCCCTGCCCCCCCCCCCAATGTGACTTTCTCTGACACCAGTGATTATTCCAAACTGCCGTCTCTCGGTGTCTTGTACAATAACACTCATTTCACCAGAACCCAGCCTCTCGGGTAATTTATTTGTTGTACCTTCTGCTTGCTGACTCTCCCAAAGAAAAATCTTTGGTTGGCAGCCTTCCACTGTGAGCTGACCTGTAACATCAGGGCCCGGCCTGTGGTGTGTGTGTGTATGCGTGCGTGTGCGTATGAGTGTGTTTCAGCCCTGGGTGTCAATCTAACTTAGTTCCCCACGTGTGAGGGGAAGCAAAGACTTATGGAGGAGCTGAGGGCCATCCTGGGACCCACAAGCCCACCAAATAAACATCTCACTGAATTTCCTGCCTAGGTTGGCTTTGAGCCGAGATCCTTAGATCTCAGCCCTCAGAGTAGCTGGGATGACAGGCGTTGAGCCTGGCTGTATCTTGTAGTATCTAGAAACCTCATGGGCTAGGAGTTCTGGCTATCATCCCCTTTAGAGTGGCCCTGAGCAAGCAGCTGGACACGACTCATATAGCCTGTCGAGGGCAGAAATGGATTTTGTGTCTATATTTCGCTGATTCCTCCAACTGGCCAGGTATAACTTGTCTTAAAGGAGCCCTGGGGAAAGAATAAAGCAGGTATTCTAGCTGGTAGGAGAAGGGGCTTACAGGGTTATGGGATAGTGATCAGTGTGTGTGTGTGTGTGTGTGTGTGTGTGTGTGTACTGGGGCTTGAACTCCGGCCTTCTGGAGATAAAGAATCTTATGGATTTTCCTGCCCAGGCTGGCTTTGAACCTTGATCCTCAGATCTCAGCCGCCTGATATAGCTAGGATGACAGGTGGGCGCTTGGCCCCAGTGGTCCATTTCTGTTTCTTCCTAGGATGTGTTAACTCTGTGTGCCTCTGGCACCCCACTGCCCCAGCCTGAACCCCAGAAGATGCCAGTGCCTTGGCTCCCGCTGTCTTTATGCTGGCCCTGGGGATGCTTTCAGGAGCTGGACTGACCTCTGTCTCCAGATCCAAACATCTTACCACAGCTTGTAACACAAGCTGCTCCCTCTGCCCGGAGCCTTCCCCGGGTGAGTCCCTGCCTATGTTTAATTTGGACTTAGGAGCCACTTCCATCCACTTGCCAGGTGTTTACTGATCACCTTCTGCATACAGGTTACAACGCTGAACACCATCAGCCCTACTCTCAGCCCATGCACTTCACACCTGGGGAGGGAGGTGGGAAAGGACTGGAGTGAGCAAGGCACCAGCGGCTCCCGTCTGTCATCCTGACGACTCAGGAGGCTGAGTTCTGAGGACTGTGAGCGTCCAGGAAACTCCGATCTTCAATGAACCACCAGAAAACTGCAAAGTGGAGCTGTGGCTCAAATGGTAGAGCGCTTTGCCTTGGGCAAAGGTGCTCAGGGACAAGTGACCAGGCCCAGAGTTCAAGCCTCAGGACAAGAAGAAAAATAAACAACTGCTGTTACAAGAAAACTAAAGGGGTAGAGGGGGGCTGGCGATGGCAGAGGTCAGGAAAGATGTTCCGGGAAAGTGATAGGTGAGTCCCGATGCAGAGGAGTGAGGTAAAAAGGGTTCCAAGCCAGGCACCAGTGACTCACGCCTGTAATCCTAGCTACTCAGGAGGGAGTGGAGATCTGAACATTTCAGTTCACAGCCAGCTCCAGGAAGGTAAACCTGTGACACTCTTATCTCCAATTAATCACCAAACAGCTGGAAGCAGAGGTGTAACTCCACTGGTAGAGCGGCAGCCTTGAATGAAAAAGTTACAGGACAGCCGGGTGCTGGTGGCTCACACCTGTCATCCTAGCTACTCAGAGGCTGAGATCTGAGGATCACGGTTCAAAGCCAGCCCGGGCAGGAAAGTGCGTGACACTCTTATCTCCAATAAACCACTCAAGGAAGTGGTGCTGTGGCTCTGGGAAGGTGGTTTAGTGGTAGAGTGCTTGCCTGGTATGCGTGAAGCCCTGGGTTCGATTCCTCAGTACCACATACACAGAAAAAGCCAGAAGTGGCGCGCTGTGGCTCAAGGGGTAGAGCGCTAGCCTTGAACAAAAGAAGATTAGGGATGGCGTCTGGGTCTTAAGTTCAAGGCCCAGGACTGGCAAAAAAAAAGAGAGAGAGAGAGAGAGAAAGGTGGGGTGGGAGGGAAGAGCTACCAACCCATGATACCTTGCAGGGTCCCCTCCCCCAGCGAGCCCCTGGGCGGCAGGGCCTTTATCTTGTTCGGTGTGTCATCAGCATGAAACCCATCACCTGGGTGTACCATCCACACTGGTAGAATGAGTGGGTGAGGATGCTGTAAGCTCCTTTTTTTGGCAGCATTGGGCTTTGAAGTGAGGGCTTAACGCTTCGAAGCAGGTGTTCTGAGCTACACCCCCAGCCCTGCTCTCAACTCTTGATGAACCTCGAAGCCCAACTCTGGGTCACCCTGGTCAACCTCCTCTGCATTGAACTTCTGAGGGAAAAAACACAATTTCTCCCCCCCGACGCCTTTTTAGTTTTGGTGCCTGTCCTAAGGCTCGAACTCAGGACCTGGGCACTGTCCCTGAGCTTTTTGGCTCAAGGTTGGTACTACCACCACTTGAGCCAAATTTCCATTTCTAGCTTTTTTTTTTTTTCTTTGGTGGTTAAATTGGAGAAAAGAATCTCAAGGAAGCCGGGCGCTGGTGGCTCACGCTTGTCATCCTAGCTACTCAGGAGGCTGAGATCTGAGGATCGTGGTTCAAAGCCAGCCCGGGCAGGAGAGACCGTGAGACTCCTATCTCCAATAAACCACCAGAAAACCGGAAGTGGCGCTGTAGCTCAAGTGGTAGAGCGCTGGCCTTGAGCTGAAGAGCTGAGGGACAGCGCCCAGGCCCAGAGTTCAAGCCCCACGAAAAAAAAAAAAGAATCTCAAGGACTTTCCTGTTCGGGCTAACTTTGAACTGTGATCCTCAGATGGCTCAGTATCTTCAGTAGTTAGGAGCAGGCGTGAGCCACCGGCACTTGGCTAAGAGCAGGATTTTTGCATCCTTGTTTTCAAGTCTGGACTTCTCTCTTTGCTACTCAACAGTCAGGCCTGTGTACTCAAAGCCTGGCAATGTGTCTCCCAGAGACCCAGCGCTCTCATTCATTGGTAGCAGTGGATGCTGGACTGGCCTCTCAACAGCTTTTTACAACCCCATCGATTCTGCCATTGTCTATTACTGAGGCTGGAGAGCTAATGTACAATGGGCTCTCAGTATCTGGGAGCTCAGCACCAGTCACTGAGCCAAAATATTAGAGGAGGGTGCCAGTGGTTCAAGCCTGTCATCCTAACTACTCAGGAGGCTGAGATCTGAGGATCGTGGGTCAAAGCCAGCCTGGGCAAGAAAGTTCATGAGACTTATCTCTAATCATCCACTAGAAAACCGGAGTGGTGCTATGGCTCAAGCAGTAGAGCGCTCACTTGGAGCTGAAGAGCTGAGGGACAGTACCTAGGGCCAGAGTTCAAGCCGCAAGACTGAGCAAAAACAAATGAACAAAAAAGATTAAAAAATTGGAGGAGGCTGGGCCGAGGTGGCTCACACCTGTAATCCTGGCTGTTCAGGAATCTGAGATCTGAGATTCGTACTTTTCAAAAGACTCCATTTTTTCAAGAGTTTAACTTAACTAGCAAAATGCTAGACTGGAAGTATGGATCAAGTGTTTAGAGTACCATCTGTGAGAGAAAAAGCTGAGCAAGAGAGAGCTCAAGGCCCTGAGTTCAAGCCCTGCTCAACACCAGAAAAACCTAGGAGGAAGGAAGAAATGCTGAACCTGTACTGAACAGGTACAGATTTCTTTTGTTCGCCATTATTTTCGAAACAATATATTATTATGATATGGTGAGCTGCTGGTGGTTCATGCCGGTCTAATTCTAACTACTCAGGAGGGGGCTGAGATCTAAGGATGGAGATTCAGAACCAGCCTGGGCAGGAAACACCTTGAGACTCATCTCCAGTTAGCCACCAAAAAGCCAAAAGTGGGGGCTGGGAAGGTGGCTCAGTGGTAGAGCGCTTGCCTTGCATGCATGAGGCCCTGGGTTCGATTCCTTAGCACCACATAAGCAAGAAGAAAAAGCTGGAAGTGGCACTTTGGCTCAAGTGGTAGAGAGTTAGCCTTGAGCTGAAGAGCTGAGGGACAGAGCCCAGGCCCAGAGTTCAGGCCCCACGATCAGACCTCCCCCTAAAAAAAAGAAAAAAGATAGCACCCAGGCCATGAGTTTAAACCCCAGTACCAGGGCTCCTTAAGTATCGTGAATACAGAAGCCTGGCCTTTATTTATTTTATTTTTTTGTCGGTTGTGGGGCTTGAACTCTGGGCTGGGGTGCTGTCCTTGTGCTCTTCAGCTCAAGGCAAGTGCTCTACCGGTTGAGCCACAGCGCCACTTCCAGTTTTCTAGTGGTTTATTGAAGAGTTTCATGGACTTTCCTGACTGCAATCCTCAGATCTCAGCCTCCTGAGCAGCTAGGATGACAGGTGTGAGCCACTGGCACCTGGCCTGGCCTTTTTTTTGGTCATGGGGCTTGAACTCTGGGCCTGGGCGCTGTCCCTCAGCTCTTCACTCAAGGTGAGCACTCTACCACTTGAGCCACAGCGCCACTTCCAGTTTTCTAGTAGTGGTTTATTGGAGATCAGAGTCTCACAGACTTTCCTGCCTGGGCTGGCTTTGAACCGTGATCCTCAGATCTCAGCCTCCTGAGTAGCTAGGATGACAGGCGTGAGCCATTGGCGCCCGGCCTGGCCTTTATTCTTTTGAGACAGGGTCTCAGTATATAACTCACGCTTGCTTCGAACTCAAAATCCTTCTGCCTGTGAGTGCTAGGACTACATACATATGCCTGGTTAGGCTGCCTCCTTTCCCTCTCTCCTTTTTCCTCCCATTCCCCTCTCTCTGTCCTACGGATCGAAACCAGAGCCTTGTGCGTAGTACTAAGAAAATGCTCTGTCCTTTTTTGTTGGTCATGGGGCTTGAACTCTGGGCCTGGGTGCTGTTGCTCAGCTCTTCAGCTCAAGGTGAGCGCTCTACCACTCGAGCCACAGCGCCACTTCTGGCTTTTTCTGCTTATGTGGTGCTGAGGAATTGAACCCAGGGCCTCAGGCATGCAAGACAAGCGCTCTACCACTGAGCCACCTTCCCAGCCTGTAAATGCTCTATTCTGTACCATGTTCTCAGCCTGGTAGTCTGGGCATGACACTGCTACCCCTCAGGGTGAGAATTCCTCCCCTCTGCCCCGCCCACCCACCAGCCCCACTCACGCCTGTGATTTTCTTCTTGCATTTGGCACAGCTGGGCGCGTAGCGCACATCATAGCAGGGGGGACAAAAGATAGCCCCCTTCTCTTCGAAGAAGCCGCCTTCCTCCAAGACTTTGCCGCACTGGCTGCACACAAACTCCTCGGGGTGGTACGCATGGCCCAGTGCCACCAGGTAGCGACCCCTGCAGGGTGAGGGGCCGTTTGCAAAGGAAGTAGGCAGGCCGGTGGGATGTATGCAAATGCAATGGGCGGGGCAAGGGAATATATGCAAATAGAGGAGGGGCTTGTCTGTTCCATCTGGGGGGGGGTAAGTAGGTATTTTACTATTTGAATAGTGGTGTCAAGAAGGACCGGGTGCTTTGCAGAGTTCCTGCCTAAAAGCTAATAACGATTAGGCAGGTGAGGAGGCTGAGCTGTGTGTGTGGCTCAAAGTGCTAGAGTGCTAGCCTTGAGCAAAAAATAAAAAGCTCAGGGACACGGCCGGGCACTGGTGGGTCAGGCCTGTAAATCCTCGCTGAGATCTGAGGGTTGTGGTTTGAAGCCAGCTCAGGCAGCAAAGTCTGTGAGATTCTTATTTCCAATTAACTAGCAAAAAGCTGAAAGTGGAGGTGTGGCTCAAGTGGTAGAGCATCATCCTTAACCAAAAAATAAAATAAAAAAAAAGCTTGAGGGATAGGATCCAGGCCTTGAGTTCAACCAAGTAAGAGCTTAGTACTCCCAAGTGGGAAGATTCTAGAACCTGACACACCAGGAGAAGGGCAGGGAGGGAGGGACCACTGGCCCAGGGGCTCTGAGAGCAGAGGGTAGGTAGGGACTAAGGAAGGGAGACGGCCGGGCTGGGAAGGGGCAGATCCCTTTTTTCCCCCAGAAGACGGGGGTCCAGAGCACTGAAGGGTGTCACTGGCCCTCCCCCCGGCCCCCCCAGAGCTAGCCCTGCTCCAGGCTGGTGTAAGTAGGTCGGGGGTGGCAGGGGGGAATGGAAATAGCACAGGATTAGGAATCTGAGAACCTGGGCCTGAAGCAGGTGCAGCGAGGGTGGATGGCCCCATGGGGACAGGAAAAGGCCAGGGCAGGGAAGGGGACAGGGCCACCCACCGGATGACCTTGTGGCACTGGTGGCACACGGGTGTCTTGCCGTTGGTGCCGCCCCCTGCGGCGGCGGCCTGCACGATGGAGGTGCGGTTCTGCAGCGGTGTGGGCGTGGCGGGCTGGCGGTGCCGGGTCAACACCGTGCTGGTCTTGTCCGGGGCATATCGCTCGGCGAAGGCTGGATCTACTGCCCACGGTGGGCGGCTGGTGGGGCTGGGGGTGGGAGGGCCTGCCAGGGCCGAGAACAGTGGCTCCAGAGGGTGCCCAGGGGACCCCCCCACCCCCAAAGGACAGAGGAGCCCAGCACTGAGCCCCCCAACCCCCCCAGCAAGCTTCCCAACCCTTCCCCAGGCCCAAGCCCCCTCTCTCTCTTACCAGGCCAGGGGTCCTGGGGTGGAGCTGAGGTTGGGGCTGGGGCTTCTGTCTTGGGTACCTGGCTGCAAGATCTCCCATTCAAGGCCCTGGCATGGCTCAGCCTCCCTGCCCCCACCCCCCCAACCTTGGTTCTGCTTTGATGGCTGGGGTAACCGTGAGAGTTGCTGGCTAGACTCGGAGTCCCTCCAGGGTAGGGTTGGAGGAGTGGCAGCTTCTAGCCAGGTTCCCCCACACTGGTCTATGATGTAAAACTGAGAAGCAACTCTTGGGGTCCCCTGGTATCAGGGAGCTACTACCCAGGCAGGGTGCTCATTGCTAGGGACGGACCACCTGCCTCCCCTCCCCCCAGCCTCCTACAGGCTGGCAGGACCCACACATCCTCAAATACCCACGCCCCCAAAACACGAACCAGGCCCCCGTAAAGACGGAAGACAGAGGCAGAGAAAGCAGAGCTGAGAATATTTATTTCCATGCCCAGAGCAGCAGCGCAGGCCTGGCAGACGTCCGTGCCACAGGGCCAGGAGGGAGGGCAGTGTCAAGATAAAGCCAGGAGGCGTGTGCCAGCCGGGCCGCTGGGGCCGGCGGGAGGTTCAGATCGGGGGCAGGGAAGGGGTGGGTGAGGTAGGCAGAAGCTGGGGACACCCAGGGGGTGCCCCGGGCAGGAAGCACAGAGACAGGCAGAGAAGGCAGCTGGCCGGAGAGGCCCGGCTACGACTGCACGTTGAGCACGTGGGCAGAGCGCTGGTGATGCCAGTCCCGGAGGCGAGTGTAGTGTGGGCTCTGAAGTTCCAGAACATACTTTTCCCTGAGGGGTGGAGAGAGAAGGAGGAGAAAAAGTGGAAGGCAGAGATGGAAGGGAGGCAGGGAGGGAAGATGGACAGAAGGAAGGAAAAAGAGGAAAGGAAGGAAGGGAAAAACGAGAGAATCCCAGCTGGGGGAGACTGGGCCGGAAGAGGCGGGAGGGTGGAGGGCGGCACCCGGCTCCTGGTTCTTTACCTCGATTTCTTCTGGTGTTCCTCATCCGGGTCTTGCACTAAGAGGGCAGAAGTGAGTAGTGACCAAGAGAGAGGAGGGTCACCCGACCGTGATCCTCGGAGAGGAGTCGGTCAGACCTGGGAGGGGGGCAGGGTACGCCCCCCCATCTACCTCCCCCTCCGCCCCTGCCCTGCGCGCATCCGCCCTGCCTTGGGCTGGCGCTTACTGAACTCGGTGCCCGTGAGGTGGGCGAGGATGCGGAAGGATCGCGACTGGCCCGTCCCTGGCCGCGGCCTCCAGTCCTCCGTGTTCTCCATCAGCCGCTGCTTGCTGGCATCGGGCACGGCGGGCCGGAGCGGCTGTCTGTGGGGAAGGGGGGGGGCGGGCTCTGAACCTTCGCCCAGGGTTCGGTGCCCCCTCCACCCACCACGTGGTGTGCATGGGTTATGAAGGGGGGTGGGGGAAGGTGAGGCCCAGGGCCTGATATCGGGGTGGGCGGGGGCCACCACCCCGAGTGCCCAAAGGAAGGAAGAAAGGGGACAGGCAGAGGGGGCTCACTGACTTGTCAGGGGGCTGCACCTGTGGAGGAGATAAGACAGACGGACAGATAAAGGGACGGACAGACACAGGGAGAGGAAGAGAGATGGGGAGGGAGTCAGAGCAGCAGCGGGGGCGAGGCAGCGCGGAGAGGGGTTCGCCTGGCCCAGCACCGCACCCCACCCGCTGCTCAGGCCGGCGCCCCCCGGGAGGGCGG
>NW_012267245.1:3399881-3405746 GCF_000151885.1 Dipodomys ordii
CTGCGCCCATCCGCCCTGCCCTGCGCCCATCCGCCCTGCGGGCCCTGACCTGCGCCCATCCGCCCTGCCCTGCGCCCATCCGCCCTACGCACCCCGGCCCTCCACCCCTCCCAATGGCTAGGCTGGGTATCCGGCCGCCCTCCAGAAGCCCGACTCCCCACCATGGCCTACCTTCTGCGGCTTGCCCTGAGCTGGCTGGGCCCTAGAAGAGAAGGGAAAAGTGGCGTCGGGGGCCGGCCAGGGCACAGGGCGCACAGGCACCCACCCGGCCGGCCCCCCACCTGCTGAGACCCAGGCTGAGGTGCTCCCCGCAGGCGCGGATCTTGTTCTGGGCTTCAATGTGCGTGAGGCTCCCTGCATTTTCCCCATCGATGCTCAAAACCCAGTCACCAACAGCCACGCCAGCTTGGGCGGCTTTGCCTCCAGGGGTGAGCTGTGGAGAGATGGAGGGGAAGGGGAGGGGGTCACAGAGGGCCCCGAACTCTGTCAGCCAACCTGTGGTCAGCCTCCTGGATTCCCAATCTCAAGAACCTCTTCAAACGAGGTGCCGGGTGGCTCCCGCCTGTCATCCTAGCTACTCAGGACGCTGACATCTGGGGATCACAGTTCCAAGCCAGCCCAGGCAAGGAAAGTCCAATAAACCACCAGAAAACCGGAAGTGGCGCTGTGGCTCAAGCTGAAGAGCTCAGGACAGCGCGCAGGCCCAGAGTTCAAGCCCCATGACCGACAGCAAGAAAACAGACATCCTCAATCAACATTTTTCTGGGCACCCCTAGCCACTCAGGAGGCTGAGATCTGAGGAGTGACCACAGTTCAGTCAGCCTAGGCAGGAAAGTCCTTAGGATTCTTTATCTCCAACGAAGCATCAAAAAGCCAGAGGGGGCTTAAGTGATAAAGTGCTAGCCTTGAGCAAAAAAAAGCTCAAGGACAGCACCCAGGCCCTGAGTTCAAACCTCAGGACCAGCACCACCACCACCACCAAACCAAAAAGTGACCTTGGAGGTGGCAGTACTTACCCAAGCTTCACATTCCGTCCAGCGGCTATTGATTCACCTGTGTGACCCTTTGTCCTGGCAGTTCGGGAATGACATCAACAGCCATGGTCAGGCTCCGCCTCCAACCTCTGGGCTATGACCGTGGCCTTCCTATTGGCCTCCTGCCTGGGCCTGTGCACTAGCTGTCCATCCCTGGTCAAGCTGGTGTGCGCACTGATCTCACACTGCCAGCATCCTGTCCTGCAGCCCTCCCCCAGGGGCTGCCTGCCCCCAGAGCCAGGAACAGGCCTCTGGCATCTCCAGCTCCCGTGCCTGAATGGGGTACAAGGCCTCTCCAGGTGCTGGTGGCTCAAGCCTGTCATTTCAAGTTACTCAGGAGGCTGAGACTTGAGGATCATGGTTCAAAAGCCAGCCTGGGCAGCCAAGTCCAAGACACTGTAATCTCCACCAGCAAAAAGCCTAAAGTGGAGGTGTGACTCAAGTGACAGAGCACCAGACTTGGGGGGGACGGGGGAGCCAAGCAAGAGTGTGAGGTCCTAAGTCCCAACAGCAGCACAAAAACAAACACACAAAAACCAGGTGTCACCCTTATGAGCCCCAATTTTGGGGGCTGAGTTGGGAATCTGTTTTATGAGTAGGCTTGGAGTAGCTGATAAAGCTGGGAAGGGGTGGGCCTTGGTCCAAGGAGCCTGCTGCCCTGGTCGGACAGTCTCAGCTGAAGGAACAAGACTCTTGGCCACTAGAAGTTGCCAAGGCTAGGAGAGAGTACTTCCCAGGATGAACAGAGGTGACCGGCACCTTTGTGGCAAGAGGCCTGGCGCTGTCTAACAGGTTTGATTTAGTTAATTTATACGTTACAGGTGGTGGTGGAACTTGGGGTTGCCCAAGACCCCAGGAGACACGTCAGACTGATATACAGACTGTACTGAGATGGAGAAGAGAAAGTGTGAGGGATTCCAGGCAAATGCCAGGGAGTGGAGGGAACAGAAACCAGCATCAGGATAAAAGGGAGGAGAGCTGGGTTTTGTTGTTGTTGTTGTTTCCTTTTGTTGGGGGGGGGGCGTGAACTTTGGGCCTTGGCGCTGTCCTTGAGCTCTTCAGATCAAGACAAGTGCTCTTCCACTGAGCCACAGCGCCACTTCTGGTTTTCTGGTGGTTCATTGGAGACAAGAGTCTCATGGACTTTCCTGCCTGGGCTGGCTTTGAACTGTGATCCTCAGATCTCGGCCTCCTGAGTAGCTAGGATGACAGGTGTGAGCCACTGACACCTGGCCAGAATTCTTTTTCTCTTTATTTTCTGTTGTCAGTACTGAGGCTTGAATTCGGGACCTGGGTGTTGTTCCTTAATCTTTTTTTTGCTCAAGCCTAGCATTCTGCCAAGTTCCTTTCCTTGAATTTTTGGTGGTTCGTTGTGGGTAAGTCTCACAGACTTTTCTGCCAGTCTCACTTCACACTGTGATCCTCAGATCTCAGCCCCTGAGTACCTAGGATGAGAGGCCTGAGCCAGGCGCCCGGCTTGAAGACTCAATTCCTACACAGGCTGCTTTGGGTCAGCCAGCTATTTAAAACCAAGGCCAGATCTGACCCTGGCTGAAAGTCTCCACCTCTCTGGGTCACCTTGCTGAGTGTGCAGCGCCAACCGACACGCTTAGAGAGACACTGTCAAGCCAGGTGTGGTGACACACGGGGGGGGGGGGGGGGCAAGCCCAGCACTGGGAAGGCTGAGGCTGACATAACAGGGGTCTGTCTTGCAGAAATAAATCCTTCCTGGCCCCCTGGCTGGGTCTGGATCTCCTCTCTCAGCTATGGTCCAACCTGAACCCTTAAAATTGGCATCGGGAAGTGACACTATGGAGCGAAGTAGGGTCACCGTGAGTCAGAAGGAAAACCTGGTCCAGCCACGCCCTGCGCACGCACGGGCCAAGTCCTGGGGGGGGGCCGACTCCTAGTGAGGGTCTTGGGGTAGGGAATGGGGGGGGAGCTGGCTCCTAGAACATGAATGGGGGGGGCTGTTTCTTTCCTGGAGTAAGGAGGGCAGGAAGCACTCAAGGGCCGGGGAAGGGCAGAGGTCAGAAGTGTCGTGAAAGGGGGGGGAGCATTCTGGGAGAGATGAGTGCAGGGAGGAAGTGAGGCCAGAGGAGACTCAGGGATAAAGGAGGGGAAAAGTCAGGGGGCTGGACAGTGCAGGGGTGGGGGTGAGTCAGTCCCAGGGCTCCACAGCACAGCCCAACCCCCCAGTCCCAGACATTACCTCATCTCCCAGGCCCGGGCCTACAGCCAGCCCTAACCCCTCCCTTCTGTCTCCACTGTGGGGTCAGGGGAGGGGTAGGACGCTGGGCCAGCTCCGAAAGACCACCCCACCCATCCACCCATCCGGGCTGAGATCCAACACGCTAGGGCAGGGCCAAGCTGGGGGGGGGGGAGGACTCACTCAAGGGCTATAGACAAGGGAGTCCAGAATGCCCCCAAGAGGACACACCTGAGCAGCAGAGACCCCAGCACAGACCAGCACTTTTCCAAGGAGGATCATCAGGATGGGAGGGGGGGTCTATGTGTGGGAAGGGGATCACCATCTCTAGTCATCTGCTGAGAGGGCAGGTTTCCAGGGGAACCCTCTAGGAAAAAAAAAAAAAAACCCTGGGAAAAGTGCTGTGTGCCTGCCCTGGCTTACCACGACTCCCACAGACCCCACTCTGCCTTGGGAACTGCTCTCGGACAACCCGCTGGCCCCCTCTGGGCTTCCCGCCAAGAGTGCCTGCCCACAGGGCGGCTGGGTGGGCCCTTCTGGGCAGGAAGTTCCCGCCCCTCTCTGACCCCCTAGGCCACAGGAGGAGCCAAGGAGCCCAAGCTGGCCTCTCCCACTCTGGGCTTGCAGTCTACATGACTGGACCCTCCTGCTGATGAGCAGGTACCAGGCCCACCAATAGGGTTCAGGGGTCCAGGCCTAGGCCAACCCTTTTGGGCACCGTAGACTCTAGCTACTGTTGGATAGTCCGCATGGGCTGCATTCTTGGGCTTATAAGGTAATACCCCCAGTCACAGGGAGGGGCCAGCCCTTCCCCACCCCACCCCCCACCATACACCAGGGCTGCTCAGGAATTAGGCTGCTAACCATACAGCCCAGCCTTACTATGGCCTCTGCTTAGGATCAAAAGCCAAAACCTGGTGAATGGACCAGTGGATGGGAATCGATAGGCAGGGAATCTTCTGTTTGTTTGTTTGTCTCCATTCCTTCCTTTCTTGCACCTGCAGCGGGGCTTGAACTCGGGACCTAGAATTCTTGCTCAACTTTCTTGCTCACAGCTGGTCCACTCTCCCACTTGAGCCACACCTCCAGTCTAGCATTTTGCTGGTTCACTGGTGATGAGTTTTAAAAGACTTCCCTACCCAGGTTGGCTCTGAACTAAAATCCTTGAGGTCTCAGCCTGAGTGGTTAGGACTACAGGTGTGAGCCACGAGCACTGGGTTAGAGCTGCATGCTTTCATCTAGCTTTTCCAGTCAAGGCTGCTGCTCTACTGCTTGTACTACTCCACTTCTGGCTTTTTGCTGGACTTTCCTGCTCAAGCCAGCTTTGGACTGCAATCCTCAGATCTCAGCCTCCTGAGTAGCTAGGATGACAGGCGTGAGCCACCAGTGCCCGGCTTGGAGACCCTCTTTGTAAACACAGAGAGTGAGGCCATGCTGTGCGCCTCAGTCCAGATCTCCGCTCTGCCATGGAATGGTTGTCTCACTTGGAAAAACATGACAACTGCTATTTCTTGGGTAGTGAAGTTGAAGTAAGATCATGTGTCAAAGTGCCCTGCCTGTGACCTGGCTCCACACACTACTCCCACAGGGTCCAGCACTGCCCGGAGTCCATCCTTGGCTCTCAGAGGTGATCACGGGAGCTCGGTGAAAGGACATTGAACACAGTGCATGTAGAAGTCCGGGAGTCCCCTCCCCCAAGATGTACCTAGTTGGACACTCACATTTCTGGCTCTGTGTGTGTGTGTGTGTGTGTGTGTCAGTCCAGGGGCTTGAACGCAGAATCTGGGTGTCATCCCTGACCTGAGTTGCTTTTATGTTCAGGCTTAATGCTCTACCACTTGAGCCAAAGCCAGACTTTCCTGCCAAGGCTGGTTTTGGATTGTGATCCTCAGATCTCAGCCTCCTGTGTAGCTAGAATTACAAGCCTGAGCCAGGCCCTTTTTGACCCCCCCCCCCTCACTGCTCCTGCTCTGATTTCCCCTCCCATCACCCACTAGGAACCCTGAGCACCCAAGGACCCCTGGCAGGAGTCCAGTGCTCAATCCAGGCTCACCCGGGAGATGGAGAGGGGCACGTTGAAGTCTTTCCCGCCTTGCAGCCGGAAGCCCCAAGGCGCAGGACCTTCCAGGACCACCTTGAAGGAATCCATGGTGTCTGCTCCTGAGAGGAGGGAAGAGAAGACCAGAGGGGCCACCATGGGCGGGTGGGCAGGACCGGTCAGCCAGTAGCTTGGACAAGGTGCCAGAGTGGGCACGGGTAGGCCGTGTGTGTGCAGCCGAGACACCGCCAGGCTGCTATCTGGTCAGGCTTTGGCGGGCACACCTCATTTGTAAAGACAAGGGCGGCCACCACCCCAAGGCCTCCTGGGTGGGGAGGTTGTGGGGGGGCCTCATCCGGACTCCAGGGGCCAGGGGTGGGCGGCAGGGCGACCCTGGCACGGCCTTCTCCCGGGTCCAGCCCGCGGGACGGGGTGAGTCAGGGGCCCGGGCCTGGCCTCCCCGCCCCCAGGTCCGGGCGGGCCGCGGCTGGAGCCGCTCGGACTATATAAGGCGTGTAAGCTGACACTGCGGCGAGCGGCGGCGGAGGGAGCTCCGGGGGCTCGGCGCGGGGGAGGGGAGGCGG
>NW_012267245.1:3406161-3438947 GCF_000151885.1 Dipodomys ordii
CGCGCCGAGATCCGCCGCCCGCGCTCTGACCCCGCCCCCGCCGACGCCGTGCGCTTTGAGCCCGCCGGAGGGGGCGCGGCTTCGTGGCCACGCCCACCACAAAGCCCGACCACGCCCTCGGGTGCCGCTTGGACCACGGGAAGCCCCGCCCAGGTATCCGTCGCACCCAATCACGAAATCCCATAGGTCTTTGAGTTGTGAGGCCCTGCCCCCTCGACCCCGCTCGTCCTGAGAAGGGCGGGGCCTGGGCGGGGCCTGGCTCCTGCTGACAGCGCCTCGCTGGAGGCGCCACTCAGCCCCTGGCGCCTCCCACTGGCGGAAGGAAAGAAAAACAGCCTTTAGGAAGCAGGTATCCAGACTGGGAAACCCACCTTGGGACAAGGGGACAATGACAAGCTTCTTTAAGGGTCAAGTGTGGCAGGAGCCATTCTGGCTCCAGGAACTGGAGTGGGTGGGAAAGCCAAAGGCGACAGGATGGTTTTTCCAGGGGCTAGACACGTAGCTCAGTGGGAAAGGGCCCGTTTAACTTGTGTGAGGCCCTGGGTTCAATCCCCAGCACCCAAACCAACCAAGCAAATGTTAAAAAAGGTTGGTGGGTGCTGGGGGCGGCACGCGCCTATAAAAGTAGCTGCTCAAGCGGCGGAGATCTGAGGATTGAGCTTCAAAGCCAGCCTAGGCAGGAAAGTCTGCGAGATTCTGATACCCAATTAACCAGCAAAAAGCTGGAAGTAGACATGTGACTCAAGTGGTACAGTGCCATCCTTGAGCAAAAAAAAGTCACGAGAAGCCAGGCTTTGGTGGCTTACGCCTGTCATCCTAGCTACTTAGGAGGCTGAGATCTGAGGTTCATGGTTCAAAGCCAGCCTGGGCAGGAAAGTCCGTGAGACTCTTATCTCCAATGAACCACCAGAAAACCAGAAGTGGCGCTGTGGCTCAAGTGGTAGAGTGTTCACCTTGAGCTGAAGAGCTCAGGGATAGCGCCCAGGCCCAGAGTTCAAGTCCCACAACTGACCAAAACAAAAAAGTCAATAGTAAGCACAAGGCCCTGAGTTTAAGCCTCAGTACTAGAACAAAAAACAAAGTTAGGATGGCAAAACATTCTTGTTATTGTTGTTGGTTGTGGGGCTCAAACTCAGGGCCTGAGTGCTGTCCCTGAGCTTTTCCACTCCAGGCTAGCACTCTACCACTTTAAGCTACAGAGCCATTTTTGGTTTTCTGGTGGTTTATTGGAGATAAGAGTCTCACGGACTTCCCTTCCCAGGCTGGCTTCAAAGCTCAATCCTCAGATCTCAGCCTCCTGAGTAGTTTAGGGTTATAGGCATGAGCCACCAGCACCCGGTTCCCAACGTGATATTTTTAAAGCAGAAATCACACTTCAGTTTTAGCATTCCAGTGGGCTCACACTGCACTTAAAATAACACTAAATTCCTTAAGACGGCACAACATTTAAGAAACTGGGTCAACCTCCCACTATTTGCACATTTCACTTGACTCACTCCGGCCACCTCGCTGTTCTTCCCATACGACAACATATTCCTGCCCCAGAACCTCTGAACTTGATGGTCCCGCTGCTAAAAATGCTCTTCTCCCATCCGGGCCCTGGTGGCTCACGCCTGTCATCCTAGCTACTCAGGAAGATGAGATCTGAGGATCACGGTTCAAAGCCAACCCTGGGCAGGAAAAGTCCGGGAGATTCTTATCTCCAATAAACCACCAGAAAACTGGAAGTGGTGCTGTGGCTCAAGTGGTAGACCACTCGCCATAAGCACACAGTCTCAGAAACAGACTTTTTCACTTCTCTTGGTGTAGACACTACCTCTTCCAAGGGGGCTTCCCTGACTGCCTGTCTAAAACAGTCATCCCTACATCCATCTGTATCTCACACCAGTTCCGGACCCAGCCAGCTTCATTACTTTCTCCATAGCACCCACTGACATTATAATGTATCTTATTAATTGTTTTGGTGCCAGTCCTAGGGCCTGATTGCAGGGCCTGGGCACTGTCCCTAAGCTTTTTGACTCAAGGCTGGCATTCTACCACTTGAGCCCCAACTCCATGTCTAGCTTTTGGTGTTAACTGCTGATGCTTTGAATCAGGATCCTCAGATCGCAGCCTCCTGAGTAGCTAGGATTATAGGCGTGAGCCACCAGTGCCTGGCTCCATGAGACTCTTCAATAATCAGCAAAAAGCCAGAAGGAGAGGTCTGATTCAAGTGATAGAGCCACACAGCTTTGAGCAAACAAGCTAAACAACAACACCCAGGCCCTGAGTTCAAGCCCAGTACTGGTACACATCGCACGTATGTGCACGCGTGTGCGCACGCACACACACACACATACATACACACACACACATACATACACACACACACGAATAATCTACTCTATTGCTTTCTCTTTCCCTGCCTCTAACCCATTAGCCGCTTTCATTGAGATTCCTTAGATTGCTTATGCTGTCTTCATACACAGTTACAAAGTATCTTGAAAATATTTACTTTGGGAGGGGGAATTTTTGTTTGTGGGACTTGAACTCAGGGCCTAGGCATTATCTCTGAGCTCTTTTGCTCAAGGCGAGCGCTCTACCACTTTGAGCCACAGCGTCACTTCTGGTTTTCTGGTGGTTCATTGGAGATCAGAGTCTCATGGACTGGCTTTGAATCTATGATTCTCAAGGTATCAGTTTTCTGTGTAGCTAGGATGATAGGCATGAGCCACTAGCACTGGGCTGAAATTATTTACTCCTTGTCTTTTCCCTCTCTGTTTCCCCTCATTCCCCAAAACACAATTGCTTTGCCCCCTCTCCCTCAGTACTGGGTTTGAACTAGGAGTTCACATTTGCTAAAGCAGGTACCACTGACTCTTGAACGATCTCTCTAAACCCTTTCTGCTTTCAGTAATATTCATATAGTCTTGTATTCTTACCTAGGTCAGTCTGTGCCATGATTTTCCTATTTCCGCTTTCTCTGGAGCTGGGATGACAGGTACAAGCCAACATGCCCAGTTTTCACTTGTGGAGATGAGGTCTCTCATTTTGCTTGGGCTGGCCTCAAATTATGCTCTTCCCAAGTAGCTGGGATTACAGGCGTGATCCTCCATGCTCAGCCCTGTATTGTTTCTCTACCATCCTGTAAGAGCCGAGGATTGTCCCTCTTCCATGGGGCCTGAACAGGCCACATGCAAACGAACAGAAGAAGGAAGGAAGAATTGCAAAACGCAACAGCCAGTGAACAAAAGAAGAAGTGGCAGCCGCAGGTCCTTGTCCCCTTCAGCAGACAGAGCCTGGGATCCCTTCCCTGGGTCAATGAAAGGCTAATAAGGCCTGGGTGGAGCGGCCCATGGTCCCAGCCAGGCAGTGCTTGGGAGGAACAGGACCTAGACTTGGGCACAGTGCCCCCTGGCGGCCAGGGTTCCCAAAACTCCCGGGTGACTCTAGGGTCCTGGAGATTTCCGTCCAGGCCCTTCCTCACAAAAGAGGCTTCGTTTACTCCTGTTCTTTCTTTTTCTTTTCTTTGTCGGTCATGGAGCTTGAACTCAGGGCCTGAGTGCTGTCCCTCAGCTCTTTTTGCTCAGTTTAATGCTCTACCTCTTTGAGCCACAGCGCCTCTTCCAGTTTTCTGATAGTCAGTTGGAGATAAGACTCTCACAGACTTTCCTACCAGGGCTGGCTTTGAACTGTGATCCTTGGACCTCAGGCTCCTGAGTAGCATGATCCACCAATACCCGGCTTCTTTCCCTCCCCCACCCTTCCTTCCTTCCTTTTCTTCCTTTTTTTTTGGGGGGGGGGAGGGGTAGGTCATAGGGCTTGAACTCACGGCCTAGGTGCTTGCCCTGAGTTTTTGCTCAAGGCTTGCACTCTACCACTTGAGCTACAGCTCCACTTCTGGCTTTATTTTTTGGCAGTCAATTGAAGATGAGAGCCTCGTGGACTTCCCTGAGTAGCTAGGATTACAGGTGTGACCCACTGGCACCTAGCCACATTTAAAAAAAAATTTTTTTTTACTATGTATTAAAATTGCATCCAGGGCTGGGAAGGTGGCTCAGTGGTAGAGTGCTTGCCTTGCATGCATGAGGCCCTGGGTTCGATTGCACAGCACCACATAAGCAGAAAAAGCCAGAAGTGGCACTGTGGCTCAAATGGTAGAGCCCTCGCCTTGAGCTGAAGAACTGAGGGACAGCGCCCAGGCCCAGAGTTCAAGTCCTACGACCGACAAAATAAAATAAAATAGCATCCAGGGGACCAACACAAGGGAGAAAGAACAAAAGAAAGAAAGAAAAGAAAGAGAGACACATCCACAAATCAGCCAACGACAAATGCTGGAGGGGATGTGGAGAAAGAGGAACCCTATTACACTGCTGGTGGGAATGTACACTTACACAAACACTTTGGAAAGCAGTCTGGAGGGTCCTTAGAAAACTAAAGATTGACCTCCCTTACGACCCAGTCATACCACTTCTAGGCATCTACCCTGAACAACAGAACCAATATACAAAGACACGTGCACCTCCATGTTTATTGCAGCACTGTTCACAATAGCTAGGATATGGAAACAACCCTGATGCCCCACCACAGATGAATGGATCCAAAAATTGTGGTATCTATACACAATGGAATATTATGCAGCTATTAGAAATGACAAAATAATGGCATTTGCAGGGAAATGGATGGAGCTAGAAGGAATCATGTTGAGCGAGGTAAGCCAAGAGCAAAGAGACAAACGGTACATGGTCTCTCTGACAAATGGATGCTAAATCCAAAATGTTAGCTGATATGACAAAATTAACAGGACTTAAGAAACAAAGAACTCCCACTCATCTGGTCGAACCACTACTAAATATCCCCATGCTGCTGATCACATGTATGGTGTCTATGTGTACACTGATATATGTTACAGACCGTGATAGACAATTTGCTCCAGGAAAGTTAGAATGAACTTGTGACTTTAAATGAGCATCATTATTCCACAATACTGTGAAATTTGGGAAATTATGTGATCACTTAATCACAATAAAAAAAAAAAAAGAACCTCGGGGAAGGTAGGGAGGGAGGGAGGGGATGGTAGGGGGAAAACAATGGAGGGGGTAACAATGTTCAATAGGAAGTGTACTCATAACCTTGCTCAAACCCTCTGTATAGTATCTTTACAATAAAAAAATTAAAAAAAAAGAAAAGAAAGGGAGAGAGAGAGGGGAGAAAGGGAGGTAGAGGGAGGGAGGGAGGGAGGGAGGAAGGAAGGAAGGAAGGAAGGAAGGAAGGAAGGAAGGAAGGAAGGAAGGAAGGATGGAAGGAAGGAAGGAAGGATGGAAGGAAGGAAAAGGAGCTGGCCGCTGCCAAGAAGCTGAGAGGGTCTGGGATACTCTTGTAATAAGGAGTAGCAGAGAAAAGGGGAGACGAGTTAGTTAAGGGGAGGTTGAGTGGTGAGAAAGAGGAAATGAGAGTAATAAACCCTTTGAGGAGTTTCCCTGCCAAGCAGAACAGGAAAATGGAGGGGGGGGGGGGGGTGGCTGCAGGGGAATGTGAGGTCAAGGGAGGGCATCTTAACATGGGAAATTTCAGCCGAGCACCCTGGCTCCCACCTGTAATCCTAGCAACTCTGGAGGCTGAGATCTGAGGATCTGAGATCTGAGGATCGGATTTTCTGTCCAGCTGGAGCAGAAAAGGCTGTGAGAGACTCTTATCTCCAGCAAAAAGCCAGAAGTGGAACTGTGGCCCAAGTAGTAGAGTGCCATCCTGGATTGAAAACCCTGAGAAAGAGTGTGAGGCCCAGGGTTCAAGCCCCCAGTACACACACACACACACACACACATACACACACACACAACTCCACATTGAAGTCACACTGTGAAAGAAGCAAAATGGAGCAGGGCCTACAGGACAGTGAGCAGTCACTGTAGGCCCATGTAAGGGACAGGAACTGTAGACCAGGCTACCAGAAGTGAACTATGAGGCGGTGGACAGAAGGCACTTGGAATGAAGATTGGTACATTACTGTCATAAAGACAGTGGTTCAGCCAGGCGTCGGTGATTCATACCTATCATCCTAGCTACTCAGGAGGCTGAGATCTGAGGATCATGGTTCAAAACTAGCCCAGGTAGGAAGGGCAGGAAAGTCCATGAGACTCTTAGCTCCAATTAACCATCAAAAAGCCAAAGGTGGAGCCGCAGCTCTAGTGGGAAAAAGCTAAAGGACAGAGCCCAGGCCCTACATTCAAGCCCCAGTACTGGCACAAAAAAAAAACGTGGAGTAGGAGACAAGGCTCAAATGGCAGTGCACCTACTTAACAAGCATGAAGTCAAAATTCTGGTTCTACAAAAAATAATGTGGAGCTGGGCCCCAGTGGCTCACGCCTGTCATCCTAGCTACTCAGGAGGCTGAGAACTGAGGATTGCAGTTCAAAGCCAGCTCAGGCTGGAAAGTCTATGTGACTCTTCTCTCCAATGAACCACCAGAAAACCAGAAGTGGCACTGTGGCTCAAGTGGTAGAGCGCTGGCCTTGAGCTGAAGAGCTGAGGGACAGCGCCCAGGCCCAGAGTTCAAATCTCATGACCAACCAAAAAACAAAAACCCAACAACTGTGTAGGTGAAATAAAATTGAGGCTTGGGTTTTGAGGTCAAGGGGTCAGATTGTCGAAGGCCTGACCACACTGAGCATGTGTTGGTGAGGTCAGGGCAGGGCTGACAGAGGAGACAGGACAGGTACTGGTTTTCAGGAAATGTGTCATCGCCCTTAGAAATGTCAGTTTCTTCATTGTGTGCGTGTGTGTGTGTGTGTGTGCGTGCCACTCTTGGGGCTTGAAATCTGGACCAGGGCACTGTCCCCGAGCTCCTTTTGCTCAAGACTCATATTGTACCACTTGAGCCCCAGCTCCAGCATCCCCTCTGGCTTTTTGGATGGTTCATTAAGAGATAAGAAGAGTCTCAGGGACTTTCTTGCCCAGGCTGGCTTCAAACCCTGCTCCTCAGATCTCAGCCTCCTGAGTAGCTGGGATGACGGGTGTGAGCCACCAGCGCCCAGCAGATATGTGTACCTTTCAAACCTTTCTCTTTCCTCCCCTGTGACCCCCAGCTTGGGTCTCCTGCCCCCCAATTTTGGTCCCTCAGGTTCAGTCTTCCCATGTCTCCATCCTGCATTTGACCACCACCTGCCTCTCTCTGCCTATGTGACATTCCTGCTGTATAGGGACCCAACATGGCCACCAGATTGCCTACACCCTGCCCCTCTGCTTCCGTGGATCGGAGCCACACGTGGCTGGAGTCAGACCCAGGTCCTCTGTGCCAGGAGCTAAAGTGACCCCAGGCAGTTGCAGGAGGGAACGGGAAGGCTTTATTATGAGCAAATCTGTACACTGTACATCCGGGTATTCACATAAGGGTCCCCCCTTCCCCCAGGCTGCCTGCTGGGGACATGTTTCCTCCAGGGCCCTGTTGTCTGTCACGTGACAGGCCTTGCTATCAGGGCCGATCACAGGGGACAGGACCCTTCTTCTTCTCCCGGCTCAGAAGGGTCACCAGCTTGGCCCGGAAACCCACCTGAGCCCCAGAACGGCCACCCTGCCCTGCCTCATCCAGCTCCAGTTCTAGAAGCCGCCGATACTGGGCCTCCAGGCTGCTGTCCTGAGCCGGGCTGGGCCAGCTTAGATCCTCACTGTTATGGTAGATGGGGCTGGCCAAGGGACTGTGGCTAGCTGGAGAGCCTTCGGGAGGCTTGGGAGCCGCCGTGGGCAGCGCCGGGCTGGCCTCGGGCACGCCCAGGTTCTCATAGAGGTGCTCAGCTGAGGCTGGCAGCCTGCTGCTGGGCTTACACACGGAGGCATAGAGGCAGGAGGCTGGATCTTCCAGGGCGGGGCCCAGCTGGAGCGGCAAGCTCTGGGGTCCAGGCTCAGCCACATGAGCTTTCTTGGAGGTGGATCGCTGGGGCCTACCCGGTGGTATGTCCTGAAGCTCTTCAGGGGGGTCAAGAGAGGGCAGGGAGATGGCCCGGGCTAGAAGGCAGGGCTGAGCGGGCCTGGGCGGCTCATGCAGCCGCTCTCGCTGGTGGGCGATGGCAGCGGCCACAGCCCCGCACAGGTCAGGGGCTCGTGGGCTGCTGAAGGCAAAGAGGCCCTCACCGGAGTCACAGCGCCGGCCAGCCTCGAAGGAGAACACGCCCTGTGGACAGGCCAGACAAGCCAGGGTCAGTCCTTCATTCTGGAAAGTCCCGGGACTTGAACTCAGGGCCTGGGCGCCGTCCCTGAGCTCTTCAGCTCATAAGTGAGCACATTGAAGCCACAGCACCAATTCTGGTGTTCATGGGAGGTTAAGAGCCTCAGGAGCCTTCCTGCCTGGACTGGCTTTGAACCGGGATCCTCAGATCTCAGCCTCCTGAGTAGCTGGGATGACAGGCGTGAGGGCATCAGCAGGGGGGTGAAGGGGGTTGGGCTAGCATCTCACCTTGTCAGAGCCAAACTTCCGCAGGAAGTGGTAAGGCCAGGTGTAGAGGTCTTGGGAGCGGGCTGTGTCTCTCAGCCGGATGGCATCAGGGCCCAGCACCAGGAGATAGGACCCCTTCAGTTGGCAGCGGACAGCAGCCTTGTTCCTTTGCACAACCACTGGAAACTCGCCCGCTGCAGGCAGGCAGAGAGGACACACCATCAGCCCCACACAGCTTGGTTCTGGGGGTGACAGATTGAGTCCCCTCAGGCTTTCTTTCCCCATTATCCCCTGACTCACCTTCCTGCCAGGAAGAGTAAATGGAGTTGTCCTCCATGGGGACCAGGCCCTTTGGGGGAGACTGGGTCGCTGCAGGCCTGGATGAACAGTTCCCTGTGCCCTAGGGAACAGGCTCAAGGTCAGCGGGTCAAGTTCAAGTCAGCGGTTAAGAGTACTCGGGTTCTTCTTCCTGACCCTTCCCGCCCAGGGCCAGCAGTCCATGCACCCCAGGGCCAGTCCCAGGTCTGCTTGGCACCTGCTGGATTCTGGGGATGCCCTCCTAGGCATGATGGAGCAGCGATTGGGGGGGTGGGCTTTTGGGGGGGCGGAGCCTGCCGGTGACGGACAGCAACCAAGTAGATGCTTCCATCACAGCCCGCAGGCCTGGCCCCAGTGAAGGGGTGGGTGGTTTAGGGGTGGCTCATCTGAATGAATCCCTCAGTGAGCAACACCCCAGGCTTCCTTCTCTATCTCCCCAAAACCACCTGTGAGTCACTTTTTTTTTTTTTAAGTCAGTCGTGGGGCTTGAACTCTGGGCCTGGGTGCTGTCCCTCAACTCTTCAGCCCTAGGCGAGTGCGCTACCACTTGAGCCATAGCATCACTTCCGGCTTTCTGGTGCTTTATTAAAGAGTCTCACAGACTTTCCTGCCTGGGCTGGCTTTGAATCATGATCCTCAGATCTCAGCCTCCTGAGTAGCTAGGATTATAGATGTGAGCCACTGGTACCTGGCTCAAAATTTGTGTGTGTGTGGATAAAATACAATTTACCATTTGAATATTGTAAAACTCACAATTCAGTGTGTATGTGTGTGTGTTAGTATATTAAGGAGGTGATATGGCCATCATCACTATCAAATTCCAAGAACTCAATTATCACCCCAAATGGAAACTCTGTGTCTGTCGGCACTCGCTTCCCATTTTTACCCTCTTTTACAGTTGTAGTCATAACTCATCTGTTTCTATCTTTACATATTTGTCTTACAGAAGTAGAATCACACAAGATAAGAACATTCATGTGGGTCTTGGTGGTAGAGTGCTTGCCTAGCATGCATGAAGCCCTGGGTTTGATTCCTCAGCACCCACATACATAGAAAAAGCCAGGAGTGGTGCTGTGGCTCAAGTGGTAGAGTGTTAGCCTTGAGCAGATGAAAATCAGGGGCAGTGCTCAGGCCCTGAGTTCAAGCTCCAGGACTGGCAAAAAAACACAAAAACAAAAACAACAAGTTCATGTTCAAGGTTCATCCATGCAACATGTGTCTGTGGTGCCTTGCTTTTTTTATGGCTGAGTCGCTCTCCAGTGTTTGGAGATTGCGTTTTGGTGATCCATTCATCAGGGGGGTAGATACGAATAGGTTGGCAACTGCGAATAGCAGTTCACGCGAATAGCAGGTGTCACGTGAACATGTTTCGATACTCTTGGGTACAAATCAAGTGGTTGCGTTGCTGGGTCATACGGTCAGTCCATGACGACCATTTTGAGGAACCACCAAACTTGTTCCCTAGGGTCCATTACAGACCTGGGAGATTTTTACAACCATCAGCATCTGGCTTTAAACACTCCAATGGCTTCTCCTCTGACTCAGAATAAAATTCCCCACTCCACCCACGGCCTATTTTGCTTTATGGTCAAGACGTTTTCCTTCCTTCCTTCCTTCCTTCTTTCCTTTCTCCCTCTCTCCCTCCCCTCCTCTCCTCTCCCCTTCCCTTCCTCTCTTCCTTCCTTTCTTTCTTTGCTTTCTTGTTGTTCAGGCCCACCATCCCCTCCTCAGAGAAGCTTCTTTGGCCTCTTGTCTGCCTGTTCGCTCCAATCCCATCCCCGAGTCTTATTTCCTGTCTAGCATGCATGCACAGCCCTCTAGGATTTGTCCTATGACTTTCTGGGCGATTTCCCAGCCTCGCAGGTGGTTGGCAACGTTGAGCAAGTGACAGGATGTGAGTGAATATGCGTGGGGGTGACGTCACCCCAGCCCTGCCCCCCTCACCCGTGCCGCCCCCCCCCACACCCTCCACCTGGCCCCCGGCCCCTGTACTCACAGGGAAGGCCAGCTGGCAGATGGGCCCTATCCATGACTGGCGATGCTGGGCGGCCAGCAGGTGGCTTCGCTCTGTGGTGGTGAGCAGGAAGGCACCCGTGTCCCGGGGGCAGCTTTCGTGGTCCGTGGGCAGCACAGACACGCAGTCAGCCAGGCGGATGACCCTGCGCTCCCCGCGCCGCCCGGGCCCCGCAGCAGGTCGGTCACTCGCTGGCCCCGGGCCGCCATCGCGCATGTCCCAGCTCTCCAGCCGGGCCACGCCGGACGGGCCTCCAGCGTACAGCAGGGCCCACACCTTCCGCCACGACTTCTAAGGTGGGGAGGGGGGACAGGGAGACCATGGGTGGCAGGGTGTCCCTGTCACTTAGGCCAGCACAAGCTGCTCAGCAACTGAGCATTTTCGCCCTGATGTCAAGGGTACCAGGGCTGGGCCAGGCAGCTTGAGCGAAAGTATGTGTTTGGGACCAGTCAGCCCTGGGTTCAAATACCACACTGCCATTTCTTGCGATCTCAGAAAAGCTAGCATCTGGGCTGGGAAGGTGGCTCAGTGGTAGAGTGCTTACCTAGCATACAGGAAGCCCTGGGTTCCACAGTGCCACAGACACAGAAAAGGCTGGAAGTGGTGCTGTGGCTCAAGTGGTAGAGTGCTAGCCTGAAGCAAAAGCAGCTCAGGGACAGTGCCCAGGCCCTCAGTTTAAGCCCCAGGACTGGCAAAGAAAAAAGAAAAGAAAAGAAAAGCTGGGCCCTGGTGGCTCACACCTGTCATCCTACCTACTCAGGAGGCTGAGATCTGAGGATCGCGGTTCAAAGCCAGCCCGGGCAGGAAAATCTGTGAGATTCTTTTTTTGTTGGTTGTGGAGCTTGAACTCAGGGCCTGGGCGCTGTCCCTCAGCTCTTCAGCTCAAAGTGAGTGCTCTACCACTTGAGCAACAGCGCCACTTCTGTTTTTCTGGTGGTTTATGGGAGATCAGAGTCTCATGGACTTTGCAGCCCAGGCTGGCTTTGAACCGCGATCCTCAGATCTCAGCCTCCTGAGTAGCTAGGTTTACAGAGGTGAGCCACCAATGCCCAGCTCTGTGAGACTCATCTCCAAGGAACCACCAGAAAACCAGAAGTGGCGCTGTGGTTCAAGGGGTAGAGCGCTCGCTTTGAGCTGAAGAGCTGAGGGACAGCATCCAGGCCAGAGTTCAAGCCCCACGACCAACAACAACAAAAAATAACCAGTATCCTAGTCTTCTAAGGACCATGAAGACTTCTTCTGAAGTTTCTACACAGTCTATGCATATATTTATATATTCTTTTTTTTCCTTTTCTTGGTGCCAGTATTAAGGCTTGAACTCAGGGCCTCTCCTACTCTTGCTTGGCTTTTCTGCTCAAGGCTGGTACCTTAGGTCTTGAGCGACACCTCCAATTATGGCTTTTTTTTAGTAGTAGTTTGCTGGAGATAAGAGTCTCATGGACTTTTTTTTTTTTTCTTTGTCAGTCATGGGGTCTGAACTTTGGGCCTGGGCACAGTCTCTCAGCTCTTCAGCTCAAAGCTAGTGCTCTATACTTGAGCCAGAGCACCATTTCCAGTTTTCTGGTGGTTCATGAGAGATGAGTCTCATGGACTTTCCTGCCGGGGTTGGCTTTGAACTGTGATCCGCAGATCTCAGTCTCCTGGGTAGCTGGGATGACAGGCTCGTGAGCCACTGGCGCCCAGCTTCCACTTCCAGTATTTTAGATAAGAATCTCAGGGACTTTTCTGCCCAGGCTGGCTTCGAACCTCGATCCCGAGTAGCTTGGATTATAGGCAGGAGCCACCAGTGCCAGGCTATGTCTCTAGTCATGGGTGACCCATCTGATACTACTATGTTGATCCCCTCCCCCCCAAAAAAAAGGACACTTTCAGGGTGGGTCGGAAGGAGGCTGTGTGTCTTGCAGGAAAGGAAGGAAACATGCAAATACCTTCTAACAAAGGAAACAGGTGGTTTATCCTCTTGGGTAGCAGCTGTGGGCAAAGGTGAATTCCCCGCCGCACCCCCCCCCCCCCCCCCGCCAAGCCCTTGACAGAGATAGGGGCCCTGCCTGACTCTGGGTACTGGTCTACCTCTGGGCACTCTAGCTTTACCCCTGGCCCTTTAGGGATGGGCTCTGTGCCCCTACCACATGAGTCAGAAGGCAGAGGCTCTGTCCAGTTTGCCAATCTCTCTCTGGTTGCTTGTTTGAAGCTGTGGCTCTATCACACCAGCCATGCCTCCAGTCCAGCATTTTGCTGGTTCATTGGAGATAGGAGCCCCAGGGGGTTGGGCTGGCTTTTCTGCATGTCCTCAAATCACGATCCTCCAGGCCTCAGCCTCCTGAGTAGCTAAACATTGCCAGCGCGTGAGCCCCCAGTGCCTCTTAGCGGAGATGGTGACTTAGACCCTTCCTGGATTTGCAGCTTCCCCATCTCTACCCGAAGACAGGGGCTGAGTAAAGCAGGTTTTGTTTTTGTTTTAACCCCGACCCTCCCAGGCCCAGAACCTGCTCTCTTCTGCTCACTCGTGAGTTCCTGGACTCCCCGCTCCGACCCAGACCGCTTTACTGCCTCCCTAGGTCCTGGCAGAGTCAGCTGGGCAATGCCAGGCCAGCTTTCTCTGCCTACCTCTGGCCCTTGGCAGCTGCCTGGCAGCCGGGAAATCCCACCTTGCCAAACTTGACCTGCTGCTGGTAGAGGACGCCATCCTTGACGGGGGTCTCCACGGACTCCATGGGTTGAGCTGTTGTGAAGACTTGAGGAGACTGGCAGCCAGGCGGACAGGAACTTCTCCAACTTCCCCTTCTGCCGCTTCCCCCTCCCTTCATCCACAGCGGCCGGGGGAGGGGAGCACCGCTGGGGCTTGGGCTAAGGGGATGGGGGACAGAACATGTTTCTTCCTCGAGGTCTTGGCCAGCGCCAAGTGCTCACACCTGCCTGGTCGGGGTCTCAGTGGATGGGCGGAAGGGCAGTGGATCTCCAAGGCCGCACCAAGTCAGCTGGGCATGAGAGTCTGACCACAGGCAGGCTGTCTTGAGTCACAAGACCTGGGCTCCCCCCTACCCCCCCATCATTGTACCGCCCTGCCCCCACCAAGACCCTCCTCTGGCCCGGTGATCTCCTGGCTCTCCACCTCCTGATTCCTTGGGTTTCCGCCATTGGGCTTGTTAGTGGTGGTCGTGGGGGATTGAACTCAGGGCCTTGTGTGTGTGGAAGTATCATCTCAAATAGAATGTGCCATATGCCAGCCCTGACTCTGAATCAGTTGTCTCTCTCATCTTGCGGTCTGGCTTGGGTCTCTTGGCCTGTTTCCCCATACTTCAGCCCTCTTACCTTGGTATTGCTCAGCTGGCAGGCAGGGTGGGGTGGGTGAGGAGGGGGAATGCTGCTTCCTCCGAGAAGCCTTCCCGGACCACTCCAAGGTGTCAGAGAGCATCAGCACATCGGACGGCTGTTCGTGTGAGATCTATGCCCTCCCCGCCCTGGCCTCCACCACTCGGGTGTGGGTGGCAGGCACCCAGTGGGCGTCCCAGAGAGGTCACGTGTGCTAATAAAGCTTTGCTTCCTGCTGAGGGCTTTTTTTTTTTTTTTTTGAACTCCTTGTTTTGCTAGAGGCCAGTATTGGTGGGCCACTGTACTGATCCTGGGAAATCCTATCCCTGAGGAGGGGCTGGCCTTGTGCCCACCGGGGTCCAGGGGCCCCAACCCGCGCCCCCCGCCCCCCTTACCCCGCCCCATGTCCTTTGTGTGGTCTGTATCCGCCTTGCTATTTCAATGATGAGGAAATCAAGGCTGAGAAAGTTAAGCAACCTGCTTCAAGCCCAGCACCACACACAGCTTGAGCAACTGCTGTACTGCTGGGTTAGGCCAGTGAGGAGCCGAGCTGCGCGCCCCCCCCCTCTGCCCCCCTGCTTGCCAGGTACTGGTGGTCCTGGGGCTTGAACTCAGGGGCCTGGGCACTGTCCCTGAGCTTTTGTGCTCAAGGCTTGTGCTTTGTTTCTTGGCTAGTGCCATGTGTGGCTTTTTGGTGATGATGATAAGAGAGGAAGTCACGTGCTTTCCTGCCCGGGGGAAATGAATGAGGATCCTCAGATCTCAGCCTCCTGAGCAGCTGGGGTGACAGGCGGGAGCCACGGGGTACCTGGCCAGGTGCTGAAATCTTGACCCGCTGGCAGTCTTGTGATAGCCATGCGGATTCCCAGCCGAGCCTCCCACTTACCTGGGATCCACTAGGCTCTTGGGGACCCTGACAGCCCCAGCCTGAGCTGGGCACACAGAGGGCTGGGGGAGGGGAGCAGTCTCGTGGCATCTGCCACCTCTTCCATGAATGGAACTGAGTGCCCCTTGGCTGGGGCGGTGGCAGGGGCCTGGGGCAGGAAGAGGCCTCCCAAGGGGCTCTACAAGTCTCAGAATGTCGCAGGAAGAGAGAGAGACGGAGACGTAGCCATTTCCTCTTGGCCCCCCCCCCCGTGATCCCTCCTTAGGTCACCCCCCCCCCACACCTCTAGCAGGGCTCATGAGGATGTGCCCCGAGCCCTGGGAAAAGAGGGCGCAGGACAGGCAGCCAAGTGCCAGCAGGTGGGGACACCTTGCAGCCGAACCCCAAACAGGGCAACCAGGGCAGAAGGCGAGACAGAGGCAGGGCGGGGCTGTGCTTTAATAGCAACGAGAAGACAGGGAGGAGAAACAAAAATAGTCATTCTGGGGTGGGGGTCCAGGGAATGCCCAGGCCGGCTGGGCCAAGGGGGCTGGCTTCCTGTCCAGCGGGCTGGTGTGTGTGGGGAGTGCAGGCCTGAGACTGTGTCCTTGGCTAGAAGTCCATGGAGCTGTGGGCCAGGTAGTCCTTGCGGCCAATGTTGCTGACCTGCTTGGTCTGCATGGCTTCCAGCTTGGGGCAGTCGGTGATGCGATGGCCCAGCCCCCCGCAGAAGGCACAGCCACGCTCTCCTGTGCGGGAGGCCGGGAGCTGGGTCAGCCAGGCCGCAGGGCCCTCCGTTATGGAGTCCACCCGTGTCATGAACAAACGGCTGCCTTCCATGCTGCTCCCGCCTCCCTGCCTCCAGGGACTGGTGCTCCAGCCTGCCATTCACCTCCAAGGTCCAGTGGGGACGCATCCCTGCCTTCCCACCCGGCCCCTCACCTCCAATGTCCAGCATGGACTCGTCCCCGCAGTGCAGGACTTGCAGCACAGGCGGCACCTTCTGCTTGGCTTCCAGCAGCAAGGCCTTGAGGTCCATGAGCACCGACTCATCTGGAGGAGAGGAGGGAAGGTCAGGCCCCGCCCCGGGAGGCCACACACACACACAGGACTTGGGACAGCTCTGGTGGCTGTGGTGACCAACTCACCGCATGCCTTGTTGATGAAGGTGGTGGCGATTCCTGTGTTTCCGGAGCGCCCGGTGCGGCCGATCCGGTGCACTGGAGAGGGAGAGAGAGGGAGAGAGAAAGGGAGTGGGAACAGGTCTGGCTTACTGCCCAGGCACTGGCAGGCTTGCTTCTTCTTGTGTGTTGCCCACACCCTGTCGCCCCCACCCCAACACCCCAAGCTCCTTACCGTAGTTCTCGATTTCCTCAGGCATGTCGTAATTAATGACGTGCTGGATGGCAGGGAAATCCAGGCCCTTGGAAGCCACATCGGTGGCCACTAGGACGTCTTTCTTGCCCTCTCGGAAGGCCTCGATGGCTTTGGTCCGTTCCTCCTGGTCTAGGGAAGGGCAGGTAGAGACTGTCAGGCTGATAGTAGTAGTTCTGGAAGCGGTGGTGGGCAGGCTGGGGAGGGGGAGAGGAAGGGGCTGTGATGGCAGAGGGGCCCATGCCAAGGATTGCACTGCCCTGACCTTTGCCCCCGTGGATGGCCACGGCCTCGACCCCCTTGAGCAGCAGGTATTCGTGGATCGCATCCACATCTGCTTTCTTCTCCGCAAAGATGAGCACCTGCCCGGGAAGGCGTTGGTCCAGTCAGAGGGCGTGCTGCTAGCTTCCCCTTACCACCCTCCCCCTCACGCGGGTCCCCAGGCACCAGCCGGCCGCTGACGCACCGGCGGGGGGGTCTTCTGCAGGCACTCCAGCAGGTACACCATCTTGGCCTCTTCCTTCACGTATTCTACCTCCTGCCGCCAAAGGAACCAGGTCAGGGGATCCCGGCGAGAGGCAACCCCAGTCCTGGTCCTGCCACAAGAGGCCGGGCCTCTAAGATGAGACAGGTGACCAATGGCCTTTTTTTTTTTTGGCCAGTCCTGGGGCTGGAAGTCAGGGCCTGAGGCTCTGGCCCTGAGCCTCTCTGTACCCAGGGGTAAAGCTCTACCACTTGAGCCACAGCACCACATATGGCTTGTTTTGTGCTGGTTAACTGGAGATAAGAATATCTTGGGTGTTGGTGGCTCATACCTGTCATCCTGGCTACTCAGGAGGCTGAGATCTGAGGATCACGGTTCAAAGCCAGCCTCAGCAGGAATGTCTGTGAGACTCTTATCTCCAATGAACCATCAGAAAACCAGAAGTGGCACTGTGGCTCAAGTGGTGGAGTGCTCGCCTTGAGCTGAAGAGCTGAGGGACAGGCCCCGAGTTCAAGCCAACCAAAAAAAAAAGTCTCACAGACTTTCCTGCCCAGGCTGGCTTCAAACCATGATCCTCAGATCTCAGCCTCTAGGCTGACAGGCGTGAGCCACCGGCACCCAGCTAGCAGCCTTCTGCCACCCAGGGCTGAGCACCCTAAGAATGGCCTTGGCTAAAGGCTGGGGGGAGAAGAGGGGGTTCAATGGAACCTCCTGGCCACACAAGGTGGATTTTTTTTTTGCTCTAATCAGTCTCAGGGCGGCCTCACAGGTGACAGATCTGCCTACCTGGATGACATCGAGGCTGGCGGCCCCGGCGCGCCCCACATTAATGGTGACAGGTTTTACCAGGGCACTCTTGGCAAAGTTCTGAATCTTCTTGGGCATGGTGGCACTGAAGAGTAGAGTCTGTCGCTGGCCCTGGGGGAATGGTGGGTCAAAGGGCAGAGGGTGTGAAGGGCTGGGCACCGGGCCTACAGAGGGAAGGGGGAGGAAGTGGGGGGGGGGCCTGAGGAGGCTGAGATTCTGAAGGAGAGAGGGATAGTGTGTGTGTGTGTGTGTGTGTGTGTGTGTGTGTGTGGAGGGGGGGGGGAAATCCCTGTTCTTGGATGGGATATTCATGGGCTTAGGGAAGGGCCCAGAAATGCCGAGGCCCGGCACCTTGAAGTAGGAGAAGATGGTGCGGATGTCCCCCTCGAAGCCCATATCAATCATGCGGTCGGCCTCATCCAGGGCCAGGTAGCGACAGATGTCCAGGCTGACCATTTTCTTCTGTAGCAAATCCATGAGGCGCCCAGGGGTGGCCACCATCATGTGCACACCGCTGAGGGTACAAAGAGAAAGACCGAGGTTGGAGCCGCAGCACTGCTTCTGGCTTTTTGGAGTAGTTTACTGGAGCTAAGAGTCTCACGGAGTTTCCTGCCCGGACTGTATCCTCAGATCTCAGCCTCCTGAGTAGCTAGGATGACAGGCGTGAGCCACCGGTGCCCGGCTCTAAGAAACCTTTTTTGTTGTTTTTTCACTGGTATTGGGACTTGAACTCATGGTCTAGTCCCTGTCCTTGAGCTTTTGATCAAGGCTAGCGCTGCTCTACTACTTGAGCCACCATTTTTTGGAGATAAGAGTCTCATGGATTGGGCTGGGAAGGTGGCTCAGTGGTAGAGCGCTTGCCTTGCATGCATGAGGCCCTGGGTTTGATTCCCCAGCACCACATAAGCAAAAAGAAAAAAAGGCGAAGTGGCGCTGTGGCTCAAGTGGTAGAGCGCTAGCCTTGAGCTAAAGAGCTGAGGGACAGCGCCCAGGCCCAGAGTTCAGGCCCACGACCAGACCCCCCAAAAAAAGAGTCCATGGATTTCATGCCTGGGTTGGCTTCAGACCATGATCCTCAGACCTGAGCCTTCTGAGTAGCAAGGTTTACTGGTGTGACGGTGACTAATTCTTTCTTCTCTCTCTTCATGACTCCCACCATCCTGCCCTAGGTACGGCATGCCTCTCTTTCAGAGGGGCTGCACCCTTCTGGCCAGTGCTTAGGCTGGCACCCCTTGTCTCCCTGGAGGGGGTCTGCTGTCTCAGCCTCTGCAGAGGCTGCACCCCAGGCTCTCAGTCCCTTCACAGGCCTTGCTGGGCTCACTTTCCTGGTCCTCCGATTTCTCCTTCCCTGAGCTTGGGAATGCCTCCGACACAGAGGCAGAGTCTTGCCCAGCGTAGAGCCTAGCATCTACCCCAGGGCATCTGGCGATGTCTGCTGGGGATTGCTCTGTGTGGAAAGGACACGGGTGCCACTGGCATCTGGCCTGTCCCCAGCGCCTCAGGGTCATTGGGCTAACCACACTGAACAAGTCTGGCTTTTCTGGACACTGCACGGCTCACCTATACCTTCCCTGTAAAGCCACCCCATCCTCTTCCCTTCTAGATGCCCCCAGACATTCCACATCATGCATTCCCACAATACCCCTGGGCCCTCTCCAAACCACCTTCCCTTACATATGGGTCCATCAGAGGCCTCTGGCAGGGCCTGTGCAGTAGTTAAAGGGTCGCCTTGTTCTGGGGGGCTCGGAGGGAGCTTGGGGGGCGGGGGAGAGCTCGGAGTGTCTGCACTCACTGTCGGATGGTCTCCATTTGCTCTTTGACAGACATGCCTCCAATGCAGAGGGCACAGCGCAGGAGCGGGGAGCTGTCCTCTTGCAGCAGGCGACAGTAATACTCCAGGATGCCGTGCGTCTGCCGGGCCAGCTCCCGCTGCAGGCACAGGGATGGGGCTCGTACCCCAACAGTCTCCTCACCTACCTCCCCGCCCCCCCCTTCCCCGCCGTGTCTATCTTACCGAGGGGCAAATGATGAGTCCGTAGGGCCCCTCACGCTTGGAGAAAGGCAACCGCTTCTCTTGCTCCAGGCAAAACATGATGACAGGCAGGGTAAACACCAGAGTCTTGCCTGACCCGGTGAAAGCTATACCAATCATGTCCCGGCCAGACAGACTGTTTAAAAGAGAGGACATGGGCTGGGGAGGTGGCTTAGTGGTAGAGTGCTTTCCTAGCAAGCAGGAAGCCCTGGATCTGATTCTTCAGTATACACATACACAGAAAAAGGCAGTAGTGGTGCTGTGGCTTAAGTAGTATAGCTCTAACTTTGAGCAAAAGACACTCAGGGGCAGTGTCTAGGCCCTGAATTCAAGCCCCAGAACTGTCGAGAGAGAGAGAGAGAGAGAGAGAGAGAGAGAGAGAGAGAGAGAGAGAGAGGAGACACACTGCACACTGCAGCCAGGCCTGGTGGAAGACAGTGGCTACTTCTCTAGCCAAACACTGCTGGCCCCCCTCCCCCCCATCCCCCACTGCCCTCCTCTGGAACCCCAGGTCTACGGTGTGCACTCACATGGTGGGTATGCCCTGGATCTGAATGGGTGTTGGGTGAAGGATGCCTTTCTTCTTCAGGCCTCGAAGGATTGCTATGAAAAATAAGAGGCTTTACTGGGGGTCCCAGAGCAGGTACAGTGAGCACTTCCTCACTGCTCTCAGGCTCAGGGAGAGGGAAGCGAGAGAGATTTCTTTGTTCAATGTCCACTGGCTTCCTGGAGCCAAGATTCCCACCCAGGCCTAAGCCCAGTGTCACCTTTCCACCAAAACTTTGAAACAATAGAAGAGAGTGAGACATGAGAGAAATAACTTGAAAGAAGTTCCTTCTCAAATCCCTCCATCCCCATTGTTGGGCTCAGTAGGGTTGGGCATATACTCACACAGAGGCTTGGTTATGAAAGTGGAGCTGTTGGCTGGGCACTGGTGGCTCATGCCTGTAATCCCAGCTACTTAGAAGCTGGGGTCTGAGAATCAAAGCTCTGCCAGCCCATGCAGAAATGTTTATCAGAATTTTTTGTTTTTCTTTTTGGTCAGTCATGGGGCTTGAACTCTAGGCCTGGGTGCTGTCCCTGAGCTCTTCAGCTGAAGGCCAGTGCTCTACCACTTGAGCCACAGCGCCACTTCTAGTTTTCTGGTGGTTAATTGGAGGTAAGAGTCTCACAGGCTTTCCTGTCCAGGGTGGCCTTGAACCACGATCCTAAGATCTCAGTCTCCTGAGTAGCTATGATTATAGGAGTGAGCCACCAGTGCCCGGCTCCATCAGACTTTTATCTCCAATGGCACAAAAGCTAGAAGTGGAGGTGTGGCTCAAGTGATAGTGCTCAGGCCTTGAGGGAAAAGGTAAGGGATTATGTCCTGGCTCTGAGTTCAACCCCCAGTATTGGCACGCATGCGTGCACGCACAAACACAGACACAGAGCATGGTTGTCTCACTGTTTTTAGGTACCTGCGGGAAACTTCATTTCCTTGAAGCTCTTGATGGGTGGTGGGATGCCATCTCCCTCCACCAGAATGTGATACTTCTTCCGTACTCGTTCATGCCTCTCTTCAGACATGTTCAGGACATAACGGGGTGGAGTCCAACTGAGGGTCAACAGTCGTGGTCAAGAAAAGTTATCTGAGCATAGCAGGTCTCTGGGTGCCACCACCAGGGTCCACCACACATCATCCCAGCTACGGGCAACCGCACAGACTACAGAGATGTACCTGGTTTTGATGGGGTCATCGTACGTGATGCCCTTGGCCATCTCCTTCACTGACATCAAGGCTAAGGAGACAAGACATAGCTCAAGGCTGGCTCTTGCTTCCCAGAGGGTGAGACCCCTCTGCCTGAGGTTGGAGGAGAGGGGACTCTGTCTGCCTCCCCTTTTGCCCTGGAGCTGGCACAATACCTCGTCCTTCCGCTACACTCTCCAGAATCTTCTCTTCTTCCTTGAGCTGCTTCTCCTTTGCAGACTCCTTGCGGGCTGAGGAAGGAAATCAAAGATGTCAAGAGATACCAACACAAGTGGCCAGGCTTAGCTGTGCTCTTCTGGCCCTGCCAGGCAGTGCTGCCCCAACCCACCTTCAGCCTTCTCTTTGAGGTGCTGGTGCTGATCCAAGAGGCTGACGTTGGACTGAGGGCCCAGGGGGATGTCGTCTTCATCCCCCCGGGGCTCGCTGCCGCTGTCCTGCTGCTCCTCCTCCGCGGCTCCCTTGCGTCTGCGCTGCAGCAGCTTCTGAAGCTGGGGTTCCACCAGTTCCCCTCAGAGCAAAGCCCGGAGACAAGAGGAGGGGGCATCCCGGGAAGGGCGGGGTGTACCCCCAAGGCCAGGGTCACCCACCCCGCTCCCCGCCCACCAGCGCCCCTCACCAGGAGCTGCCGGCGCTGTCGCAGCGGCACATACGGCACGTAGTCTTCCTCCTCCCCATCCTCATCCTCGGAGCGACTCCCTCCGGCAGTCGCCTCGTCAGGGCGGGCCCGCTGTGGATACGCACGAAGTCAGGCCCGCGACCCCTCCCCGGCTCCCGACTCAGGCCCGCGACCCCCTCCCCGGCTCCCCACACACCGGCCCGGCTCAGGCCCGCGACCCCCTCCCCGGCTCCGGACCCGCGCGCGCCCCGGCCGCCGTTCCCACCTTCCGCTCGGGTTCCGACTCCTCCATCCTTGGCGCACGCATGCGCGCTCCGGACGACCACGCCCCCACGCTGCAACGAGAACCAATCAGGTGAGAGGGCATGGGCGTCGGCGCCTAGCAACAACGCGGAGCGCCGGGTGGCGCCGAGGGACAAACTTCCTTCCGAAGAGGCGGTAGCCCGACGGGACCGTGAGCGGTGCCGGGGGGTGAGGGCGAAGGCGTCAGGCCGGACGCCGGAGGACGTGCGGCGCGGGGCTCCGGGGGCGGCGTCTCGAGCTGGGGCTCCAGGGCCGTGTCCACCCCCGCGGCGCCGGTGGGGCGGGCGGGACCGTGACCCCGCCTCTGGGGGGGCGGGGCGGGACCCGCGACTCCGCCTCTGGGGGCGGAGCGGGACCACGACCCCGCCTCCGAGGGGCGGGGCTGGGCAATGACCCCGCCTCCGCGGGGGCGGGGCGGGATCCGTGACCCCGCCTCCGCGGGGCGGGGCGCACACGTCCATGGCTGCGGCCGAGCGGGCGCAGAATGGCTGCTGGGGCGGGGAGGCCCGGGAGACGGCGGGTGTGAGCCTCCGGGGCAGCGTGGGAATCGCCGCGCCGGGAAGCGGGGCGAGGCCTCCGGAGGGAGAGTGGCGGCGACAGATGGCTGCTGGTGTGTGCGTGCGTGCGTGTGCACAGAGGTTCCGCAGGGAACAAAGGGACAGCCACACCGCGGGGTGGCGGGGTGCCCAGAACCAAGGCTGCCAAGGGCGCCCGGGCCCAGGGCTCGCGGGGAGAAAGGACTTGCCAGGAATTGGAGCCGCTAGGCACCAAAGCCTAGGACTGAAAGGAAGGAGGGAAAAAAAAAAAGCAGACGATCGATGCAGGGCGCCGGTGGCTCAGGCCTGTCACCCTAGCCACGCAGGAGGCTGAGCTGAGGATCGGGGTTCAAAGCCAGCCCGGGTAGGAAAGTCCGTGAGACTCTGATCTCCAATGAAGCCAGGAAACCGGAAGTGGCGCTGTGACTCAAGTGGTAGAGCGCTCGCCTTGAGCTGAAGAGATTAAGGGATGCCCCCAGGCCCAGAGTTCAAGTCCCAAGACTGACCCGGTCTCCCCCCCCCCCAAAAAAAAAAGCATACATGAAACTAATTTGGGAGTTGGGACTTATGTATGTAGGAGGAATTTTATTTCTGTTGGTGGTAGGGCTTGAACTCTGGGCCTGGCCACTGTCCCTCAGCTCTTCAGCTCAAGGTAAATGCTCTACCACTTGAGCCACAGCGCCACTTCGTTTTCTAGTGATTTATTGGAGATCAGAGTCTCACAGATGTTCCTGCCAGGGCTGGCTTTGAGCTGCGATCCTCACATCTCAGCCTCCTGAGTGGCTAGGATGGCAGGCGTGAGCCACCACAGCCCCGTTGGAATTTTTTTTTTTTAAAAATCATTGTATTACTGCTGGAATTTACAAACGAGCACCAACTGGGGAGGCAGTTGATTGCTTGTGCTTATTGATACGTTTGTTACCCTTTTTACTCTCAAGTATACAGGTACAGTCCCAACTGAGACCTCAGAGCTTACTTAAGAAACTGAATTTACTCCCAACTGCCCTCACTACATTGTCAGGGTGAGAAGCCTCAATTGGCAAGACATAGGTGTCTGATCTGCAAAGGCTTAGGCCTTCTAGACCCCTTCCACACCTAGATGCCCAGAGGTGACATCCAAACCACCCCTCGCCCATGCTGCAAAGGGGGAAAACAGATCCAAAGCTGGTTGGAACCTGCCTTATTAGGCTCATATCATAGCTGGGCCAACAACACAGATGTCAGGGTCACATGGGCCTGTGTTAAGCTCTACTTGAGCAGACTTGAGTGTGCTAGTCACTTCACTCTCATCCTTTGTTTCTCATCTGTAAAATGGGTCTACAGCCCCACTTTAAGATTGGTTTGAGAAGGCCTAAAGCCTGAGTGCAAACTGTGCTGACACACAGTACCTGCTCCATAAGGTTTGTGATTCCAGTAGAGCTTCTGCACATCCCTTCCTCTCCCTACCCAGGCAGCAAATCACACCACACCAACTCTGTGTCCAAATGTTTCTTTTATCTTTCAGGATGAAAGATGTTCACAGTATCAAAAGTAAAGAATTGAAAAAAAATAACAAAAAAAAAAAAAAACAAACACAAAGAGAGCAGTGTTGGGCCAGCAGTACCCTCAGCCCCTGGCCGTCAGGCTAGCCCTGTCCCTGGGATCTGAGTGTGGAGGCTGCATAGCACCAGGAAGCAGCTCTGCTGAGGTCCTGGGGACCCAGCACAGCATGGCATCCGTTCAGCTTTTGGTTGGTCCGGGACCGTGGGAGCAGGGAGGGTCAGGGCATGTGGGCAGGGCACGTGGAGGGAGACTCTGGAGACTTTCAGCTTGCAGTGGAGGCCTCAGGATGACTTGCAGAAGCTCAGCCTGGGCAGGGCAGAGAGAAGAAAAGAGCAGGATCATGGTGAGAGAAGGCCTGTGTCCTGGCCTCCCCATGGGCCCCTGTGGTAGTGAGAATAGGCAGCTTCTGGTCCAAAAACATGGAGCAGATTCACTAGATCCAATCATCTAGCAGAAGCTGAGGCTGAAGGCTGTGGATGGCACTGGGATGTGGCCAAGGGGTAGATGCTTGCCTAGGAAGTAATGCAAAAGTAAGGAAAGGCCCTGCTAGGGAACAGAGCTCAGTCCTGGAATCCTAGAGACAATCCTTGGGGACGATCCTTGAAGAACCCAGGATCCTTGTGCAGAAGCAAAGCCTTCCAGGTCAGGGCTGAATATGAGCCCAGCTCTGATGTCTGCTTTCCCACTGGCGGGTACAGGAGGAGGCAGGCCCTGCATTCAAACCCCTGCCTTGAGCTCCAGGGACTCAGCACTGCTTACTCCTCTCCTGGGGCTCCTGGCCCTGCCCTGGTGGACAGTGAGGAGGGTCAAAGGACAGCACTTATGAGAGAGGAAGGTATCAGCCAAGAAGCTGGGTTTGGTTTCCTGGATGACAATGGAATTGGACTTTGGAAGGAGAGGTGAGCCCTTTCCTCTCAGCTGGGATAGAAGGTGAGGTGCAGGGGGTCTCTACTGTTTCTTGTGGAGGCTGATGAGACAGAAGGGCACCCTTGTCCTGGAAGATGTTCCTGGGGTACAGACATCTTGGTCTGACAAAGATCAGAGTCCTACCGCTGAGAGCTGAGGACAGCTGGGGGTCTGAAGAGAGCCCCAACTGGGGGGAGGGACACCAGTGCCACTGGGAGCCTGAGCTCTAGGAAGTCCACGACTTTAGTCCAGAGAAACTCTCCCAAGAGAGAGAATGGCGGTGAGAGGGGACCTCCCAGGCACCCCCCCATCCTAGCCTCTTGCTACCTGCAGGAGCTGTGCAGCTGCTAGTTGCTGGAAAGGCCTGGCTCCAGGGAGACTGCCCAGCACCGAAACCTGCCCGCCTCTGGCCCTTTCCTTCTGCACCAAGGTTCCTGGCCCACAAACATCCTCCCTATGCCAATACAATAGGTCTGATCAAAAGTTCTCTGCAGGTGTCCGGAGGGAGGCCAGCGTTCCTGTGGGAACCAGGTCTCTTCTTCCACTAGGCGGCTTGGCCCCCAGTTCACTGAGGGGAGTCCCGTTTGGGGGGAGCCTCCAGGGTTAGATGGCCTACACAGCCTTGCTCTACCTCTCCTCTACTTCCTCACTGCTCCCTCAGGCTCTTCTCAGACTGGGCATCTGCCTTGGGGACCCCGTTAAGCCCCAGGCCTGATCATCTAGGCGCTCAGGGGGCAGCTGGGTTGGTGGTGACCATTCAGAATGGCAGTCCAGGAAGATCCTTCAGGGGTGTGGAGAGGGCCTGGCCAGGGAGGAGAGACACACGGACAGAGAGGTCCGAACCAGCAGCCACAGAAGACTTGGAGCCTAGACCTTCAGACACTGTAGATGGCTGCAGAAGCACACATAGCAGGGCTGCCGGACCGCAAGGCCTACTCCCTGGCCCCGGCCTGGTGTGGTGGGGGCACGGGAAGGAGCGGCACAGCACGCGGGGAGAGGTCTCTACCTCACTGAGCTGTGCTGGGAGTGGTCTTCTTGAGGCTGAAGTTGGTCCAGTTCACGGCAACTTTCTGACGGGTTTGCTTTGCAGAATCCAAACAGAACCTGGAGGGTTTGGGAGCCACGGGAGAAGCAGTGAGCGGTCCCTTCCTTCCTCGCCCGACCCCCTGGTGGAGCTGGGGTACGCGGCCGAGAAGCCGGCTGGCTCTGTACAGCCAGCGACTCGCAGGCGCTGGGGCTGGCAGGCACAGGGGCCTTGCCAGCTGGGCATCAGGGAAGAGTGCAGGAGGCCAGCGAGGCTGCCCTGAGCCACAGCTCCCTGCATCTTCTGGCACTGGATGGAACTGGTTTCGGTTCACCCTTGGCCCTTTGTATACCTCACTTATCTGGCCAGCTCAGACTGAAGTCTTCAGGGTTCCTCTTGGTATCCCCTTTGCCAGGAAGGCCTCTGGGCCTGCCCCTGCCCCACAGGTGGCTCCCCCCTGCACCCTCCCATCACACCCAACACTCTAGTGGCGCTGGTGGCTAGGCTGTGGATTTCTAGATCCCTCCCGGTCTACTCTGCTCACAGAGCCTGGACCATGCAGAGCAGATAACGTCCAAGTGAAGTAAGCTGGGAAAGGCCTGGTTCTTGGGCCCTGACATGCTTCCTTCTCCCCATTCACAGCAGCTCCCTGGGCTCCAGCAGACGCAGCAGGTGGCAGGGTCTGGAGGGCTGGGGAGGCTCCCACCCAGAGATCAAGGCGAAGGAGCAGGCTGGTTTGAGGCCCGAGGCCCGCGTGGGCTCCCTCAGGGAGCGGAGGGCAGCGCCCACACCTACCTCTTGAAGTACTCCACCTCCCGGTCAGTCTCATCCATCTCCGTCCCATCCATGTCCTTGGGCAGGAAGACATCGTCTAGGAAGACACAGCCAGGGGGGCTCAGTGCCCGCAGCCAGGCCTACGGGGTCATGCTCTGGGGGCAGCGCTGCCCTCCACCCCGTGGCCGGGCAGGGGTGAGGGTCAGCCCCTCGGCTCCTGGTGCACTCACCCAGCGAGGAAGCTGACTTCTCCTGTTTGTGACGGCTCCTCCGGCTACGGCCCTTGCCCTGGGGCAAACTCTGGGGCCTGGCTGGGCCTGAGGGCGGCACAGACTCCTGCTCTGGAGCCCGTGCCTTGGCCTCGCCCGGCCAGTTCTGCCAGGAGCTGCCCTTCTCCTTCGCAGTTTTGGAGCTGTCTGCCCAACCTGGTCCTGGCCGGCTCCCTCGGCTGCCCTCTCCAGCCTCAGCACAGCTGCCTCCTTTGGGAGGCTCAGAGGCCCTGGCTGGCGGCTTGGAGCCAGGCACTTGGCTCTTGGCACTAGGAGTGTCTAGGCTGTCTGGAGGCGGGGGGGCGGGGCTCGCGTCGCTCTTCTTGGCCTGAGCGCCCTGTCTCTTGCCCTTCTTTGGCTTCCCCACAGTGGCTACAGGCTCAGACAGTTCCTGTTTGCAACTGGGTGCCTCCTTTGAACCGGGCTCCTCGGAGCTGGGGTTGCCCGGCTTAGGTGTCTTGACCCAGATCACCCGGGACAGGTTGGGCACGGTGTTGAGTCTCCGCACCAGGCCGTTCTCAGGGACAATACCAGGTGGGGGGCCCCTCACCTCTGTCCATGGTGGGTGGGGGCCTCTCATTTCTGCCCATGGTGGGGCTGGCTCGCCTGGAGCTTGTAACGTGTGATTTTGGGGGGATCCCAGAGTCAAGGGGGACAGGTCAAGGTTGATATCAGGCTGTTGGTCAGAGGAGCCATTGAGGTCTGAGGGGACTAGATTTTGGGGTTGCGACTCCTCAGCCCCCTCCTTGATGAAGCCGCTGCTGTCCATGCTGAGCTCGCAGACGCTGAAGCTGGCGCGGAGGGAGTCCTTCACAGTGCTCTTGATCTCCTGCAGGCGGCTGCTCAGGAAGCTGTTGACCCGGTCCAGCTCCCGGTCAGGCCACTCTAAGAGCCTCTCTTTGGCAGGCCTCGGCTCCTGGCTTCCAGAAACACGATTCGCCTGCTTCAGACTTTCTGCTGCCAACCGGGCTTTCTCTTTCTCCTGCTAATACAAGAGGCAGTGTCAGCAGAGGCCTGCCAACTGCTGGGCTTAAAGTGACGCCTGACCCATCGGCCCGGGGCCCAGCTTTGCCAGTAATCAGCTGGAGGCAGAGCTACAGCACCTTGGCCTGCTTTCCCACCTGGCAAGAAAGTGGGTGAGCTGCAATCAGACAAGTACCAATCTGGGGGGGGGGGTGATGGCGGGCAGAGTGCAACATTTTTACATCTGGTTTATTCACACTTGTTTTGGTTTATTCTGAGCCTGCGTGAGTCCTGGGGTCTAAGGGCTAAGGTCTCAAAGGGACAGCATTTGCCTTGTGGATATTGAAGGAAACCTTGAGCAAGTCCAGTGTACTCATCTACAAAATGGGGACAATAATTTTGGAGTGAAGACCAAAATGGGGACGCTGACGAGGAAGCTGGCGGCTGGACAGGTGGTCTTGCCAACGCTGTGGGTGGGTGGCAGAGAAAAGCCGAATGAGTCTGTCCTCTGAAAAGGACTCCCAACGGTAGGTAAGATACATACAAACACATAGCACCTCCTCATGCGGTGGCTGGCTACTTCAAAGGGGGCCCTGCCCTTAGAAAGGCCCTGGCTGCTCAGCTAGCCTCAGGCAATTAGGTCTACACCTAAAGTATGCCCTGCAGAGATACCAATGTCGATTCTGAGCTCAGGGAAGGACTGGGAGGCTCTGAGGCCTGACCATGGAAGCCAATCAGCTTTGATACACCTGCGTGAGAATGCAAATCAGCCTATGGCTGGGTTACTCCACCACTGTGACAGGAGACCAATGCACTGTATTCTGGCATTAGCAACAGGAGACAAATGCCAGCTCACCTATTTCTGGTCTACTTGGAGATAAGGGAGAGAAGAGAAGCCACATGAGAGTTTACCTAAACAGGGTACACTATTCTAACAGGGGGCAGGCACTTACTTTCATCGCTTTAGAACACTTGTTCCATGACTGTCTTCAGAAGACTTTGGACAAATCACTGATTCTCTTTGAACCTTAACTTCCCAGTTTATAACATAGGAAGAAAAAGCACCTGCACCTCACTGGTTTGTACATGAGCAGCCATGTGCCAAGGCTGTGCTTTAAACGATGGGGGCTCAGGTGGGCAGCAGGATGGCCTCCAGCATTTCCAGCTTTGGAGGCGATGGTGATGGGCCTTTACCCACACCAGCCCAGCTCTGTGCCTGTTATACACTGGGCTTCTATGCAAGATTTCACTCACAGGAAAAAGGCTTGCTGCTCAATTAAAAAGTCTAAGGGATACCGGGCACCCACGGCCCATGTCTGTAATCCTAGCTATTCAGAAGGCTGAGATCTGAGGATCACGGTTCAAAGCCAGCTTGGGCAAGAAAGTCCGTGAGACTCCTATCTCCAATAAACCACTAGAAGACCAGAAGTGGTGCTGTGGCTCAAGTGGTAGAGCGCTCGCCATGAGCTGAAGAGCTGAGGGACAGTGCCCAGGCCCAGAGTTCAAGCCCCATGACCAAGAAAAAAAACAAAAACACAAAACCAGCCCCAGCAGGAAAATCTGTTAAGACTCTTATTTCCAATTAAGCACCAAAAAAGCTGGAAGTAGAGCTGTGGCTCAAATGGTAGAGCATTAGCTTTGAACACAAAAACTCAGGGACAGACTGAGAATGTGGCTCAGTGGTAGAGTGCTTGCCTAGCGTGCATGAGGCCCTGGGTTCCATTCCTCAGTACCACATACACAGAAAAAGCCAGAGGTGGTGCTGTGGCTCCAGCAGTAGAGCGCTAGCCTTGAGCAAAAGAAACTCAGGGACAGCGCCCAGGCCCTGAGTTCAAGCCCCAGGACTGGCAGAAAAAAGCCCAAGGACAGTGTCCAGGGGACACAGACACAGACACAGACACAGACACACACACACACAGTTTGAGTACTGCCAAACCATATACACTGGGAGCAAGAAAAAGAGAATGCACAGAAACCACATCTGTTCCATACCAAGAGCCTGGCTCCATTTGTAATCTGTCTCAGTCAATCCTTACTACTGTCCTTGCTAGACAACAGATGAGGAATCTTGCTTGCCTTTGGGGAGAGTCTGGAACAGGCTCAAGGATACTTCGCTGCTAAGTGGCAAAGTCAGGACAACCCATCAGAGACAGAAGGTGTTCTATTTAGTTTGCCCACCTTGCACTGCTTAGTTACTGACTGTGAGGCGGGAGGCTGGGCTCTGGGAGTGCTGCATGGCTGGGCATGAGACCCCGTCTCTGTCCCCGACTTTAGTCTGTTGAGGAGGCAGCCATGAAAATGGGCTGTTTTGTTCAGAGTAACAGAGAGTGCTACCTAGGAAGAAAGCACGGGGCGCTATTATCCCAGACTGGAGGTAGCACTCGCACAGGTGGTTGGAGTGATCCTGGAGAACGAGAGGCCACAGCAAGTGCAGGTGGAGAGGCTGGGGAGGGGGAAAGCATGCCGTCAGAGAATGGGAAGCCTTCCCTAGAGCCTGGCTAGGGTAGGAGGGTCAGGGGCGACTTAGGGACGGGAAGGCAGGTAGGAAAGGGGAGGTGGAGGAAGGTGGTAAGCTAACAGGCTGGATCCTGACCAATGTGGGTTTGGGCCTGAGGTGATGCTGAGCCACTGAAGGCTTAGGAAGTATGGGTAGTAGGTGGAAAGGTGGCCTGGCTTACGCTGTCCCCCTGGGGAAGTACTACAGTCCGGACTTTGGGTTTTGGGTGGGAAGAGAATAAAGCTCATCCTGAGACTGCTAGCAACCACTATGGCTGCTTTAGCAGTCTGCATGGATGGAGCGTTCCCAGGCGCCAGGAGCTCTCTGACAGGCTTCCCATGTGTTATGTTATTCTCACAACCATCTATGCCGCTGGTCCCTGTTAGTCTCATTTTACGGAGGCAGAAACTGAGTCTTGGAGGCACAGTGATTTGCCGAAGGTCATACAGCAAGTGTGGCAGAGCCAAGCTTCCAACTGAGGTCCGATTCCCAGGCCAGCTGTTCTGGGTCCCCATGATGCAACCCTCCCCCCTCCCCCCAGGACAGTACCCGGGGCTCGGGGCAGGCAGCAGGGCGGACGGCGGTGCCCCTGACTAGACAAACGAATGGAGAAGAAAAGGCAGGCCTCTTTGGAGGAAGATCACGAGCTTAGTTTTAGCTATGGCGCGTCAGAGGTACCCGAGGGGTTTCCTGAAGAGGATCCCAGAGGCAGAGTTGGACATTGGGGTGAAGTGCAGGGAGGAAACCCTACCTACATCTTCTCTTCCTCAGGGAGAGGTGCTCAAGGAGGAATAGGAGGTCACAAAGGAGACAGGAATGTTAAAGACAGGTAAGAAATTTGGTGAAGATGGTAGTCCCCTGCTTTTTTTATGCTGGGGAGGGGTGGCGGGGGGAGGAGCCTAAGACAAGCACAGAGTACATCAAGGGTCATGTAAATAAAATGAGAACGGAGCCTCTCCTGTGGATGTAATGGAGAAGACTGCGGAAGGCTGATGAGGTGGGGAAGACAAGATGGATGCTGTTTCTTCAAGGACTGTGGCTGTGACGAGAGCAAATGGACTGGGGGACAGGGCAAGCTACAAGAACTGTCTGCTGCTGACATGGAGCAGAGGAAAAGAGTTCATGTGTGATGGGAACTGCCCCAGAGACCTCAGCCCCCCCCCCATGTCACCTTCTTAAGGCTTGATGAGGAATGATTAGCGGGTGGGGTGATTGGGGTCAGGTCTGCCCAGTGATGGCCCATTTCCTCGGTGAAACAGGAAAAACCAAGTAAGGGGATCTGGAGAAGGCCTCCAAGTTGGAGAACAGAGTTCTGACAGAAGGACCGTGTGACGGGGTGTGAGGCGGAGCTGCCCCAGGAAAGTGGACACCCACCCAGTGGGGTGTTCAGCCTGACCCAGGGTGTGTTATCGTCCAGCTGCAGAAGGGCACCCGGGGCTTTGTTGTTGTTGTTTTGCAGCGTGGGTGTGAAAGCAAGGGTAATGGGGCAAAGAACGTAGAGAGTTGTAAGGGTGACTGAACGATGGGTTCCATTTGTGCTTGCTCTTGTATCAAATACTCAATTTAAGCGAGCAAGTGCTGGCTTGCCCAGAGAAGAGGAAAGGGCAGACGGCAGTATTCAGTATGGGAAGAGGCAGGGCTGGGGTATAGCCTCAATGGATCAGGGTGAGGAGACAAAGGCAAGAAGGATGACTGGAAGCGAGAGCAGGAGTGGACTGAAAGCTTCACCGCTCTCCCAGGATAGGAGAGGCCCTTATCACATGGCTGCTGGAAGCAGAGTTTGGGGGGACAGGAAAGCTCAGGAGGTGCAGGAAGCTAAGGTCTAAACAAGTGACAGCTAGACGCCCGGGGCTCACACCCGTAGTCCTAGTTACTCAGGAGGCTGAGATCTGAGGATCACAGTCGGAAGCCAGCCCAGGCAGAAAAGTCCCCGTGAGACTCATCACCAATGACCCTCTCTCAAACAGAAGTGGCACTGTGGCTCAAAGTGGTAGAG
>NW_012267245.1:3439552-3452772 GCF_000151885.1 Dipodomys ordii
AAGACATGGAGAATCACTTCTGCCTTCCACATCACTAGGGCTGGGCTGTTTGACCATCCAGAAAAATGAACTAGCTGACTGTCAACCCCAAATCTCTTCAGATGCTGGGCTCCCGAGTGGGGCACTGTGCGGACGTAGTTGGGGGGCAGGCAGGCAGGCAGGGGAAGAGGTAATGAAGCCGCAGGTGGTGACCAGCGCTCTAGCCCTGGAGGCCCATCCAGCAGGGCTGCCTGGGAACAGCTCCCTGGGTTCAGTCCTCAGTGCTGAGCACTGCTTCATTCCCATGGCTTCCATTACGTCTCTGCGCTGGTAACTCCTATTCCCGCACCTCCAGCCCCAGTCTCCCGGGAACGCCTCCGAGGCACCGTGCCCCGACTGCTTCCAGTCTTGCGCTCGGTCAGAGGCGCCACCATCTTCCTTGCCATCACCTGGGAGATGTCCCTGCTTCCATCGCCCTGTCTTGCCATCCGCTCCCGGGCCTGTCACCTGTGCTCTCCGCACGTCCCTCTTCTGCCCCAGCCCCTCCCTCCCTCCCTCAACCAGCTCTCCCTCAGCTCAGCCCCTGCCTGAGGCATCCAGCTCCAGCTCCCCCTGGCCTTGTGCTGTCTGTCCCTTGTTCCCACTGTCCGTCCTGCCTCTGCTGTTGTCATCTTTTGCCTTTCTCAAGGTGCTGAGGGGCACGCCGCGCCGGCGGCCAGCAGCGCCCTCCTGATGAATCTGTCCTCGCGCCCCGCGACTCAGCTGGAGTCGGCCTCTTAAGCCAGCTCCAGGAGGCTGCCCTCAGCCTGGTTCTCCACACCTGCTAACGGGCCAGTGTCCTCACTGGACTCAGCTTCTCCCAGGTGAGGACTTCAGTGCATCACCCCTTGGCTCCCAGGATCTGTGGAAATGGCTGCTGATTCCAAGTCCTGGGTTTGGAGGAGGCCGGCAAGAAACTTGAGGCTCAGAGACTTTTCCTCCAAGGACTCGCCCCAGGTTCCCTGCCCCTGCTGCTTCCCAAATTCATCCAGACCTTCCCCGCCGCGGCGAGCCACGCCAAGGCCTCTGGCGGCCAGCACCATCCACGCCCCGGACGGCTCAGGGCTTGGGGTTCCTCGAGGGGAGGAGAGGCGGTAGAGCTGAGCTCCCCCCCCACACCCACCTTCTTTTTCAGCTTGTGCCGGGCCCGCTTGGCGGCCCTGGCGCTGTTGGGGACTTTGGGCTCCGTGCTGTTGATGAATTCCAGCAGCTCATCCACATCTCGGTGGTCCACGGTGGGCTCCCCAGGGATCCCGCCCAGGGCGCCCCCCTTCACGGGCAGCTCCTCTTTCCGCCTGGTCAGCCTCGAGCGGAGCTTCTCCCGGATCTCGGTATAATTCCGACTCGTCGGGGCAGCGGGCGGCTGGGGGAGGGGGAGGCGCTGACATTACACCCCGGGCCTGGGAGCCCCCGCAGCAGCTCCCCACCCGCGGGCACCACGGATGTGGTGAGGAGGAGCCGGCAGCCGTTCTCTCTACCATCCGCCAAGGCCAGACGGCCTCGCCCTCAGCAGGCTCAAGCTGAGGCTTGAAAGGAACGGGGAGGAGGGGGAGCGAGGGGTGGGGGGGAGTGGGGGTGGGGGACAGACAGGACATGGCTTGGGGAACACGGACCGGGGAGCCAGGGAAGCCGGTTTGAGGCTGGCTTTCGTCACTCAGAAGCTGTATGACCTTGGGCGAATCACGGGGGCTTTGTGAGCCTCCATTTTGTCATCTCTAAAAGCCGGATAACAGAGCTCAAAGGTGACAAGGAGCACACGACTGCCATTTTTCCTATCCTCCACTGCTCTGCCCTGACCGGAGAGCCCTGTCTTCCCTCTTCACCTTAGGAGACTTCTGAACTGCTTTTCCCCTGTCCAGAGGCCGCATGGACTCTGATCTGAGCCTCCTTCCTGGCGCCATCTGTGCTCACGGCCTGTCCCTCTCGGCTGGCTGTCACACTTGGGGACCTGAGAAACTCTGCGCTTCCATTCTGCCTTCAGCACGCACAGGTGTTCACTTCTCTGGGCTTACACACGTATACATACTCATCAGAACCATAGCTCTCTCTCTGCCACTTCCTTTCCTTTGGCCTAAGGAGAAAAAGTCAATCTGAAGAGAAAACCACGAGAAGAGCAAAGGCAGCAAAGCGTTCCAAAAAAAATAAAAATAAAAATAAAATCCCAGACCTTACACAGGTGGCGTGAGGCTCGAGTGAGCGGCGCAGGTGTGAGGGCTCGCCGGGCCCTGGGCAGTGGCGATCGGCAGGAGTGAGGGGCGTCTGGGGAAGAGCGTGGGGCTCCTTGGCTCACCTGGGCTGGCCCCCAGCCCTCACTGGCCCGGGGGGGGCTCACTCACCGCATTGTGGCCGAAGAACTCACAGTAGCAGCAATCACAGAACTTCCCGTCTCGCTGGTGGGTGGAGGATGAGGTGCAGGAGCTTCGCTCAGAGCTGCTATCCTCTTCCTCGCCCAGCCCCTCGTCGGCCTCACAGGGCTGGGGCAGCTGGCAGGCTAGGCCACTGTGTGCAAATTTGTGCCCCTTGCACCCGGGGTCCCTGCTGTAGGGGAAGAAGACAGGCCCAGGTGTGAGGGTGAGGGGTGCTGGCACAAGCCACCCTGCCTTTCCCCACCATGCCAGGGCCACTCACAACACCAAGGGCAACAACCCTCTGCCAGTCCCTCAGGGCCATCCAAACACAAAGGCCGCCCCTCTGGAAAGCTTTCTGGATGCCTGCTCTGCCAGTACCTACAAAGGGCCCACTGCTCAGGGCATCATATGGATGGATACCTCGTGTGCTAATATAATGGTCTGTCTGTCATTTGTCACTAGATTGTACCATCCAAGGCTAAGAGGCTATACCACTTCGATTTGATGATCACTGTACCTATAAGGACAACCTTGAACATAGCAGTTACTCAGTAAGTAGGGTCCAAACTCATCAGCAAGCTAACAGCGCCCCCAGGGGGACACACGCAGGTGCCGTTAATGAGGTGAGTGTCTGTGTCTACTTTCTAAGGTCTTAATGACCTCAGTACTTCCTTAACCAGGGGCTCTAAATTGAGGGGGGGGGGAAGCAAATGAGTCAGCACAGTGTCTGTAATTCCAGGACTAAGAAGCTAAGGTAGGAAGACAGAGTTCAAGACCAGCCTGGGCTGACCCTAATAATAAATGGGTCAATAGGTCTCATGGCCTAGAGATTGTAAGAGCTATTGCCTGTGCCAGCTCTGTACTCAGCAAATACCAGTCCTGCAAAAAGAGGTGTTTTGAAGCGCTCACAGCTCGGGCCAACAGGTGGCAGGATGCTAGCCTGTGTCTGTGCTTTCTCCCTTCCACAGTCCTACCTCTGGATTCTGGAAAGCACTAGGGGCTGTTACATAAAACATGTTCCATGGGCTGGGAAGGTGGCTTAGTGGTAGAGCGCTTGCCTTGCATGCATGAGGCCCTGGGCTCGATTCCTCAGTACCACAGAAGGAGAAAAAGCCAGAAGTGGCATCATGGCAAAAGCAGCTTAGGGACAGTGCCCAGGCCCTGAGTTCAAGTCCCAGAACTGGAAAAAAAAAATTCTCCCAGTGTATGAGACACAGGCTGACAGGTCCCAGAATTGGAGCTGGAAAGAACTAGAGCCCTAGGGGCCAGCAACGGCTGAAGGGCGGCTGCAGGATGGGGCTGAGGCATGGGTGGAAGGAGGCAGGAATATTAAGTCATGTGGAAACCAAGTTCTTGGGGAAGGCTAATGTTACCCTCTTCTGTGGGAAAGGACAGAAAGGTTGGGGCAGGGTTTTAAAAAATAAATGGTTAGCCGGGCACCGGTGGCTCATGCCTGTAATCCTAGCTACTCAGGAGGCTGAGATCTGAGGATCACGGTTCAAAGCCAGCCCGGGCAGGAAAGTCCATGAGACTCTTATCTCCAATAAACCACTAGAAAGCCGGAAGTGGCGCTGTGGTTCAAACAGTAGAGCGCTTGCCTTGAGCTGAAGAGCAGAGGGACAGTATCCAAGCCCAAGTTCAAGCCCCACGACTGACCACAATAAATAAATGGGTGATCAAACAGTAAAATATGTTAATACACAGGGGTAGAGTCCCATGGTTTAACTCCTTTGAACAATTAACTGACAGTATGCCAAAATGAATGCCAGGCAGCTGAAACATGTCCTATTTAAGGAAAGTGGGGATTAGGGGTGAATGTATGGATAGAGGAATGGTGGGTGAGTAGTCATATACTACTACTAACAATATTCAAATATCGTCACATACTTGAATATAGTCATAATAGTCATAATACCACACATCGGGAAATGGAAGGAAGAAAGGAGGGGACAGGCAGGGTTGGAAGAGATGGGGTGGGAGGAAAAGGATGGAAGGAGTGACACCAATCACCATGCATTGTACACATAAACTCCACATTGGCCCCAAATCCCTGCACACAACTAAAAAATCAAACATCTTTCCCAGCCAGGCACTGGTGGCTCACCCCTGTAATCCTAGCTACTCAACAGGCTGAGATTGGAGGATCACAGCTTGAAGCCGGCCTGGGCAAAAAAAAACCTCATGAGATGGGGCTGGGAAAGTGGCTCAGTGGTAGAGCGCTTGTCTTTACATGCATGAGGCTCTGGGTTCGATTCCTCAGCACCACATAAAGCAGAAAAAGCTGGAAGTGGCGCTGTGACTCAAGTGGTAGGGTACTCGCCTTGAGCTGAAGAGCTGAGGGACAGCGCCCAGGCCCCACGACCGACCAAAAAAAAAAAAAAAAAGTCAGTGAGACTCTTATCTCCAATAAACCACTCAGAAAACTGGAAGTAGAGCTGTGACTCAAGTGGTAGAGCGCTAGTCTAAGACAAAAGAAGTTCAAGGACAATGCTTAGGCCGAGTTCAAGCTCCAGGACCGGTACACACATACAAAGTCTGGACGTGATTAAATGTCCAGGAATAGGAGAAAATAAATAAATTAGGCCAGAGCCATATGGTAAGATGTTACATGGCCAACAGAAAGTTTTTTTAACTGGAGAGATGATCACAATGTATTTAAAGATAATTGCTGCAGGGCTTAGTGGAAGAGTGCTTGCCTAGCATGCATGAAACCCTGGGTTTGATTCCCCAGTACCACATACACAGAAAAAAGAAAAGAAGAGAGAGATAATTGCTGCAGCAGCTGGCAGGGACTGGAGAGGAAGGCAGGGAATACCTATGATCTTAGCACTCAGATCATTCATGGCCAGCTTAGGCTTTATAGCAAGACTATCTCAAAACAAAAAAATTGCTACACACACACACAATTACCATACACAGATTGGAGCATGTCATTTATACACAGAATCTGACCCCCCCAAAAAAAAATCACAATACATGTCCTGGTGGCTCACACCTGTAACCCTAACTACCCAGGAGGCTAAGATCTGAGAATCACAGTTTGAGGCCAGCCAGAACAGGAAAAGTCCATGAGACTCATGTCTAATTAACCACCAAAAAAACAGAAGTAGAATTGTGGCTCAAAGTGGTAGGGCACTAATCTTGAGCAAAAGAGCTCAGGAACAGTGTCTCATGCCCTAAGTCCAAGCCCCAAGACCAAGCAAAAAAGAAAACAATTAACAACAAAAAAAAAAAACTAAACAAGATCACAAGGTTAGAAGTTTATCTTTCAGTTGTGAGGACATACACTTCTGAACTGTTTCAAGCTGAAAAACCAATTTTTTTTTTTTTTGGTCAGTCGTGGGGCTTGAACTCTGGGCCTGGCACTGTCCCTCAGCTCTTCAGCTCAAGGCGAGCGCTCTACCACTTGAGCCACAGCCCCACTTCTGGTTTTCTGGTGGTTTATTGGAGATCAGAGTCTCATAGCCTTCCCTCCCCGGGCTGGCTTTGAACCGTGATCCTCAGATCTCAGCCTCCTGAATAGCTAGGATGACAGGCGTGAGCCACCGGTGGCCAGCTGAAAAACCAATTCTTTTCTAATTGGGAAAACAGTGGTAGGAATGGATGGTTCACACCTGTAAGTAATTGTAGCTACTCAGGAGGCTGAGATCTGAAGAATAAGATTCAGAGCCAGCTTGGGCGGAAAAGTTCATGAGACTCTTATATCTCTCATTAATCAAGAAAAGCTAGAGGTGTGGCATAGGTGGTCGAGAAAGAAAAATATGCCATCCTTTGTTTAATTTTTTGGTGCTAGGGACTGAACCAAGGTCCTTGACAGGCTAAATCTGTGCTCTACCATTAAGCCTACCCTAGCACAATCTACTTTTTCACTTCTACCCCAAAGGCCCCCTTGGTCAAAGTTTTCCCAGTCTCTAGTTGTAGTGGCCTGGGGCCCTGCACACCGTTCACTTACCTGTGAGTGCTAGGGAGTGGCTGGGAGCTCGGCGGTGGGAGAAGAGGCCCGCTGCAGTGCCCGCTGCAGTGCCCGCTGCACCCCGAGAATGGTGGAGGCATCTTCAGGAGGGGCATGCTAGTGGAGGGTAAGTGGGGACTTTGACACGGCCCTGGGGGGTGGGGGGCAGTGGCAGCAGACACAGGGCACTCTGAAGCCTGGGCAGGGAAAGATGTCGCTGGGGTGTTGGGGAGCAGGTGCGGGTGGTGCGGTGAGCCAAAGGAGCCAGGATGAGAAGGGAGGAGAGACACTGGCTGTGGGGCGTGGCCCGTGGGGCTGTTAGGGGGAACAGTGAGGTCTGAATGCTGGTGGTGCTCCGAGATGGGGAAAGCCTCACCTGTGGGTGGAGTGGAGAGAGAGAGGTCAGAACCGAGAAGCCCGCGGGCTCACTGCCATGGGGCCCCGCTTAGTGTGATTGGAGCACACACACAGCCTCTCAGCCTGGGAATCAGTGCGGGCAGCAGCTTATCTGGACAGGTGTGAAGAGACCAGGCCTCAGGGAGAAGGCACTGGGGATGCTGGCCCTGAGTAGGGCCACAGGCCTCTCTGCTATAGCACCACCAGCAAATTGACATGCTCTCTGTTCTCTGGGTCTGCCCAGGACCTGACGGTTCACAGGCACTTCTCAGGCCTGGGACAGGAGCTGCAGGAGGCCTCGGCTCTGTTCTGGGACATGGAGACCAGAAACCAGTTGATGCCTGACTCTCAGAAGGCCACAGATTTCAGAGGGGAACTGGGGAAAGGTTCTGATGACACTCTGCCTCATAGACCGAAGTAGCTAGAATTACAGACTGCTCAACTCATCTAATTCTGGGGCCAAAACCATTGAAGAACTCTGGCCAGGTGCCGGTGGCTCACGCCTGTCATCCTAGCTACTTAGGAGGCTGAGATCTGAGGATCGAGGTTCAAAGCTAGCCCAGGCAGGAAAGTCCCTGGAGACTCTTACCTCCAAATAATGACCAGAAAACCAGAAGTGGCTCAGTGGCTCAAGAGGTAGAGCGCTCGCCTTGAGTTGAGGAACAGTGCTCAGGCCCAGAATTTAAAAAAAAAAAAAAAAAAGAACTCTGTGTCTCCATTTAGAGGTAGGACAGTCATTCATATTCATGTCATAATTTGGGAATTCAAGGGATTTTTCTCTGGGTCTCTGAGGAATAGCCTAGAGTCCAAAAAAGGCTTCTACAGCTTCCAACTCTCATCAGTAGGGCAGCTGACACTGCCAGTCTCTGGTGGAGATCGAGTTAGTTCTTCCCCACCCCTCAGGTGGGGAAAATAGGCTATCCATCATGCTGCAGAGCAAGTGTTAGTGACCTAAGTCCTACGGGCCCTTCTGCTATGAGAGCCAAAGAAGCCCAGGCAACCTTCTCCCTGCAAGCACTATTTAACTTCACAGTTCAGGGGAGCTGCTTCACAGAGACAGTCAAGGCCTAGGTTCTCCTGCTGCATCAGAAAGCTCCAGGCTTTATTATCTAAATAACCGATCCCTGATGAGAAGGAAATGCAGCCGCCTACACCGAGGAGGCACCTCTCTCCCGAGCTTAGAGACTCACCGGGGATGGCGGGACTCCCAAGGGAGCTGCCTGGCATGGCCCCCGCTGTGTGCGGGGAGTTCCACAGCCCCGAGAGCTTATGTGCCGACAGGAACGAGCTGGGATCCCAGTCCCCTGAGTTCCCATGGCAGGAGGAGGAAGAGGAAGATGAGGATGATGAAGAGGACGAGGAGGAAGAATGAGAGTCACCCCCACAGGACTGTGACTTGCAAGATGAGTGTGACAAGGAGATCTGGAAAGGAGGAAGAAAAGGACTCATGTCAAATAGTGAAGCTGACCCTTTGCTGCCTCCGTTTATCCCTCTCGTACACTCTGTCCTCCAGGCTCTTGTGCTGTTGCCAAAGCACAACTAGAGCAACCCAGGCTGAAGTTCAAGCAAGAGTCAGGCCTGTGCAGGGAGGGGCTGTGGTGAGCTCAGTTCCATGGACGTACAGCTAAGCCTTCCTGTGAACATGGGCCTCTGGGGAGTGGGAAGAACAAGAATGATGTCTTTACACCAGGAATCTTGGAGGTAAAATGATCCTGGGGTTGACACCGATGGCTCATGCCGATAGCCCTAGCTCTATCTCTGGAGGCTAAGATCTGAGGATCAGAGTTCTAAGCCATCCCCCTCAGCAAAGTCAGTGAGACTGATCCCCAATTAACCTCCAAAAAGCTGCAAGTGGCGCTGTGATTCAAGTCATAAGGAGTGCCAGCCTTAAGCAAAAAAAAGAGAGTGTGTGGCCCTGAGTTCAAGCCCCAGAATGGGCACTACATAAATAGAACCGTCCTTGGCAAGAGAGGGCCTGGCCGCAGTTCATGGGAAGGCGGACTGCCAAGCTCCCAGCTATGAGATGCAACTGACTGGGCTACATTTCCAACTCGTCACCTTTGCTCTCTGGCTGCCTTCCCAACTGTCACAGACTTGCGGGCGGCCAGGTGACCAGGGGCCAGGATGGCAGTCGATGGGTATCTATGGGCGGGGAGGGGGGGAGGGGAGCATCTTGTGCTGAGGGGTTTCTCCTTCCCTTCATTGGAACCAAAGCTGCAAAGGCTGGGTCCACGCAGCCGTGCACGGAGGGACCCTCTCAGCAGCAGTTACCTACCGCCACTGCGTGTTCTCGACCCGTCTGCCTTTCGTCTTCTTCCATGCTCTTCCGGCAACTCTGGCAAACCCACAGGGGCATCTCGCCTAGGAGATTCTTGACGAGCTTTGGCATGAAGTCAGGGGGCAGCTTCTCACCCTGCAATACCAGTCCGTTTTGTGAAGGGCCTTCTTCCCAGCCTTTGCGTTCTCGATGACACAGCAGGCAGCAAGTCTGCACAGACTGGCTGGAGGTAGGGGGAACCTGTTCAACAGACAGACATGGGGTTTCCCGGGGGCGGGGGCGGGGGGGTGGGGGAGGTTTTCCTTAGAGAAATGCCAGTGGTGTCCAGAATACCCCTTATTATGTGCCAGGCACTACGTTAGGCACTTCATCAACACAATTTAGTTTCAGTCCTTGAAGCAGCTCTGCAAAACAAGGTGTTCTTACTTGCATTTTTAACTTATTTTTAGATAAAGACTTCAAGATGTTAAATCAGTTGCTCAGGGTTACAGAGCTGGTGAGTGGCTGAACCTTATTGAGTCTGACTCCAAAGCTCATGCCCAGATGCCCTAATGCCCAGATATCCCCAGGTCTCAAGGAACTAAAAAAAAAAAAAAAAAACAGATGGATGAGCTGGGAATGTGGCCTAGTGGTAGAGTGCTTGCCCTTAGCATGCATGACGCCCTGGATTCAATTCTTTTTTTTTTTTTTTTGTCAGCCATGGGGCTTGAATTCTGGGCCTGGGAGCTGTCCCTCAGCTCTTCAGCTCAAGGCGAGCGCTCTACCCCTTGAGCCACAGCGCCAATGCTGGTTTTCTAGTGGTTTATTGGAGATAAGAGTCTCACAGACTCTCCTGCCCGGGCTGGCTTTGAACCATGATCCTCAGATCTCAGCCTCCTGAGTAGCTAGGATGACAGGCGTGAGCCACCGGTGCTGGGTTTGGATTCAATTCTTTGGTAAAAAGAAAAAGCCAGAAGCAGAGCTATGGCTCAAGTGGTAGAGTGCTAGCCTTAAGGAAATGAAGCTCAGGAACAGGGCCCAGGTCCTGAGTTCAAGCCCTAGCACTGGCAAAAAAAAAAAAGATGGTTCTTTCCTGTCTGGGATGTCTAGGAAAGGTCAAAACCCTATGGGAGGAAAAGATGCCTTGAGTCAATGCAGTTTGGGAGAATGTGCACACTTCTTTAGGATTACAGAAATGGTTTGAAGTTTGTAGAACTAGTAAATATGTGTGTATGTATCTATGTATGTGTGTACATATATATATACATATATATATATTATATAAATTTTCCCCTCCTGGTCCTAAGGCTTGAAATCAGGGCCTGGCACTGTCCCTGAACTTCTTTTGCTCAAAACTAGCACTTTACCACTTAAGCCACAGCACCACCTCCTGTTTTTTCTGAGTGGCTTATTGGAGATAAGAGTCTCCTAGAATTTCCTACTCCCACTGGCTTCGAACTATGGGCCTCAAGATCTCAGCCTCCTAAGAAGCTAGGAATACAGGTGTGAGCCACCCACCTCATGCTTTCCTTCTCTCTATCTAGATATGTATGTATATAAATTGTGTGTGTGTGTGTGTGTGTGTATATATATATATATATATTTTTTTTTTTTTGTTAAAGAAGCACCAGCTCAATTGAAAATTGGTGGATAGGTGCACCAGACCCTGGTGCTCCGAGGAGGAGGCAGGAGGGATGGTGGAGTCATGCATTCTAATCTCAGCTCCACCACAATCAGCCAGATGACCTTGAGCAAGTTATTTAACTGTGATGGAGATGCCCACCTACCTTGCAGAGCTGTTGTGAGGGTGGCTGCAAAAGCCGGTGAAGTGCCTAGCCCTGCACATGCTGGAGCGTAGGCCCAGCACAGTCAGTACTTGGTCTGTTTATTTCCCTCCTAGGACAAATCAAACCCAGAAATATAAGACTGAAGGCTTTCTTTGAGATTGAGGGGTCCTGACTGGGAGACTAATCGTATTTGGATTTAATGCCCCCAATTTACTGGCTTCTCCTGCAATTCAGTAGTTCCCTTCCCACTGGCCCTGCGCATGATCTCATCACTCTTTGGCCAACAGAACATTAGCAGATGTGCTGCAAGCGTAAGCTTGAAAACTGCGTACATTTCCCGTTTCCATGCATAGCTGGGCTTGCTCACTCTTGGGCCTCTAAGGTGTGATCAGGCTGGCTCCCAGCAAACTGGCCAAATGACCAGAGATACCTGAGGGAGCCCAGCTGAGATCAAAAAGGCCTGCCCAGATCAGGAAGCAGACTCAAGGAAAGGTAAATGGTTGTTTTAAACCACTAGTTCTTTGGGTAGTCTGTTCTGCAACAACAGGCGACTCTGTAATCTTCCCAAGTTAACCCTCACTGGGGGGGTTATCTATCTACAGCAGGTGCCATCATCTGTGCTGGGAAATTAGCTCCACACAGAGCTGGCATTAGGCTATCCTTGAACTTCCAATGTTACAATGACATTCACCTGGGCCCATCTCGTTCCTTAAAAACAAAAACAAGAACAAAATCCAAAAGTGTAATGAAACGTAGCGGGGGAGAACCCAGTATTTGAACAAGAGTACCAGAGATACAACCCCTGCCAAGGCGATGTCTTATTAAGCAAAGTAGTTCATGTAAACTACCTAAGAAGCCACTGTGGAGAGCATCTCACAGAAGGGGAAAGGCCTTTTCAGAACTGCGTTCCATAGCTGTAAAGCGCAATATGGGCTTTAGTGGAGGAGGGGAGGCCACTACAAGTCTCTTTCCCTATGATGAGAATAATGCTATTAAAGCAAACTCCAAATAGGAATTTTACCACAATAGTTCTGTTTCACTTGGGTTCTAAAGTAATTACATAGGATGAAAATCTTGTATGAGTAACATTATTTGAGATATACATATATAATATATACATCTATTTGGTATAATATGTATTTATTTGGTGTTAACAGGGAATCAATCCAGGGCCGCCTCTTATGACTGTAATATACAATGTATATAGTTTTACAGGTATGGGTAAGAGTTGAATTGACTAATGCATAAAGCACTATACCAAAAAATGCTTTTGTTTTCTTTTAAAAAGCAAATATACAAGCCAGGTGATCAGTGGCTCGCACCTAGCTACTCAGGAGGCTGAGATCGGGTTTAAAGTCAGCCTGAACAAGAAAGTCCATGAGACTCTAACCTCCAATTAACCAAAAAGCTGGAAATGGTGATATAGCTCAATGTGGTAGAGCACTAGCCTTGAGCATAAAACTGAGGGATAGTGCCCAGGTCCTTAGTTCAAGCCTTAAGACCCATGTGTATACACACACACACACACACACACAAGCATACATACAATTGACCAGTGAGACTGTACTTAGAAAGTACTTGGGAGCACTGGGAGCACTGGACACACTTGCTTGGGCAGTAACCCTGGGCCACCATCATTTAACACTGAATGGTACCAGCCAAGTTCTACTTCTAGACTGCCGCAATTTACCATCTGTATGGTACTGGTCAAGTTTTACTTACCCTGTTTACTCATCTGTAAAATGGATCAAGTCCTAACTTGTAGGGCCAACTAAGAGTTAAATTCAATAAAGCATCAAATCCAGTGTTAGGCACAAAATATTTTGCTTGACAGGACACTAATAACGTGACCGGGAAGAAAGGGAAACAATAAATGATCGGTACTTTGTAAGAAACAAGCATCTTGCACAGGCAACGAATGCATGGGGACTTGGATATCTCAATCTCTGCCCTCAATTTCATGAAGTCAAATGCCTAAGTTCTCCAAACTACTCTATCCTTCCAGACCTCAGCTGGATGGGCCTAACAGCCCAGCATAAATGCAGACTTCTCTAGGCGTTCCTAGGAGACTCTTCCGATTCACCTCTCCTCTCCTTTACTCAACAAGCACAAGGGCCTTGGTTATAGCATTTGTGCCTTCCATCCTAATTACTTATCTGTTCTTCTGTTCCTTCTACTAGGCACAGGCATGAGGTGTGACTCCAGCCTGGATCCTCCTCTAGAAAGCACAAGTCTGGCTCAGTGCATAGGCTCAGCTGGGCTTATGGTTGCTAGAGCAGATTGGGAGATGTGCCCATGGCAATACAAAGGGTAGAGACGGTTTGGTGTGCTTGAAATGACTGCTCCTGGGGGCTGGGAAGGTGGCCCAGTGGTAGAGTGCTTGCCTTGCATGCATGAGGCCCTGGGTTCAATTCCTCAGCACCACATAAGCAGAAAAAGCTGGAAGTGGTGCTGTGGCTCAA
>NW_012267245.1:3454172-3461135 GCF_000151885.1 Dipodomys ordii
TAAGCAGAAAAAGCTGGAAGTGGTGCTGTGGCTCAAGTGGTAGAGCGCTAGCCTTGAGCTGAAGAGCTGAGGGACAGTGCCCAGGTCCAGAGTTCAGGCACCATGACTGGCAAAAAAAAAAAAAGAGACATGAGTCACTCTAGTTTAGCTGCCTGGGCTGGTTTTGAAGTTAGAATCTCGATCCTCAGATTTCAGCCACCTTAAAAAAGCCAGCAGCACCCAGCATATGGTTGTTATGGTTTTTTGGGGGTTTTTTTGGTCACTTGTGGGCTTGAACTCAGAACCTAGGTATTATCCCTAAGCTCTTTTCGCTCAAGGCTAGCACTTTACCACTTTAAGCCACAGCTCCACTTCTAGTTTTCTGGTGGCTAATTGGAGAGGAGTTTTAGGGGCTTTCTTGCCCAAGCTGGCTTTGAACCACGATCCTTAGATCTCAGCCTCCTGGGTAGCTAGGATTACAAACATAAGCCATTAGTGTCGGCCTGGCTTATTTCTAAAACTGGTCCTGGGGCTTGAACTCAGGGCCTGGGTACTATCCTTGAGCTTCTTTTTGCTCAAGGCTAGCACTCTACCACTTGAGCCACAGCACCACTTCCAGCTTTTTCTGTGTATGTGGTACTGAGGCATTGAACCCAGGGCTTTCATGCGTGCTAGGCAATCATTCTACCACTAAGCCCCTGGCTTGTTTTTGATAGGGTCTCATTAACTTTTGGCTGGGTTGGCCTCAAATTTGATTCTCTATCTACATTCTAAGCGTTGGGATTATATGTGTGTCACTCTAGCCCATCCTTTGCTTTCTTCTTCCACCTTTCTTTTTGTTTTTGAGATTGAGTCTCGCTACATAGACCAAGCTGGCCTCAAACTTGCAATCCTTCTGTCTCAGCCTCCTTATTGCTGGGATTGCTGGGACACAGCACCACACCTGGTTTTCTCTCTGACATTTTCATCTTTGCTTAATTGCCAGAGGGGGTGAGACTACTAAGCCCTGGTTTTGCTATGTTTAGGCAGTAAAGCACCATTCCTCCAGGTTTGTGGCTTGAAAGAAACAAACTCTAGGATCACGGTTTTGTTTTGTTTCTTTTTGCCCAGTCCTGGGGCTTGAACTCAGGGCCTGGGCACTGTCCCTGAGCTTCTTGTGCTCAAGATTAGCACTCTACCACTTAAACTACAGTGCCACTTGTGGCTTTTTCTGTCTCTGTGGTACTAAGGAATCGAACCTAGGGTTTCCTGCGTGCTAGGCTCTACCACTAAGCCACCTCCCCAGCCTCAGGGTTCTCTTTTCCTGCAATCTCTTTTCTGGTCCAAGACCAGAACTTGAACTTGATACCTGATGCTTTTACTCACTGGTTAGTGCTCTGCCAACAGAGCTCTGCCTCCAACCTGACTGCAATGGCTTGTCATTTTCTAAACTCTGACAAAGATGGCCTCTCGTGCATTGAAGAGTTAAGTCAACCCAGGCTTTGGACTCATTGTTCTCTGCTGTAATTCTAATCACCTGGCAGAGTATTCCCACAAAAGGAACGTACTCAGTAAATGTTCATGAAATAAATGAGAACACCCAGCCATTTTTTTTTCATCCCAAAGGGCTGATGGAACTGATTCTTATGCCCAGCAGTCACAGGCAACAAAAAATTGTGCCAGCTCACTTCAGATTAAATTTCAGAACTTCTGAAGTCTCAGGTCTAGCCTTAAGCAAGAGATGGAGGAAGAAGAGGAAAAAAAAGTTCTAGGGGTTATGTTGATTTGGGATTTGCTCAGAAAGATTCCAAGATAATTCTGTTTCATTCTTCCAGTGCAGCCAGCATCTTTGGAGAGAGTGGCATTATCAGAGGAGGATCTAAGTAGTGGCATGTTCATCCCCAAAGCAGCCAATGAGCCAGGTGAAGTCTAACTGAAGCTATTTGAATTCATGGGGCTGGAGTCTATAGCCATTAAAACCAGTATATCAAGGGGCCAGGAATGTGGTCTGCCTAGCATGCATGAAGCCCTGGGTTTAATTCCTCAGTACATACACAGAAAAAAGCTAGAAGTAGTGCTGTGGCTCAAATGGTAGAGCTAGCCTTGAGCACTGGACACACACACGGGGACGGACACACACACACACACACACACACACACACACACACACACTTTTCCAACTACAAATCTATGTGAGGCTGGATTTCCTTTTTCATGTACTTCTACAGAAGCAGACTGTAACAGTTGAACAGCAGAGATAAGAATTTAGCTTAGCTAGGTGCTGGTGGCTCATGCCCATAATCCTAGTTACTCAGGAGGCTGAGATCTAAGGATCGAGGTTCAAAGCCAGCCCAGGCTGGCTTTGACTCTTATCTCCAATAAACCACTAGAAAACAGAAGTGGTGTTGTGGCTCAAGCGGTAGAGCGCTAACCTTGAGCTGAAGAGCACAGGGACAGCCCCCAAGCCCAGAGTTCAAGCCCCACAACTGACAAAAAAAGAAAAAAAGAATTCAGCTTAATTTTATTAAAGAAGTTTGCAAAACTAAAAAAATGTTTTGTTTGGAAAGTACTTTTTTTTTGGGGGGGGGGTGTGGGGATGGTCCTGGGGCTTGAACTCCGAACTCTTCAACTCAAGGCTAGCGCTCTACCACAGCGCCACTTCCAGCTTTTTCTGCTTCTGGGGTGCTGAGGAATCGAACCCAGGGCCTCATGAATGCAGTGCAAGGCCTCTACCATTGAGCCTACCTTCCCAGCCCTGAAAAGTATTTTTTAAATAAAACTTTTGTCAGCCATTGGTGGCTCATACCTGTAATCCTAACTACTCAGAAGGCTGAGCCCTGAAGATCAGTTCAAAGCCAGCCTGAGCAGGAAAGTCCATGAGACTGTGACTTAAAGTGGTAGAGCACTAGTTTTGAGCACAAAAGCTCAGTGACCAGACCCTGAGTTCAAGTCCAAGGACCAACACATAAATAAATGACTACATCTTATGCCAGCAAGTGATGTGTTTTTCTTTTCTTCCATCCTTCCTCCCTTCCTTCCTGAGACGGAACACAAGGCCTATTGCATACGAAGCAAAGGCTCTACCACTGCTGCTTTCCAGTCTATGTGATCTTAAATGAACTAGTGACTAAATATCTTTACACTGTCTCAATTTTAATACTTAAGTTTGGTAAACACCAGCAGATCCAACCAACAGAAACAAAAACTTTGGGCTGCTTCGTAATTTCGGGACTGTTTAGAGCCTCTGGCATTTTGGAGATTGCTGATGCGGAGCCGCTAGGGTGCCAGTCGCCCAGTGGGTGCTCGGGAGAACAGAATGGCTATTCAGAATGACATAGTTTGCGCCAGCTCTGGACAGAGCTTAGGGCATGACTCAATTTTCCAGCCTGGCCTTTCTGTCCACGATTTGGCAAGTGTCAGGGAATAACACTAGTCACTACACCAGGCAGGTGCCAAGAACCGCCTTGGATGGAATTCCCAACATTCAACCTAGTCTCATTCCTCCCAGGGGTTCCTTCCAGTCCCAAGGGCTTGTGTATGTTTGCACTGGATTTCCCCAACACACACACTCTTATCTGACCAGCTGCCCTGCAATAGGTTCCAAATTCTATTCTGAACTGACCCAAGAGAGTACTCTCTCTTCTCAAAGCTCTGAACTCCAAGGGCCTCCTTGGCACCAGGCAGGTTGAGGACAACAGCAGGAACTAAAATTCTCTTTGAGAAGTTGAGAAAATTAATCAACCTAGAAAAACTCACCAGGCAAGTAATCACCATTCACTCCTCCATTCATCTACCCATTTCCTCATTCAACAAATGCTCACAGCTCTGATGGTAAGTCAAAGCTTTGTCAATGAGGCTTTTGCTGGATTGTCGCGGCTATCACGCTGTGTACAGATGTAGTCTTTGTCTGTCCCCAAGTCCCTGGTAGGATGTGAGGTCTTTGGGGTCACAGGGTAGATCTTGGTCATTTACATGAGCCCAGGAACCCAGGCATGGCTTGGGCCTGTCACACAGCCGGCATTCACTGGGTAAATGAACGCATGCCTCAGCTTCTCCATACAAAGGACATACTTTAGAACACGGCCAAACCAGCCCCTGTCCCAACATGCCATACAGAAAGGCCTGGCTGTGTCACTGTCGTTGTGGTAAGAAGGCGATCAGAGCAGAGAGCCTCACACCATAACAATGCTGGTATTGAGAACTGCAGTGAACTCTTCAGGACCCGATTATACCTCAGTGGCCTGGAACTTCTACCTAAACTTCCTGGCCCTTCCAGGAGGTAGACAACTGCTTCATAGCCCAAGACCAGTTGGCCGAGAATCTTCTCTGGCGGTACAAGCTGAGACAAGGGTGGTGAGGGTGGCTGACCCTAGTGACCCTCTGTCACTGCAAGCCTAATCACCCCCCTCACCCCCCACCCCTGCCACTGAACTTGCGTCTTAGGTGCAAGTAGCCACAAAAAGGGCCCAAGCTGCTCATTAACCTGGAACGCTGGGTTAACGGTGCTCTGCGATTATAACTATAGAATGGGTTTCTCATGGGGGGGGGGGCGGGTGAGGGGAGTAAGCATGAACTTTGGAGAAAGTTGTGAGCTCAAATTCTCATTCTGTCATTTGCAGTATGATCTTGGAATGATCACTCAATGTCTTTGAACCTCAGGTTCCTCAATTTATGAAATGGGAATAACACCATACTTCACAGAGTTGTGAGGACAGAAGGAAATAAATTATATAAAGTACCTGGCCTGGGCCTGGCACACAGTAGGTGCTCAATACCCGTTAGTTTCTTTCCTCTTCTGCCCTGGAAGAAATGACAGGGAAACTTACTAAGTGAGACTTGCCCAAACCAAATTGATTACTTGAAGCACAGGAGAGAGGACCAGACAAGTGACCTTCAAGGTCTCTTTGAACCCCCAAGTCTACATTATATAACAGGGCTATCATTTCCTATAAAGGACTTCCAGGGCTGACAATTTCTCTGGTCTCTTCTTTCTGCCTTAGGTTCCCCATATCATTTTTCAGAACAGAGATCTCCTTTTGTCACAAGGAGAGGGGAATCAAAAGGGAGACAACTGGGAATGGAGGGGAAATGGAATAAAAGTATGTTTCAGGGCTGGGAAGGTGGCTCAGTGGTAGAGCGCTTGCTTTGCATGCATGAGGCGGCCCTGGATTCGATTCCCCAGCACCACATAAGCAGAAAAAGCTGGAAGTGGCGCTGTGGCTCAAGTGGTAAGAGCACAAGCCTTGAGCTGAAGAGCTGAGGGACAGCGCCCAGGCCAAGTTCAGGCCCCACGACCCACCAAAAAGAAAAAAAAAAAAATGTATGTTTCCTGTCACTACTCAGCTGGAAGCCACCTAAAGATTGAGGGATGAGGGTAGCATCATGGGTACAGAAATGAGGAGCACAAACTCAGGCCCCTTGCCAGGACACATACATGCCCTTCCTTGGTCCTTTTCTGCTTTTGCTCACCCTGCCGTGAAAGAATACTGCACATTCCTTTCCTGCTGGTTTGTCTCTTCCTCCTCGTGAGGTTCTGCAATGGAGGTTCACATTCTCCTACGTCCACAGACAGAAGAAACTGGGCTTGCCCTGAAATGTCCTATGCTTTTTGTGTTTCTCTAGAATCACTGATCACATACATTCTAGTATTTAAAATTTTTCTTCTCTATGATATCGTGAACTTTCCAAGGGCAAGGGCCAGGTCCCCAAGAGTCACTGAATTCCAGTCTAGGCATAGGTAAGCATCACAGGGATAGGGAACTTTGGTTCTGCGCAGGACCACTGGATATTTATAATATTCAAGGGCCATACAAAAGTAGCGATCTAGGCAAATGGTCTCAGAGAAGCATATAAGCGTGCCATCCTGTACCAATGATCTCGCGTGGGAAACTCCCCACCCCCTTACCCTTGCAATAGAAAATTAGTGGTGGAATATTATTAACTAGGCAACAACCAGAGAAGTGAGGGAAGGCTTCATTTTTTTTGGCTGGGGGAGGGAGAGGGTTGGATAAAGCCTAGGCCTCACACATGCTAGGCGGTGCTCTATCACTAAACCATATTCCCAGATACCTCTCCTCACTTTTTAAAAATTGGTTGTATTCCTGCTTATGGAGGAACAGAACCTCCCGAGGAGGAGCCAAACCCTAGGCCTCTTCAGCAGTTACCAGACCCAGCCACATTCAGTCACCTGGAGTAATCCAACAACAGGGGATTCCTCGGCTCCAGACTTGGAGACCATAGTTCTGTAGGTCTGGGATGGGGTCCAGCAGAACACTGATGATCAGATGATTAGTCAGGTGGGGAAAGGGAGCTGTGAGATTGAGCAACCACAGCTGTCTTTCCCACTGAGTCTACTTCCTTGCACGCTACCAGAGGATCTACCAATGCACATCATGTTCCCTTTCAGGCTTCGAGGCTTTCACTCCTTCCTCACTACCCAAACCACTTCGTGTGGTGGACCAAGAGCCAGCTATAGCCTTTGCAGTCTGATTTCTCCTGCTTTCCAACTGAGTCCAGCTTGTTTCTGGCTCTTTGTATACCTCTTCCTTTCTTAGCCTTCTTCCTCTCACCCTTGCTGTTCTGAAGAACTGTTCAAACTTGAGGATCAGGCTTCCAGAAGCCTTTTCTGACCCAGTCTTCTCTGTATTACAATCTGCTGGCATTCTCAGCACTGAACACCTGTAGTGAGTACAGCACTGCTGGGGCTAAGTGCTCAACAGGCAGAACTTGTTTGGGGGGGGGAGGGAGGAGGGAGCGGTCAGTCATGGGGCTTGAACTCTGGGCCTGGGTGCTGTCCCTGAGCTCTTCAGCTCAAGGCTAGCGCTTTACCACTTGAGCCACAGCGCCACTTCCAGTTTTCTGGTGGTTTATTGGAAATAAGAGTCTCAAGGACTTTCCTGCCCAGGCTGGCATTGAACCATGATCCTCAAATCTCAGCATCCTGAGTAGCTAGGATTATAGGCATGAACCACTGGTGCCCAGCTCCCACTGCTATTTTTTTTTTTT
>NW_012267245.1:3461245-3465402 GCF_000151885.1 Dipodomys ordii
GCTTTTTTCTTTTTGCTTCTGTGGTGCTAAGGAATCGAACCCAGGGCCTCAGGCATGCAAGGCAAGTGCTCTACCACTGAGCCACCTTCCCAGCCCCCCACTGCTATTTTTATACATGAGAAAACAAAGCAAGAAGCTGAAACACTATCTAAAGGCTAGGATTTGACAGAACAATGAAACCTGTCAAGATTGCTTTAAGAAGGGAGGGTAGAAGAGAGTGAGAGGGGGAAAGTTGCTCAGGATACACTGTGTATACATGGGGAAATGTCACAATGAAACTCTCCTTGTACAACTAACTATGCTAATTTAAAAACCAAAGAAGGTAGCATTTGAACCTTCACTCTGACAGGGTGCTATGCTTTCCCCTGGCACCACTGCAATTACTACATTTGCTAGACCATGAAATCCTTGTGGCCAAGAAGCATGTCTCATTCCTTTCCGCCCTCACAGCTAGCCCAGGGCCCGGCACAGAACACAGGTCAGTTAGTGTCTGCAGAGTCAGTGCCAGGCGTGACGATGACTGGGTATCAAAGCACGTGTGCCATGGCTAGCCTAAATGAACACATGGATGCCTGCCAACCTGGCCCAGTAAGAGTGGCAGGTAGGAGCAAAGTCATAGAAAACTAGCTTTTCAATTATCATTTGGTTTAATAGACATGTAGGAAGCACGTAAAGACCACACACAATACACAACCCGGAGACAACTTAATTAAAACACTCCCTGCTTCCAAAAATTCTAGGCACAGTAGGCAAAAGCATTAGGAACCTAATTCATCCAGCTGATATCAGACATTAAGCCTGTGCTCTGGGACATTATATGGAAATTTAAATTTTTAAACCTTGAACGTGTAAGTCTTCATCTTCAAGGGCTCTTGGCCTTTTTACATAGTGAGTCTTTACTGCTTCACAAAGAACTACAGGAGGCAGACATGTCCTCAGAACCACTTCCTCCTGCTGGATGTGAGTGGTGCCTTAGGAAGTGGTACTTGGGTAGGCAGGGGACTCTCAGATGGAGATCCTTGAGGGAAGGAAACACCTGGTCCTTCTGGGCATCCCTAACAATGGCCTGGCACAGAGGTCATTGTGAAGCTTGCTCAAGTGAATTAAACATAATCAAACGGTCTTACTATAGAGATTGATCATCTGATCCTGTTCCTTAAGGGAATAGATTTATTCTGAGCAGAGAGAGAACCAGGTCTCTAGAGTCCCTTTAAACTAAACTGGGCAGTCCCAGAGGATGCTGTAGAGAGGAGAGAAACAAGTGCTGGGGAGGGATAGGATGAGCTCATTCGGGTCAGTCTCCTGGGGCCGAGTGCATACCTGGCCTGCCAGCAAGGCACGCTAGGAAGCCTAAAGACAGCAAGGAGAGCTCTCAGGCTTTGTCCCGCCGCCCAGCACAGCTCATGTCACCTCAGAAGACTATGTACAAGAAGCTCTGCAGCTTGCTTTGCGTTCTCTTGGGAGGCTGCTGGTGAGGTTCAAATGAGGGAAGAGACAGACAGCATCACTGAGCAGGAGGCAGCCCTGGGAGTTTAATTCAAGCCAGTCAATACTGTTTCCATAGCTTCCTTCTACTGCTATTAAATTTTATCTGTGCTTCTCCTCTTGAAGTAAAAGGGAGTTGGGGTTCTAGGAAACAGCAGGTTTAGTGGCCTAGAACTAGAAAGATTTGGGGTCCCACATTTAAATGTGTACAAGGGATGCGAATGATGGAAGGGGCCTGGATAAAACCAAAACTTCAGGGATTATGGAGCACATTCTACTTAAAGGCAGCAGCTGCTACTCAGACTTACAGACTGCCTTGTGGAGATGGGGGCCTGATGTCACCAGATCCTTAGAGTTTGAAGAAGCACAAATCTAGATCTGTGGCAAACATTTTGGTTTCTAAAATACTGATGCACATTCAGATAAAAAGATAAGAGCAACAGAACAATGTTGGAGTTGGACCTCAGAACAAGTAGGTAGACTGAAAGTCTCATTTAGCTCCTTTGGTTCAGGTAGACATATGACACAAAGTTTCACCTCTCTTATCTGATCTATGTCTGTTAAGACTGGGTTGACTGACAGTGGGAACAAGAGAGCCTAGTTACTGGCAGAGCGATGACTAACCTCTACTCTGTCACCAGGTACTTTTTATAAGGGCACAAAAGCCTGTTTCTCAAATCCAGACTGTATTCCAGCAAACAAGAGGGGTACAATCAGAACAGATTTGGTCAATGTGTTTTAGTTCTGTGGCTATTACAAACTTCCCACAGTATACAAGAGTAACTTTTTTTTGTTTCACATCTATCGTGGGAAGCACTTGGTCAAATATTAAGTAAGTATTTCTGTTTGTTCATCTGAAAAGCAGAGAAACCACCTGTATACCCTTCAGGTTTTCAGGAACGTATGTAACCACCAGGCACAGGGGTATGACATGATGGAGACTGCCAGGGTTCTGTTGGCACTCTCAGAGTTTAGATGTAAAAGCAGACAAGGAGTTACATTAATTTTTGATAGATAATTTTTGATAAGATACTGAGGAGAAATACAGGGAAGGTGAGAAGATGAGAAGGTTTCTAATAATACCAGGGGCATGCTTCAGTGGCAGAGCTCCTATGCAGCAAGACAGAAACTCTGAGCTCAAACCCCAGTACTGAGAGAGAGACAGAGACAGAGAGAAGAGAGGGAGAGGGAGCACTAGCAAGGCATGACAAGTGCCTTGTTTAAATAAATGAGCTGGCAGGTCAAGCAGTAGAGCAGAGAAAGTAGTGAAGGCTGTTAACTCTGGGGAAAGACGTGTCCTCAAAAATTAAACTGAACACAATAGGGAAGTTTTTTTTGCACATCTGTGTGGCAGGAACTCTCGTGTTGTATGGCAGAATGGGAAGGAAAGAACAGAACAGACAGTTGTTTCTCCCCTTTCATCTCTCCCTGTTGGATTAATAGTGCTCCCAGGGGAGACCAGGGTTGCTCCTGGAGGGAGGAGGGAGCCAGACCTACCAGGGACAAGGGTTAGCCTAGAGAATCTCCTCTAGATCTATTGTCAGCCCAGGGAAAGAGGTAGGGGTAAGGCAGCTCTGCTGACACAAGGGGTTATATTTTCACTAATTAAAAAAAAAAAAAAAATGGGGCTGGGAAGGTGGCTCAGTGGTAGAGTGCTTGCCTTGCATGCATGAGGCCCTGGGTTCGATTCCTCAGCACCACAAAAGCAGAAAAAGCCAGAAGTGGCGCTGTGGCTCAAGTGGTAGAGCGCTCGCCTTGAGCTGAAGAGTTGAGGGACAGCGCCCAGGCCCAGAGTTCAGGCCCCAAGTCTGACAAAAAAAAAAAAAAAAAAAGTATTGTCATCTGAAACACAAAGGAGACCAGCACCAAAACTGGGTTACCATAAGCACAGGTTCTGGGCTGACTCATTTTCTTTCACCTAGTTAGCTCGGCTCTGCCAGGCTGGGTGTGGAGGATCGGATAGTCCACACAGTCTGGGTCCCTGTGCAGTTCAAGCCCGGTGCAGGGGAGCAGACAGATCAACACGACATTTCATCACAGAAAGAGGGGGAGCGGGGTCAGAAAGCTACTGTAGGGAAGCACAGAGGGCTGTGAGCACAGTGGGGTCACTGGGGCCCAACTTGGGGAGGTCAGGGAAGGCTTTCCGGGAATGACACCCCAAAGAGCATCCCCACTCACATGCACAATTCCAGAGATTCTACTAGAAGGCTGTCAAGAGCCATGCCTTCAGGCCGCACCAGCCTCCCAGAGTCCCCTGCTGCCCGATGCAGTGTCTGCAGAGCCAAACGCATCTTCCGCCACGCCTCATCCTCATCCGGGCGCTGCCTCCGACCCTCCAAGACTCCTGCAGAGGCCGGCCTTCCTGGGCCGGCTCAGCCAAAAGACCAACTCAAAACTCTTTTGTCAGAGTAAGCTTGGGGGGGGGGAGCCACCCAATCCCGGGGGGGGGGAGGAGGGAGGGAGGGAGAAAAGCACAATCCTCCCAGAGCTCCGGTGTGGCTTCTGCCACCACCCCAAGCCTCTCAGAGAACCACTGGCAGGGAGGGGTACCTCCTAAGATCTCCTTTTTAGCTCAAAAGAAAAGTGACCTTCTTCCAGGTGGCAAGCTGGAAGCTTTCTAGAATTCTCCTACTGCTGGCTCACAGCAGGATTTGCCAAACCGGGGTGGGGGG
>NW_012267245.1:3466087-3474534 GCF_000151885.1 Dipodomys ordii
GGCCTGCTCCGCCTCCGAGTCATGCCGCCGCCCGTTCGCTCCGGCTCCCGGTGCACACCCGCTTCACCCGCGCCGCCGCCGCCGCCGCTCCCCTTACAGGACAACAGCCAATATGGCGGCGCCCGGCGCCCCTCAGCCCGCTGCCAGCAGGTCAAAGGGCACGCGGAGTCCGCGCCGACGCACTCGCCTCGGAAGCCGTCGGCGCCATTTTTCATGAGGGCATTGCCCTGAGTGTCCCGGGGTGTTGGCAGGGGGAGACGCCCTCCCCCGACACTGCTGGGTCTGGAGGGGCTGCGACCTCCCAGCGGAGCGGGTGCAATGCTGTGGCAGCGGGCCTAGGAGCTTAATAATAGCCTGTTCATCGGGTAAGTGGATACACTGCTGCTAGAGTGCTTTGACCACAGCCCCTGACGACACCTTTCCCGGTAGCACCTGCTGGCAGGTAGGGCCCGATCTCCCTGTGCAAGGGAGAGAGGACTAGAGGAGGCAGAAGGGCCAAGAAAGGAGGCTCGACGCCCTCCAGCCAGGGCTCCTGCGCTCCTGTGGTCGGCAAGGGGTGTTCTGGGTGCCGGAGTCTACCTGGTGGTCAAGGCTGACACACACATAATGCAACCCAGGGAGACCCAGTGGGCATCCGAGGCTCGGCTGACGATAGTGGTTCCAAAACTGGTTCATGTGCAGGAGAGGATTTTGAGAGGAGCACAAAGGAACAATAACATAATAATAATAATAGCTGGTGCCCATGGCTCATGCCTGTCATCCTAGCTACTCAGGAGGCTGAGATCTGAAGCTCAAGGTTGAAGGCCAGCCTGGGTAGGAAAAGCACATGAGACTCGTATCTCCAATTAATCAGCAAAAAGCTGGAAGTGGAGCTGGGGTCCAAGTGGTAGAGCAGCAGCAAAGGGACAACACCTGAGTTCAAGCCCTACTACATATTGTGTGCACACACACACACAGACATAAAGACTTTACAAGGGTCAAGCTCTTGCTTAGCTGTTTCAGTCAATACAGGCTGCTCTACCACTTGACCCTTACCTTCCACTTTTAGCCTCAGTACTGGAAAACAAGCAAACTGATATAATAGCATATACTCATAGTCCCAGATACTCAAGAGACTAAAACAGGAGGATTACTTGATCCCAAGACTTAAAGGCCACCCAGCGAGACCCTTTCTCAAAGAAAACAAAAAAGTACATTATATATTTATACTTATGTATGTGTATGCAAAATAGCAGAATGAACTCATCAAAATTGTAAAAAAAAAAAATTCCATCATTGGAAATGAATTTTTTTTGGTGGTTTAAGAGATCTCAATTCAGGGCTTCACACTTACTAAGCAACAACTCCACCACTTGAGCCACATCTCTGGCCCTGGAAATGATTTTTATTAAAACAACAATGACAGATGTATGTGTTAGCAAGTCAAAAGCTTTGGCCTGGCACAGGGTCAGGTGTGGTGAAGTGTCCTATAACACTAGCACTCAGGAGGCTGAAGCATGAGGACTACAAGTTTGGGCTATATAGCAATACCCTGTCACACTCTTACAAATGAGAGAGAGAGACAGAGACAGAGAGACAGAGACACACACACAGAAAACTTTAGAATGGTTAAAACAAGATTTCAATTTTTTTGTCAGTCATGGGGCTTGAACTCTGGGCCTGGGCACTGTCTCTGAACTCTTCAGCTCAAGGCGAGTACTCTACCATTTGGACTACAGTGTCACTTCTGGTAAATTGGAGATAAGTCCCATGGACTTTCCTGCCCAGGCTGGTTTTAAACCACAATTCTCAGATCTCAGCCTCCTGAGTAGCTAGGATTACAGGTGTGAGCCACTGGCGCCCAGCTCCATTCATTTTTGAGAGTTAGGGTGTCCCCTGGAAGTTCTTCCCTAGATTGTAGACCAAAGTCAGAAGTTATGTCGTCATGAGTTGAGAGGAAGTTGCTGTCCTTGGTCCTGAATTGTAGTTACTGTTCCATGAACTATAGTAAACAACTCTTGGTGGTTGTTGTTGAAGTTCTCAATATATTTGTCCTTATGAACCAATAGTTCTGTGAAACACATACAAAAGAAATTAACCATCTTTATCATATGGGTCAATTTTCTCTAAGTTCCAAAAAGTTACTTCTAATTTTTTTCATTCATTCATTCTTTTGATGTTCCTTTCTTTCTTTTTTTTTTCTCTTTTCTTTTTTTGTGTTGGTCATGGGGCTTGAACTCAGAGTCTGATTGCTGTCCCTGAGCTCCTTTGCTCAAGGCTAGTACTCTACCACTTTGAGCCACAGTGCTTCTGTTTTACTGGTGGTTAATTGGACTTTCCAGCCCACTGGCTTTGACCTATGATCCTCAGATTTCAGCCTCCTGAGTAGCTAGGATTATAGGTGTGTGCCACCAGTGTCCTTTCTTTCATTCTTTTTGGGGGCTAGTAGTGGGGCTTGAACTCAGAGTCTAGATACTTAGCTTTTCCATTCAAGTTGGCCCTTTACTACTTGAGCCACAGCTCCACTTCCAGTTTTTGCTGGTTAGTTGGAGATAAGAGTCTCAGGTGGCTCAGTGGTAGTGTGCTTGCCTTGCATACAGGAGACCCTGGGTTCAATTCCTCAGCACCACATAAATAGAAAAAGCCGGAAGTGACACCATGTCTCAAGTGGTAGAGCAGTAGCCTTGAGCTGAAGAGCTGAGGGACAGCGCCCAGGCCCAGAGTTCAAGACCCATGACTGACAAAAAAAAAAAAGAGTCTCATAGATTTTCCTCCTGAGATCCTCACATCTCAGCTTCCTGATTAGCTGGAATTATAGTCAGAAACCACCAGCTCCCCAGCTTTTCAATTTCTGTATTTATCTTATTTCAGACATTAACACACTTCACTATGCTGTGCACGGTTCCATGTGCCAGTGGTCAGATTCCTACAAGAATCCTCTAAATGGACAAAAATAGCAAATGCTTAGGGGATCTAGGTGTACCCACGACTTCACAGCAATATTTCCATGCACATTAACTCAGACATTAGGCAGAAATGATATGCAGTCTCAAGCTGCAAAAGTATTGAACTAGCCAGGTGCCGGTGGCTTACACCTGTCATCCTAGCTACTCAGGAGACTGAGATCTGAGGATTGCAGTTCAAAGCCAGTTCAGGCAGGAAAGTCTGTGAGACTCTTATCTCCAATTAAGCACAAAAAAAAATCTGGAAGTGGTGCTGTAGCTCAAGTGGTAGAGTGCTAGCCTTGAGCAACAGGAGCTTAGGGACAGCCCACAGTACCCAAAACCAGCAAAAAAAAAAAAAAATGTACTAATGATAGAACAGCCTCTTTTTTTTTTTTAATCTCCCCTCACCCCAGTGGTGGGGTGAAACTCATGACTTCACACATACTAGACCATTACTCTACACTCAGCTACATATTTTCCAACCCTAGAACAGTCTGTTTTTGAGCGATGACAGGGCTGGAAACACAAAAGCAGTGAGCTCATCATACTTGGATTTTCCCAGTTGACAATGATCTCATTCCACACTGGTTATAACCAAGACCACTGAAGGGAGCTGCCACTTGTGACATTTGATATTTCCTCATCTGTGGTTCATCCAAGACTCTGGCAGGCCTTGCACTAAATGCTGTGGCTGTTCTGGAAAATTCCCCTTTGGTCTGCCTCTTAGCCACCTGCCTAGGTTCCATTAATATTTTTCTTTGGAGGGGTGCCAGTATTGGCACATAAACTCGGGGCCTGGTTGCTGTTAATTGTTTTTTTCTCCCTCAGCTCTTCAGCTCAAAAGCTAGCACTTGGGGCTGGGAAGATGGCTCAGTGGTAGAGCACTTGCCTTGCATGCCTGAGGCCCTGGGTTCGATTCCTCAGCACCACATAAGCAAAAAGAGAAAAGCCAGAAGTGGCGCTGTGGCTCAAGTGGTAGAGCTCTAGCCTTGAGCTGAAGAGCTGAGGGACAGCGCCCAGGCCCAGAGTTTAGGCCCCACGACCGGACCCAAAAACAAAAACAAAACAATCAAAGGCTAGCGCTCTACCATTTGAGCCACAGCACCACTTCTGGTTTTTTGGTGGTTCACTGGAGATAAGAGTCCCACAGACTTTCCTGCCCAGGCTGGCTTCAAATCATGATCCTCAGATCTCAGTCTCCTGAATAGCTAGCATGACAGCACCTGGCTTTCGTTTGGTTTTATCACTCAAGGTTGGCAGTCTATCACTTGAACCACAGCTCTATTTCTACCTTTTTGGTTGATTAACTGGCCATAAAACTCTCGTGGTTTTGTCTTTCCAGGTTGGCTTCAAAACACAATCCTCTGATCTCAGCCTCTTGAGTAACTAGGATGACAGGCGTGAGCCACCGGCACCGAGCTCTTACCGTACTCTTTTGATGTGGTGTCAGGCCTTCCTCTCATTTTGTATGGAGGTAGCCCTCTGCAGAGTGACAGTAATTCTAGCCTTGCCCTGAAGGAAGTCAGGAGAGGCATGTACAGTGTGTCTTTCATGGGATACTGCCATACCCTGGCACAAGACTTTACGCCAAGTGTCCAGGCCCTGACCAGTTGTCCTTCTCAGGAACTTGTTTATTCTGGCAGTTGTTCACCTGGCTCTTATCTGACCTATGTTCTGTTTATTCCTACCAAGACAGCTGCAGGCTATGAGAGACCTGACTGGCAGCTTTTATTGTGGGATATGTTGTGGTTTGGACCACAGGGATGAGGAATAAGCAAACTGTATCACCAGCAACCGTACAGGAAGGGGATATTCTAATTAGGCCAAAGGTGACAAGAATCAACTGGGCATCATATAGCTTACATTCCAGCTAAAAATAAATGCTGAGGGAATGACTTGATTAAACAACCTGTGACATCTGGTGTGGGTTGCACAAGTGTAGCCCGCACTTGACAATTCATAGAAATATAAATGTTTGCACTTGTATGTATGTATTTTATTTAATTAATTTACTTTTTGTTGGTCATGTGGCTTGAACTTGGGGCCTGGGTGCTGTCCCTGAGATCTTTTTTCCTCAAAGTTAGAGCTCTACCATTTTTTTTGGGGGGGGTCAGTCATGGGGCTTGAACTCTGGGCCTGGACGCCGTCCCTCAGTTATTCAGCTCAAGGCGAGTGCTCTATCACTTGAGCCACAGCACCACTTCTGGTTTTCTGGTGGTTCATTGGAGATAAACGTCTTACAGACTTTCCTGCGTGGGTTGGTTTTGAACTGTGATCCTCAGATTTCAGCCTCCTGAGTAGCTAGGATGATAGGCATGAGCCACCAGCACCCAGCTTTGTGAAATTACTTTTTTTTGTTTTTGGTTGTTAGTGGGGCTTGAACTCTGGGCCGGGGTGCTGTCCCTCAGCTATTCAGCTCAAACATTTTTTTGGGGGGGTGGGTCTTGGGGCCTGGGCATTGTCCCTCATGTGAAATTACTTTTTATCAAATATAATTTTGTTTTTTGTTATTAAGATGCTGTACAGAGAGGCTATGATTTCATAATGTTTATATAATTGTTTTTCAGATTTTTTTTTGGGGGGGGTCCGGTCATGGGGCTTGAACTCTGGGCCTGGGCGCTGTCCTTCAGCTCTTCAGCTCAAGGCTAGCGCTCTACCACTTGAGCCACAGCGCCACTTCCGGCTTTTTACTTTTTGCTTATGTGGTGCTGAGGATTCAAACCCAGGGCCTCATGCATGCACGGCAAGCGCTCTACCACTGAGCCACCTTCCCAGCCCCAATATGAAGTTCTTATCTCCAGAAAAAGCTGGAAGTGGGGCTGGGAAGGTGGCTCAGTGGTAGAGTGCTTGCTTTGCATGTCTGAGGCCCTGGGTTGGATTCCTCAGCACCACATAAGCAAAAAGAAAAAAGCTGGAAGTGGCGCAAAAAAAAAAAAAAAAAAACCGGAAGTGGCGCTGTGGCTCAAGTGGTAGAGCACTAGCCTTATCCACAGATGCCTATGGACAGTGCCCATGCCTTGAATTCAAGCCCCAGGACTGGCATAAAAAAAAATTGAGAGAGGACTGGGAAGGTGGCTCAGTGGTAGAGCGCTTGCCTTGCATGTCTGAGGCCCTGGGTTGGATTCCTCAGCACCACATAAGCAAAAAGAAAAAAGCTGGAAGTGGCGCTGTGGCTCAAGTGGTAGAGCGCTAGCCTTGAGCTGAAGAGCTGAAGGACAGCGCTCAGGCCCAGAGTTCAAGCCCCATGACCGACAAAAAAAAGAAAAAAAAGAAAAGCTAGAAGTGGAGCTGTGGCTCAAGTGGTACGCTAACTTTGGACACAAACGAAAAACAAAAAACTCAAAACAGTGCCCAGACCATGAGCTCAAGCCCCAGAACCAAACACACAGACACACACACACACAGACACACACAAAACTATTGATGCAAGTAACAGCTAGAGGGAAACTCTGCTGGATGGGGGGCGGGGCAGCTAACCCCTAAGGTTACATATTATAGCTTTTCCATTTATGTAACATTGCTGAAAGAACACTAGGGAAGGAGAATACTGAAGACTGCTGGGAGTTAAGGGGGTGGGGGCATGGGAAAGTGGGCGTGGCTACAAAAGAACAACATAAGAAACACATCATGGATGGACACAGTCTCTGTCTATATTGTATCAATGTGAGCATCTTATCATTGGGAAATACCAGGCAATGGGAACCCTAGATCTCTGCAGTATCTCTGCATTGTTTCTTTCTTTCTTTTGCTTTTTTCTTGCCAATCCTGGGCCTGAGCCACAACTCTATTTCCAGCATTGCTTTATAGTAGTTTTCTGGAAATAAGAATCTCAGGTTGGGCAGTGGCTCATGCCCGTAATCCTAGCTACTCAGGAGGCTGAGATCTGAGGATCGCCGTTCAAAGCCAGCCCGGGCAGGAAAGTCCGTGAGACTTTTTATTTTTTTTTTTGCCAGTCGGGGGCCTGAACTCTGGGCCTGGGCGCTGTCCCTCAGCACTTCAGCTCATGGCTAGCGCTCTACCACTTGAGCCACAGTGCCACTTCTGGCTTTTTCTGCTTATGTGGTGCTGAGGAATCGAACCTAGGGCCTCATGCATGCAAGGCAAGCACTCTACCACTGAACCACCTTCCCAGCCCAGTCTGTGAGACTCTTATCTCCAATAAACCACTAGAAAACTGGAAGTGGTGCTGTGGCTCAAGCGGTAGGGTGCTCGCCTTGAGCTGATGAGCACAGGGACAGTGCCCAGGCCCAGAGTTCAAGCCCCATGACCAACAACAAAAAAAAAAGAATCTCAGGTCGGGCTGAGACTGTGGCTCAGTGGTAGAGTGCTTGCCTTGCATGCCTGAGGCCCTGGGTTCAATTCCTCAGCACCACTTAAGCAGAAAAAGCCCAAAGTGGCACTGTGGCTCAAGTGGTAGAACATTAGGCCTGAGCTGAAGAGGTTAGGGACAGCGCCAAGGCCCAGAGTTCAAGCCCCATGACTGACAAAAAAAAAGAATCTCAGGTCTAGTCAGGCACTGCTGGTGGCTCACACCTGTAATCCTAGCTACTCAGGAGGCTAAAATCTGAGGATTGAGGTTCAAAGCCAGCTTGAGCAGGAAAGTCCGTGAGTCTCTTATTTACAATCAACCATCCCAAAACCAGAAGTGGCACTGTGGCTCAAGTGGTAAAGCGCTAGAATTGAGGTGAATAGCTCTGAGACAGCACCCAGGACCTAAGTTCAAGCCCCACAACTGACCAAAAAAAAAAAAAAAAAAAGAATCTCAAGTCTGAGCTGGCTTCAGACTCAATCCTGAAGTCTCAAACTTCTGAGTAGCTAGGATGATAGCCCTGAGCCACCAATGTCTGCCTCCCCCCTGTCTCTCCCTCCCTCCATGCCTGCCTTCCTCCCTCCCTCCCTTCTTTCCTTCTTTTCTTTCCTTAGTCCTGGGGCTTGAACTCAGGGCCTGGGCACTGTCCCTGAGCTTCTTTTGCTCAAAGCTAGCACTCTACCACTTGAGTCACAGCACCACTTCTGGCTTTTTCTCTTTATGGGGCTTTGTGTATGCTAGGCTGAAGAGCTGAGGGGTAGTGCACAGATCCATAGTTCAAGCCACACAACCAACAACAACAACAACACCTAGGTAGACGGGTTCCTATGACTCATGCCTATAATCCTAGCTACTCAGGAGTCTGAAGCCAGCCTGGGCAGGAGAATCTATGAGACTTAGTCTAATTCAACACCACAAAAGCCAGAAGTGGTGCTGTAGCTCAAGTGGAAGTGTGCTAGCTTTGAGCAGAAAAGCTCAAAGACAGTGCCCAGGCCCTTAGTTCAAGCCCCAGAAACACACACACACACATATGAGGTAATCTTTTTTCTGTTGAAGGACAACATAAGAAATTTCTATTAAATTTCCCACCTTAGGACCAAATGAAAACAAAGAAGTCCAAAAATGAAGAAGAAGAAGAAGAAGAAGAAGAAGAAGAAGAAGAAGAAGAAGAAGAAGAAGAAGAAGAAGAAGAAGAAGAAGAAGAAGAAGAGGAG
>NW_012267245.1:3474584-3483111 GCF_000151885.1 Dipodomys ordii
AGAAGAAGAAGAAGAAGAAGAAGAAGAGGAGGAGGAGGAGGAGGAAGAGGAGGAGGAAGAGGAGGAGGAGGAGGAGGAGGAAGAAAGAGCCTCCTCCATCTCCTTTATTCTTTTCTTTCTTTTTTTTTAGCTCCAAGACAGGACTCGAACTCAGTACCTACTGCTTTCACTCATTGGTTAGTGCTCTACCAACTGAGCCACACCTCCAACCCCTAAGTCTCATTTCTCTTTCCTTCTTTCTCTCTCTCTCTTTCTCTCTCTCTCTCTTTCTGTTCTTTTCTTTCTTTTTGCCAGTCCTGGGCCCTGAACTCAGAGCCTGGGCTCTGTCCCTGAGCCTTTCTCTCCTCAATGCTAGCACTCTACCAATTGAGCCATAGCACAATTTCTGGCTTTTTCTGTTTATGTGGTACTGAGGAATTGAACTCAGGGCTTCATTCATGTTAGGCAAGCACTCTACCACTAAGCTGCATTCCCAGCCCTAAGTCTCCTTCCTTTATGGTCATAACCATAAAGCACTAACTTAGGCAAACGACCCAAGCGCCTTGCAATTTGAATTAAATCCAGGAAGGATTTCATTAAATTAATTAAATCCAGGAAGGAGAAGAGAGGCAGACCCAGACTCCTGCTGATTGCATGCAAATGTTGAGTTCTCCAAATCTCGAGGTGACCACCTGTCAAAGCTCCAAAATTGTTTGGGATGTAGCCATTGGGGTACTGGACCTCGGTCAGAAACAAACCACTAGGGCTGGAGCAGAGTGCATGCTGATGTCTGTGTGGGAGGTAGCCCTGCATGCCAGGGAGAAAATGGATTTGCAAGAGCATGGGAGGGGGGGGGCAAAGGGGGGATTGGGAATCATTAAATGGTAAAGGAAAGCCATGGCTTTTTGAATCTGTGCCACACAGTTATTAAAGGGTTGGGTTTTTGTTTTTTTGTTTTTAACTGCCTGCTGCCCAGTTGTTGGTTCACATGTTATCCTAGCTACTTAGGAGACTGAGATTGGGAGGATCTTGTTTTGAGGCCAGACTGGGCAGCAAAAAAATAAAAAAAAAATCCACTAGATTCCATCCCAGCCACGCCATCTGGGTGTGGTGTCACCCCGGCTACACTGGGAAGCAGAAAAACAGGACCACCAGGTGTCCCAGAAAGGAGCTAGACTCTTATCTGCAAAAGGGCCAAAACAACAGAGACAAACAACCCAGCAGTAGGTGTGGCTCAGCGCCAAGGCCCCGGCCTCAGCCACACAGGTCCCGCCAACAGGGAAACCCGGCTATACCATCAATGGGAGATGCTCCTCGGAGACACGTCCAGATCACTTCTGCCACCTGAAACGATCTGCCTCAGTTTCCCTATCTGGCAACCCACCCTCAAGCGGCCGGCTAGCTTAACAAAGGAAAGACACTTCCCATTTAGATGGCCCCCAATTTGGTGCCAGGGAGAAGCCGGGCCCCAATCAGGTACTGACGCGCGGTGGCCGCGGGGGGCATCCTGGGATTTGTAGTCCAACCAATATAGAACTCGTGTTCCCGGCAAACACAGCGGCAGCGGCGGCGGCGACTGGGCGACGTGGCTCGGCCGGCTGCGCATGCGCGGGGAATAGGAGGCGGCGGGGCAAGATGGCTGCCGAGGAAGGTGTGCGGGTCGTCGGGATCCGACCGGGCACCGGGCCGGGTAAACTGATGCGGGCCCTGACGCTGCTGCTCTGGTTTGCCACCCGCGGCAACGCGCTGTACTTCCACATCGGGGAGACGGAGAAGAAGTGCTTTATCGAGGAGATTCCGGACGAGACCATGGTCATCGGTGCGCGGGCGACGGGCAGAGTTGGGGACGGGATCGGGGGGAGGGGTTGCGGGGAGGGCCCGGGGGGAGGGCTGGCGGCTCGGTGTGTGGGGGGGAACCCCGGGACGATCGGGCCTCTCGGGGCCGTGTCCGTCCGCAACTCCTGATCGGAGCTTCGCCCCCCCCCACCCCACCCCGGCCTCGCCCCAGGGAACTACCGGACGCAGCTGTACGACAAGCAGCGGGAGGAGTACCAGCCGGCCACCCCGGGGCTCGGCATGTTCGTGGAGGTGAAGGACCCCGAGGACAAGGTGAGCCCGGCCCCGCCGGCCAGCCCCGCTACTTCCGCCATGCGTGCGGAAGTGCCAGACACAGTGGGTGGTGTGGGAAGATACCGGGATTTCCAGTGCAGGCCTGCCCCCCCCACAACTTGTGTGGACGAGGCTCCCACCGGCCTCCCACCACTTCTGGGGGTGGATGAGTGGCCAAGGGCACGAGGAGGAGGAGGAGGAGGAGGAGGCAGTTACTTCCCCTAAGCCGTATCCCTGGGTATTTACGTGTGATGGGATGGGTGGATTCCTGGAGATGGGAGACCTCGAAAGCTGTGGCAGGTCCCACCGCTTTCCGAGAAGGAGGAGCAGCTTTTTATCATTTTGACAGATAAGGATAGGAAAAGAAAACAAACAAACAAAAACCGGCCTTTGCTGTCACCTTCTGTCACCTTTTTTTTTCATCAAGGGTTGGAGCTCTATCCCCTCAAGGCAAGACTTCCCCTACCAGCTTTCTGCTGGTGGGAGAGAAGAGGGTCACTTGATTTCCCTACCCCAGCTGGCTTTAGAACCTCGATCCTCATGTCTCAAGCCTCCTGAGTAGCTAGGATGACAGGCGTGAGCCACCAGCGCCCATCTCATTTCTTTGTTTTATTTTTTATTATTTATTTTTGGGTCTGGTGGTGGGGCCTGAACTCTGGGCCTGGGCGCTGTCCCTCAGCTCTTCAGCTCAAGGCTAGCTCTCTACCACTTGAGCCACAGTGCCACTTCCGGCTTTTTTCTTTTTGCTTATGTGGTGCTGAGGAATCGAACCCAGGGCCTCAGGCATGCAAGGCAAGCGCTCTACCACTGAGCCACCTGCCCAGCCCCCGCCCATCTCATTTCTTAAAACAACTCACATCAAAAAATTGAAAGTCTTTCTTCCCAAGAGTGGTCACTTGTCAGCTTCAAGAGCTCCTGATAGTTTTCACTAAGCATTAGCCATTTTTTTTTTGCTGGGTATCTTCTTTTAGTGTTGTGAGGTACCTAAGGCTCTTCTGTCAACTTCCGTGGTACTTAGAGCCTTAAGCATCCCCCAGTAACATTGGGTGAGGCCTCTCTCCTGTCTCCAGGTCATCCTGGCCCGGCAATATGGCTCTGAGGGCAGGTTCACCTTCACCTCCCACACCCCTGGTGAGCACCAGATCTGTCTTCACTCCAATTCCACCAAGTTCTCCCTCTTCGCTGGAGGCATGCTGGTAAGTGGACCCATGTGAAACTTGAAGCCTTTGACCTCTCTCCAGGTCAGGACTGGAGACTGTTGGTCCTCTGGTATGAGGTAAATGGTGGTGTCTTCTAAGACCGCTGGCTCTCTAGGATGACTGATTCCTCATATAATTAATTCATTCCAAGTCATCTGTAGATGTTTTATAATCTTAACAACTGGTAAATACCGTGTAAGTAGTTGTAAAGTAGTGTTTAGGGAAAGACAACCAGAAATTTTCTGTATATGTTCAGTACAGATATAGGGCTTTACATATAAATGCATGTGCAGGCTGGGAATGTGGCTTAGTGGTAGAGTGCTTGCCTAGCATGCGTGAAGCCCTGGATTCAATTCCTCAGTACCACATACACAGAAGAAAAAGCCAGAAGTAGCACTGTGGCTCATGTGGTAGAGTGCTGGCCTTGAGCAAAAGAAGCTCAGAGACAGTGCCCAGGCCCTGGGTTCAAGCCCCAGGACTGACAACAAAACAAAACAAAACAACGCATATGCGTTAATATACATGTATACGTGTCTGTACACATATGTATGAAGTTGTGTGAGTATGTTAGGTGTGGAACCCACAGACTAGAGAATGGTGTATGTGCATCAGGCAGAATATCAGCCAGGTTTGTTCCCTCTTATTTGCCTAGAGCCCCATAGTGCTGGATACTGAGGAGGCCTCAATCTATTGCCTGGATGAGCACATGAAGGGAAGTGGAGAGGTTCTCTGTCAGTCTCTAGTACTGGGAGATGGATCAGGGCTACCTGATTCCCATGACTCCTTTTGTCTGTCTCCAGAGAGTTCACCTGGACATCCAGGTGGGTGAGCATGCCAACGACTATGCAGAAATTGCTGCTAAAGACAAGCTGAGTGAGTTACAGCTACGAGTGCGACAGCTGGTCGAACAGGTGGAGCAGATCCAAAAAGAGCAGAACTATCAGCGGGTGAGTGCTCCGGCGAGGTCAGCCAGGAGTTGCCTTGTACATTTTCTAGACACTCGGGTGGCTTACTTATGCTGCATTGCAGGTGGGGTGGGAATTACCAAGTCCAGTGGTTGATACCAGCAATTCTAGTGTCAATTCTAGTGTTCTGGGTAGTGACCCTCCTACATAGGAAGAGCTACTGCTCAGTGTCAGCCCTGGGTTTTCAGCTCCTCTACTTTCATTTTTCTTTTTTTTTTTGTCGGTCCTGGGGCTTGAACTCTGGGCCTGGGTGCTGTCCCTCAGCTCGTCAGCTCAAGGCGAGCGCTCTACTACTTGAGCCACAGGGCCACTTCCGGTTTTCTAGTGGTTTATTGGAGATAAGAGTCTCACGGACCTTCCTGCCTGGGCTGGCTTTGAACCGTGATCTTCAGATCTCAGCCACCTGAGTAGCTAGGATGATAGGCATGAGCCACCGGTGCCCAGCTTTCCTCTGCTTTCTTTGCAAGAAGAGTTAGAGGTAAAAGTAAGGCTCCAAGCCAGGCGCTGGTGGCTCACGCCTGTCATCCTAGTTACTCCGGTGGCTAAGATCTGAGGGTCATGGCTCAAAGCCAGCTCAGGCAGGAAAGTCTATGAGACTCTTATCTCCAATAAACCACTAGAAAACAGGAAGTGGCACGTAGCTTGCCTTGAGCTGAAGAGCTGAGTGACAGCGCCCAGGCCTGGAGTTCAAGCCCCAAGTCTGACCTCCCCCCCACCAAAAAAAAAAATTAAGGTTCTAAGCCACCATATGGTAACCCAATTATCTTAAGAGAGACGTGGACAGAGGGCTAAATGTCAGCCCGCTCGAATGCTCCACGGAATGGCTGTCCAGTGGTGATTCCACCGCTACCTTATCCCCGCTGGACATCAGGGAGGCCTGGGTGAAGGCTTTACCTGACACATGAGGAAACAGACTTGGGAGAGATCATTAGGTTGCCTGCAGTCATCTGGCCATTCCCCGGTAGTCTTTGCCGGCACTTGGCTGGAATCGGTGGCAGAGCAGCATGCCAGGGCTGGGGCATCCTGGTGATTGGGAGCCCAGCAGCCTGAGTCCCATCCAGCTCACCCTTGCTCTCCCCCACAGTGGCGAGAAGAGCGCTTCCGGCAAACCAGCGAGAGCACAAACCAGCGGGTGCTGTGGTGGTCCATTCTGCAGACCCTCATCCTGGTGGCCATTGGCGTCTGGCAGATGCGGCACCTCAAGAGCTTCTTTGAAGCCAAGAAGCTGGTGTAGCCATCCCAGGCCTCACAGACCACCTTCCTTCCCAGGCTTGGGAGAAAAAGGCCCTCCTGGAACTTCTTTGGAAGGAGGACTGCTTCTCAGCCACGGACGATCTGAAGGGGAGAGGGGCAGCGAGGACCCCCCAGGCCCAAGCTTGAGAGCAGTGGCTGAGCAGGGGGTGGGCAAGCACCAGCCCTCCCCCTCCAGCCTCTGAACCTTTTGCAGTAATCTCTTGGGTTGGTGATACCACTAGGGGCCCCATTGGCACCTTAGAATCTCACTGTTGCTGATTAAGGGATGTAAGGCTGCCTTCTGTCTGGGGTGGATTTTGGGAGGGGGGGGGCGCGGGTGGGTGAGCAAGCCAATCTTCCTTCTTGCTGTGCTAATATGGTATTTCAAGCAGGGTGGAATGTGGCCGTGATTCTTTGCAGCCCTAAGAACCTTGCTCTTCTTTCCTTTGGCCTAGACCCTGCCTGCTGATCCAGGGTATGGGTGTCGGGTGAGGGGAGGGTGAAGGGGGGTGGCAGTACAGAGAAGCAGCCCCAAGGTTGACCCTGGTTTCTTGATATGGTTGTCTTTCTGGGGCTTGAGGAATTGGTGTCAGGCCAAACAGGGGCCTCGGTGCTGGCTGGGGATGGGGCCTGCAGTCTTAGTTACTGATTTCATTTTCAATGAGTCTAAGTTTGTTACATTGGTTTCCCAATTAAAAAGAAAAAATTGATTTGTGCAGTGTAGTTACTCTCCAGTGGGCTGGTACTTCAGAGAATGTCAGTTCTTCCAGTGGGCAAAATAGTTGACATTCCACCGCAGATCTCCACCTAGGAATTAAACCCCTGCATCTTCTCAGTGACTTCTTATTCTTTTTCTTTTTTATGGTCCGTTGTAGGGCTTGAGCTTTGGGATTGGGCTCTGTCCCTGATCTCTTCAGCTTAAACCACAGTGTCATTTCCAGTTTTCTGTTAGTTAATTGGAGAGTAGAGTCTCACAGCCCTGCCCGGGGGCTGGCTGTGAACCTTCATCTTCAGATCTCAGTCTCCTGAGTAGCTAGGATTATAGACGTGCACCACTGGCACGCGGGCGGCTCTCAATGCCTTCTTATAGCAGGGGGTAGTGAATTTGTTTCACGCCATCCAGCGAGCAAATTGTGAGGTGAGGACTCAAGTCAACTCTAGTCTTAGCCGGGCGCCGGTGGCTCACGCCTGTAATCCTAGCTACTCAGGAGACTGAGATCTGAGGATCTCGGTTCAAAGCCAGCCCGGGCAGAAAAGTTCATGAGACTCTTATCTCCAATAAACCGCTAGAAAACTGGAAGTAGTGCTGTGGCTCAAGCGGTAGAGTGCTCACCTTGAACTGAAGAGCACAAGGACAGCGCCCAAGCCCAGAGTTCAAGCCCCACGACTGACAAAAAAAAAAAACCACAACAAAACAACTCTGGTCTTCTCTGTCAACTCCCTGTGAAGTGCTCTCCTTTTCCAGAGTAGTTGGGCAAAATTTTCATAGGTGCTGCAAAAGTGGTTGGCATTCCCGAGAGGGAGGAGTGCTACAGATGTGGGAAGCAGAGTTCCTGGGCTGGTAGAGACAAACATATTAATGTCTTTAATTGAAAGTGATTTCTTCGAGGACCATTAAGGGGGAAGGATTCTGAGGAAAGGGGAAGCCAGGTTATAAGTGGTTGGGAGAGGAGGCAAACTGCTTGTATGGGCATGGACAGATTTTCTTTTGGTGTTGGTCTGGGGCTTGAACTCAGGGCTTTGAGGTTTGTTGCCTAAGGTTAATGCTCTACCACTTGAATCACAGCTCCACTTTTGGCTTTTTTGGTGGCTAATTGATGATAAAGTCTCATGGACTTTCCTGCCTGGGCTGGTTTTGAACCATGATCCTCAGATCTCAGCCTTCTGAATAGCTAGGCTTATAGGTGTGAGCCACCAGCGCCCTATCAGATGCTACATTTCAAAATGAGTTGATTTGGATTTTTTTTTTTTTTGTCTGCCGTGGGGCTTGAACTCTGGGCCTGGGCGCTGTCCCTCAGCTCTTCAGCTCAAGGCGAGCGCTCTACCACTTGAGCTACAGCGCCACTTCCTCTTTTCTGGTTGTTTATTGGAGATAGGAGTCTCACAGTCTCTCCTGCCCGGGCTGGCTTTGAACCGCAATCCTCAGATCTCGGCCTCCTGAGTAGCTAGGATTACAGGCGTGAGCCACCAGCGCCCGGCTTTGATTTGGATTTTTATGTGAAATAGTTTCTTATGATAGTAAGATCTGACACCATTGGGACTTTTATCTAAACGGCTGTCCCCTTTAGGTGGCTTCAGCTCTCCATGTCACGTGGTCTCACATCCCAGATTCCATTCTTAGCCTTTCCTGAGTGGACTTGGCAGGTGGTCGGCTGGATGAGCTAAATTTTGGTGTGGGGTGTGACCTACACCAAAGAATCAACTGGATGGAGGAGTGCAAGCCTCAGAGTTTAAAGGGAAAATTAGTGGGATAGATTTGACCACTGAGAACCTCAGTTCACTCATTTGGGGAAAATCAAATAACCAGCATTAAGGAACTTAGCATAATGACTGACACAGAGTGGAACTTAGAGATGTCAGATGTTTGTTCAGAAACTAGAACTTGGCCTGAAAGAGCAAAAATAACAAGCCGCTTTGCCCAGGTGGAAGGCTGGCCGGAGGGACAGCAAGATGAGAGGGCATAGAGGGAAAAGCCACCACCCATTCCCATTTGGGTTTTCATCTCCCAATTCCCAAAATGTGCCCACATTTACATAGTGTTGAGCGGGTTGGGCGCTGTTGGCATTTTCTCCTATGATCCTAATCGAGGACCTGATTACAGGTCAAGACTCTGCTCCCCAACCCGCAATCCGACTGTAGACACGGATAATCAAACCTAACCCATCGGAAGAACCGGGGCTCCTAACCGATGTGGGTGGAGGGGAGCCCACGGGCCCCCCAACACTGGCTCAGAGCCGGGTGGGCCTTGGCCCTCCAGATGGACGGTGGAGGAAGCCGCGCCTCCCGGAGGCCGTGGGAACCGCCGCGCCGCCGCGGCGGAAG
>NW_012267245.1:3483166-3501514 GCF_000151885.1 Dipodomys ordii
CGCAGGGCGCGGCCCGCGGCGCCGTCTCTGCGGGCCCGGGTCGGTCCCGGGCGCTCTGTGGGGACTCCGCCGTCGGTCTGCACCGGTGTCACCCCACCCCTGTCCCCCCCCACCTCCCCCGGACCTCCTTTTGTGTCTCTGTGCCTCACACGACTGTCTTTTTATTTTGATTTCTTGCATCTATTTTTCTCCTTTTTTTTCTCCCCCACCCCGATCCCGGGCATCTCAATCTTGCAATCGCTAGACCTCTGAGGGTCCTTCATTCCCTCTGGGCTCGGTCCAGGTGTCCTCGAACCTTATACCTTTTTCCTTAGAGTATGCTTCTCCGTAGTTTGCCTCTGACCCAGAAAAACACACCACCCGACCGAAGTTTTCCTATGCTCTGTCTGCTCAGCCACCGTCTGGCTTGTACCCCGCCCTCCATAAACATCCATTAGTTCATTTCCTAAGGGGCCTGCTGCGTGGGTTAGGAGTGAGCCAGCCTTGAGGTAAGGATTTTTTTTTTTTCTAGAGAAGGATGAGCAAAAGCCAGTGCTGGTGGCTCACGCCAGTAATCCTAGCCACTCACAAGGCTTGACATCTGAGGATCAGGGTTCGAAGCCAGCTCGGGCAGGAAAACCAGGGAGACACTGATCTCCAATTAACCAGCAAATAGCTGGAAGTGGAGCTGTGGTTCAAGTGGTAGTGCACCAGCCTTGAGGGAAGAAACCTGAGAGTGCCCGGGCCCTGAGTTCAAGCCCTCAGCACTGGCACACATGCAAAAGAAAAGTTATTTTCATGCCTAGGTTTGGGAGGACAGCCACCCTTGAGGTCTGAGAGATTTGCAGGGCCCAAATGCTACCTACAGGCCACATGATAGTGGTTCTTTAACCCAGTGAGTGACACATCATTCTTTTTATCTCTTATGTTGGTCAAACCTCTTAAGGGATAGTTCTTTCCTTTAGAGTGTTTTTTTCAGATGATGTGGAAATGCAAAGACAAATATCTCTAGTGGCTCATGCCTATAATCCTAGCTATTCAGGAGGCTGAGATCTAAGAATTGTTGGTTTGGAGCTAGGAGGAGCTGACAGATCTTAGAGACTCTTATCTCCAAGTAACCAGCAAGAAGCTGGAAGTGCAGGTGTGGCTTAAGTTGTAGAGCTTAAAAAAAAAAAAGGAAGGTAGAAATATATTAGACTGTATGGTCTATAGAAATGGAGTCAGGCCTATACAAGAGTCCTGTTTAATAGCCAGGTAACTGGAAACAGATCACTTAATGTTCTGATCTCAGTCTTCCATCTCTGAAATGGGACTTAGACTATCCAAAGGGGTATTTGGAGATAACAGGAGATCCTATACTAAGATCTTTGGCACTGTGCCTGGCCCAGATAAGGTAACTGGATTCTCAGAAAAGAATGTCCTGTCATCCTAGCTACTCAGGAAGGTTAGATCTGAGGATTGAGGTTCAAAGCAAGCCCCTACAGGAAAGATCATGAGACTCTTTATCTCCAGTTAACCACCAGAAAACCAGAAGTGGCGCTGTGGTTCAAGTGGTGGAGTGCTTGCCTTGAGCTGAAGAGCTCAGAGACAGCGCCTAGGCCCAGAGTTCAAGCCCCATGACAAACCAAAAAAAAAAAAAAAAAGGTCCTGTTGTCCATCTGTGGTTTTCACATAGGAATACAAAGATCCATGCAGTAAGTGCAGGCTAGTGTTGTATCTGATTATTGCCTGCTTGGGTTTGAAACCCCTTCTTACTAGCCTTGGGCTGTGGTGGATGAAGGCCAGAAAGGCTTCTAGATTGCCCCCACTGAGCCAGAGTAGCCAGGGATTTTGGGAGCAGCTGGCACTGCAGTCTGGTGCCACCAGGTAGCACCAAGAAGAGTTGTTGTCTGTGTCTATTGTCCAGAGCATTTGAGACTTAGTAGTCTGGGCCATTAGAGAGAGCACAGAGTGAGCGTGTACATGGAGATATACACTGGTAGGAAGGGCAAATGGGATGGAAGGAACAGCATGGGGAAAAGCATGGACTGGATAGTCCTTGACTATCCACCACCTAGATAATGCACTGCTTCTTCCCCTAAAGGAGGGATGTGACCCCGGGTCCATTGTCCCAGTCTCTACTCCGCCCCCAGAAAGTACCCAGAGCTCAAGAGAGACTCTGTAGCGGTCCCAGCCTTCCCAGGCCACTCGCAAAGCTGGGCTCTGCCATTCCTCAGTGGAAGCCACCACCACAGGACAGTAGGGGGTAAGTCAGAAGCCCTTCAAGGGTATCCTCACCTCTCAGCTGTGTGTGGAAACCCGGGCCTGGCTTCAGGGCTGCTGGCTTCTCATTTGGAAGTTGTATCTCTAGAGCAAGGTGTAGGCACTGATCTGCCTTTAGTGTGTGGCTTGAAGCATGCCTTGCCTGCTTTAACCCTTCCTCCCACTGACTCCACAAGCCCCTGCCTTGTCTGACCTGGGCTGGGGCCACAAATAGGAGTTGGACATGGTCTAACAGCCAGGGTCACGTGGGTCATCCCAAGTCAGGGCTTTAGGGAGGAAGTGCCAGATGACTTAGAAACGCAAAGGAGGAAATGTGGGGAGAAGATTCCGGGAGGGGGAACTGTAGCTGTGGCTTTGGTGTTTGGCTGTGAAGGATCAGCAGGGAACTTTGAGGCAAGTAGAATAAAGCAGGGCGTGTCAGGCAGGTGGAACCATCTGGGTGAGGAAGGGCTACTGAGGGGAGGAGTGTGGGAGGGGAGAGGTCCTGGTCCCCCAGGGTGAGGGGAATGGTGGTGGGAAGGGATGGATTGGACCCAGACAGGGAGGGCCTTTAACTGTTAGGACCTGGAGTCTGGCTTTCCGTCTTGTAGAGGGAGGAGGATCATCTGTAATATTGAAGCGGTCAGAGGAGGGCAAGGACCAGGTGAGTGGAGATCACTTGGGGACTTAGGAAGAGGGGTCTATAAGACCTGGTAGCAAATCTCAGACTCTTGGAGGCTGTAAAGTTGATGCTTTCTTTTGATTATTATAGAGGAAGCTTTTTTTTTTTTTTGGTCAGTCATGGGGCTTGAACTCGGCCTGGGCGCTGTCCCTCAGCTCTTCAGCTCAAGGCAAGCGCTCTACCACTTGAGCCACAGCGCCACTTCTTGTTTTCTGAGTGGTTTATTGGAGATAAGAGTCTCAGACTTTGCTGCCCAGGCTGGCTTTGAACCTTGAGCCTCACATCTCAGTCTCCTGAGTAGCTAGGATTACAGGTGTGAGCCACCAGCGCCTGACATAGCGGAAGCTTTTCTTGGATTCCTCAGATCCTTTTCCCACACACTCAGAACTTCCAGAGGAGAAAAGGAATAAGGTAGATTCCTCTTTTTCTTGTTTTTGTCTGTCTTGGGGCTTGAACTTGGGGCCTGGGCACTGACCCTGAGCTCTTTTGCTCAAGACTAGTGCTCTACCACTTGAGCCACAGCTCCACTTTTGGTTTTATGGTGGTTCATCAGAGATAAGAGTCCAATGGGCCAGTGCTGGTGGCTCATGCCTGTAATCCTAGCTACTTAGGATGCTGAGATCTGAGGATCGTGGTTCAAAGCCAGCCTGGGCAAGAAAGTCTGTGAGACTCTGATCTCCAATAAACCACTAGAAAACTGGAAGTGGCGCTGTGGCTTAAGCGGTAGAGCACTCCCCTTGAGCTGAAGAGCTGAGGGACAGTGCCCAAGCCCAGAGTTCAAGCCCCACGACGGACCAATAAAAAAAAGTCCAGTAGATTTTCCTGGCTTTGAACTATAATCCTTAGCTCTCAGCCTCCTCAATAGCTAGGATGACAGGCGTGATCCACCAGCACTCCACTTGTTTCTTCTTCTTCTTCTTCTTCTTCCTCTTCCTCTTCTTCCGCTACTGCTGCTGCCGCCGCCACCACCGCCATGTAGCTCAGGCTATCTTCAAACACTCAATCTTCTCACCTTAGCTTCTAAAGTGTTGTGATCATAAGCATGTACCACCAAGCCTGGCTTAAAACCTGTTTCTCATACTTGGTAGCCTAAAGAGCAGTCAGTGCATTTCTCAGCATTGCCCCAATGTATAAGGCATTCAGTGGTTTGTCTAGTTTCTGAAATGAGCCTGGCTGCTACACCCTGTACTTGTGTCTTTTTCCCCCGCCTCCTCTTCTGTCTCTCAACCCAGGTTTCATGGGCTACCTCTGGGACTGAGGTTTGAGACAACCCAGTAAACAGCCACTGTTTGTTTGGGCTTGGCGTTGATCTGGGAGCAGACCCGAGCTCCCCAGAGTGAACATTGGTGGTTTCACCGGGAACTCATGGTAGCACTCACCCCTATCTTGAAGGCATTTTCTAGTAACCCCAAGAAGAGAATGAAGCCAAGGATGCTGCGTGGGTCAGCCTCTTGGGGTGCAAGTCAGGAAGGCAGTGGGTGGCATTTCTCTAGAGTGGGGCTCCTGCCATTGGCTCAGGACACTGAGCCACAGTTTCAAGGAGGGGCACGTACAAGAGGCAAGAGGCCCTGACCTGCCACTCTGAGCAGCTCATTGTCTGAGCAGGATTCACACACACAAGAAAAACAGCCTCAGCCAGGTGCCGGTGGCTCACGCTGATCATCCTAGCTACTCAGGAGGCTGAGACCTGAGGATCGTGGTTCAAAGCCAGCAGGGAAGTCTGTGAGACTCTTTATTGCCAGTTAACCACCAAAAAGCCAGAAATGGAGTTATGACTGAAGTGGTAAAATGCTAGCCTTGAGCAAAAAAAAAAAACTCAGGGACAGTGCTCAGGCCCTGGCTGCAAGCCCCCAGGATTGGCACCAGAAGAAAGAGGGAGGGAGGGATGGGCGAGGGGTGCAAGCAGGAGTCGAACAGATGGTGGTAGCATGAGAGAAAACAAGTTGCTGTGCACTAATTACCAGGTGCTTGGGGCAGTGGCCTAGTCACGCTGTTGGGGTGCGGGGCTGGAGAGGAGGTGGGTCAGAAGCCCCCGCTCGGCCATAGCCTTCTGACCCCATCCCTGCCTCATCCTAGGTCCAGGCTGCTTCCTGGTGGATTTCCCCGGAAATGCTCTGTCTTCCACCTCTTCGTTGCCTGTCTTTTCCTGGGCTTCTTCTCCCTGCTCTGGCTACAGCTCAGCTGCTCTGGTGATGTGGCCCAGCCGGCCAAGGGACAAGGAGGCCAGGAGACCCCCGGGCCACCCCGGGCCTGCCCCCCAGAGCCACCCCCTGAGCACTGGGAAGAAGATGCATCCTGGGGTCCCCACCGCCTGGCCGTGCTGGTGCCTTTCCGCGAACGCTTCGAGGAGCTGCTGGTGTTTGTGCCCCACATGCATCGCTTCCTGAGCCGGAAGAAGATCCAGCACCACATCTACGTGCTCAACCAGGTGGATCACCTCCGGTAGGGTCCGTGTCCCGTGCTGGCCCTCAGCACCCCGACCCAGGCCCTCGGCAGGGGAAGATGGGGAGATGGTGGTGGTATGAATCTTGGCCTTGGGGTGGGCTCTGATCTTCTTTCCATCCTAGATTTGTTTTTGGTCGGTTGTGGGACTTTAGCTCTGGGCCTGGACGCTGTCTCTGAGCATTTCAGCTCAAGGCAAGAGCTCTACCACTTGAGCCACAGCACCACTTCCAGTTTTCTGGTAGTTTATTGGAGATAAGCGACTCATGGACTTTCCTGCCCAGGCTGGCTTTGAGCAACGATCCTCAGATCTCAGCGTCCTGAGTAGCTAGGATTACTGGGCATGGGCTACCGCGCCTCCCCCCCCGCCCCCCCCCGTTTCTCCCCCAAGCAGTCATGTAGGGCTTTGGGCCCACCCTGGTGGTGAACAGATTTGCCACCCCTGCCTCCTGAGCCTCACCCACCCTGTACAGGTTCAACCGTGCGGCGCTCATCAACGTGGGCTTCCTGGAGAGCAGCAACAGTACTGACTACATTGCCATGCACGACGTGGACCTGCTCCCTCTCAACGAGGAGTTGGACTATGGCTTCCCCGAGGCCGGCCCCTTCCACGTGGCCTCCCCGGAGCTCCACCCGCTCTACCACTACAAGACCTACGTGGGGGGCATCCTGCTGCTTTCCAAACAGCATTACCAGCTGGTGAGGCCTGGCATGGCCCGGGCCCCGCACCCCACGCCCCGCCATGGGCTGCTCCCCAGACCCGGGGAAGCCAGCTGGTAGGACAGCAGCCCGTTCAGATTCCCTGCAGATGTAGTTCCACCCTGCCAGTGGCATACAGAGACAAGGGCGAGGAACGGGACGGAGCAGGTCCGCAGCCCACAAGCTGCAGAATGGGATGTGAGCCGGACGCCCATGACTCACGCCTGTCATCCCAGCTACTCAGGAGGCTGACATCTGAGGATCGTGGTTCAGAGCCTGCCCAGGCAGGAAAGTCCCTGAGACTCTCTGTCCCCTACTAAGCCCCCAAAAGCTGGAAGTAGAGCTGTGGTTCAAGTGGTAGAGCGCTAGCCTTGAGCAAAAGCTTGCAGACAGCGCCCAGGCCCTTAAGTTCAAGTTCCCACACAGGGAAAAGATTTCAGTGTGGAAGGGGGGGGGGGGAAGGCACGGCCTCAGGTGCACCTCACCTGGCTCTTGGCATTGTCCCCAGGATCCCCGTTTCTCTTTCCATCTCTCAGCTCTGCTTTACCCTTGTTAGGTTGATTTTCAGACGTACCATTCTGCAAAGAGGTCATCATAACTCCAGCCTCAATAACCCAGTCCCAGTCCTGGGGAAGATGGAGCCTTCCTTCCCCAACAAGTCCATAGAGAAGCCCCAGAACCAAGCCCCCTAAGACAGTTACTGGAGCTTCAAGGCATGATGTGGTTTAGGTCCAGAGCTCCTACTCTACTACTGTGTAGAGGCCGAAGCTCCTTTATAAATAAAAGCCATTGAGGCACATGCAAAAGCAGAAATTATCCCAGAACCCATGCGGCCCTCTCACACTGATACAGGAGAGCCCAGGGCAGAGCCACTTTAGCATGAATGAAAGCAGAGAGGAGGGCAGATAGCAGTGTCCATGAATGCTTTTGCTCCCCAGCTCCAAAGGAGATCCCTGTGGCCAGTCGCAGATTTTTTTTTTATTGTGCTGTTCCTAGGGCTTGAACTCAGGGCCTGGGCACTGTCCTGAAGCCTTTGTGTTTCACGCTAGTGCTCTATCACTTGAGCCTCAGTTCCACTTCGGGCTTTGTGTGGTTTATTAGAGATAAAGAGTGTCCCAGACTTTCCTGCCTAGGGCTGGCTTTGAACTGGGGACCTCAGATCTCAGCCTCTTGAGCAGCTAGGATGACAGGTGTAGGCTACGGGCATTTTTGAGATCCTAATTGTCCCAAGTTTTAAATTCTCCAGACCTGCAAGGACCTGGTGTTCACTGGGAACAGCCGGGGGGCGGAGGGGGGGCAGCCTGGCTTGACCCACACAGGCTGCGTTCTTGTGAGTGGAGCGGGTGCGTGACAGATGCCGCCTGTCTGTCTCTGTCAGTGTAACGGGATGTCCAACCGCTTCTGGGGCTGGGGCCGTGAGGATGACGAATTCTACAGGCGCATCAAGGGAGCCGGGCTTCAGGTAAGGCTTGTCCCAGGGCGCTGCCACCCCCTCAGCCATTGTACTACCTGCAAAGTTGGGGTTTGGCAGCATCCTCTCTGGTTCTTTTTTTTTTGTCGGTTGTGGGGCCTGGGCGCTGTCCCTCAGCTCTTCAGCTCAAGGCTAGCACCCTACCACTTAACCCGCAGTGCCATTCCAGCTTTTTTCTGCTTATGTGGTGCTGAGGAATCGAACCCAGGGCCTCATGTATGCAAGGCAAGTGCTCTACCGCTGAGCCACCTTCCCAGCCCTCCTCTCGGGTTCTAACTCCACCCCTGACCCCAAGTTGCAGTCTTCTCTCCTGAGCCTTAGGCTCCCCTTCCTTAGGATCGGCCTCTAAGAGCCCCCCGCTTTGGCCTCCAGGCAGGCAGAGGGACCTCACAAGAGCCTCATGGTGGGGCCGAGGCTCTAAGAGGAGCAGCCTGACCACCGCTTCCTTTGGTGTCCCTAGCTTTTCCGCCCCTCGGGAATCACAACTGGGTACAAGACGTTTCGCCATCTGCACGACCCAGCCTGGCGGAAGAGGGACCAGAAGCGCATCGCAGCTCAAAAACAGGTGCTGGCCACCGTCCTCACCAGGGCTGCCTAGGTGGTGATGTGGGGGAGCTCATGTCACCAAGTCCTCCTTGGGCCCCGCCGTGGCCCCGGCCGCCCAGCTGGGCCCAGGTCAGTGGATGGGCACTGCCTGCTCGTGGTGGCTGCCGTGTGCACTCTGGGCACCGAGTGGGTCAGCGCCGGCCCCCAGGGGCCACGCAGGCTGCGGGGCGGGGGGGCGGGGAGAACCCCAGTGAGACCTGGTGCAGGGTCCCCATCCTTCCCCTGGGCACTTGGCTGAGATCTGTGCACAGAAGCACCTGCTCTCCTGCCCACCAGCGGGGTGCAGCCTCGGGCAGAAGACGAGTCTGTCGGGCTTTGGGGCTCTCCTCTGTTCGTGGGGGAGGGATCACGGCACCTTTAGTGACAGGAGTCACGAGAGGTGACTGGACAGCAGGCAGCCTGGTGAATCCTAAGCCCGTGCCCTCCGCTTCCTCTCCAGGAGCAATTCAAGGTGGACCGAGAAGGCGGCCTGAGCACTGTGAAGTACCGAGTAGACTCCCGCACCGCCCTGTCGGTGGGCGGGGCCCCCTGCACTGTTCTCAACATCCTATTGGACTGTGACAAGGCTGCTACGCCTTGGTGTTCCTTCAGCTAAGTCAGCTAGACAGTAGGGAAGCAATAGGCCACACTGCGCTCAGGCTCAAGAGCGAACCTCAGGCCTTGGGCCCGGCTCCACGAGGGTGTGGCGTGGCCTGAAGAAACAGCTGTGAATTTGCGGATGCCCGCTCTGCCCACCCATGGACGCAGGCCACAGCCAGGACAGACACCCGAGGTGCTGGGGATACTGCTGGCAGTGGACCGTGATCAGAGAGAGGCTGGAAAGGGACTTGGGCTTGGCACTGTCCACCTGCCTGCCTGCCTGCCTTCATATGTGGAGGCCCATCGGCACCAGGGAGCCTTGAACAGAACAGCCTGGAACCAGCCTCGCGTTCCTCAGCTCCCACTGGGCGGCCTCATGACAATTCAGACGTGAGAGGTGGTGGTGGGAAAAGTTTACAAGCCCCACAGAAAGAAGCAGCTGACCAGCAAAGCCTGATGGTCACCGCACAGGACTGTGGGCCGGCGATCGCCAGGTGTTCTGATTTTGCAAGAGAAACAAGAATGCTGGGTTTTTAAGTGTTCTGATTTATTCATTTATTTATTTGGTGCCGGTCCTGGGGCTGGCACTCGGGCGCTGTCCCTGAGCTGCTTTTGCTCTAGGCTAGAACTCTACTGCTTGAGCCACAGCTCCATTTCCAGCTTCTTTTTTTTTTTCCTGCTGTTTTTTTTGGAGATAAGTGTTTCGTGGACTTTCCTGGCTCAGGCTGACTTCAAACTGTGATCCTCACATCTCAGCCACCAGAGTAACTAGAGGAGGTGATCCACTGCGCCTAAGTTAATTTTTTTTTTTTTGTAACAATAGCAACTTATGGAAACTTTAAACAACAAAACAAAACTGTGGCAGGCTTAACAAATGTTATGTGAACCATTGGTTTCTCACCTTCGGCTGAGGGGAGAGGGGAGGGGCCAAACAATGACAACTGGTAAGGAGAAGAGTGGAGTAGGTGGGGTATGGCAGGTCTGAGTGGGCACAGGTTGCTAAGCTACTGGTCCCACCTCTTCCCCCAGGATTCCAGGACGCTCCCTCCACGCCCATTGGACAGTCTGATCACCTTCAGGCTCCCATGGTTGGGAGCTGTGCTTCATCCTGCCTCACCAAGACCAAAACACATCCTGGACTTAGGATAGTCAGGTACAGGACACCAGGCCTCAGGTTGAGGCTTGAGGAGGGAAGATCATGTTTTTCAAGGTGGGCGAAGAAGATGGAGGAAAGGAGAATTCCTGTAGCATTCTCACAGCTAGAGGGGAGATTTCCAGCCATCTGCAAAGATCCTGGTTGAGAGAGGCGAAGGACAGAAGTGTAGGAGACCGGGGAATTGTGTTCAGAGAAGCCTGGGCTGAGGGTGGATGTGAAGGCCCTGTAGGGCACAGCGCTCCTTGAAGGTGTGTCACTGTCACAGGTTTGCGACAGAAGCCAGAGGCGACTGAAACACTTGGACATCTGAAGTTCATCGTAGCTACTACTCAGGAGGCTGAGATTTGAGGATCCCAGTTCAAAGCCTGCCTGGGAAGAAAAGTCCATGACACTCTTATCTCTAGTTAACCACCAAAAAGCCAGAAGTGGAGCTGAGTCTCAAGTGGTAGAGCACCAGCCTGGAGCACAAAAGCTCATAGACAATGCCCAGGCCCTGCTATTTAAGCCTTGGGACCAGCACACCCACACACCAACCAACCCTGCACCCCACATTTCCCCCATGGCGTCTGCCAGTACCTCTATCAACAATCTAATCTCCTGGCCATGGTGGGCCAGGAGAAGACGCAGAGGGAGGACTTCGTCCTCAGTCCTCAGGTGCTTTGTGGACTGGAATCTGCTAATTTCCCTGCCTTGCTGGCTTGGGTGTGGATGAAACACCAGAATATGGTATTTGCCATGCATGGTGTTTGACACTGTGGTGTTGTAATGGCAACTACTTACTGAGCATGTGTCACCGCAGAGTTCTTCACACTTCATTACTCACAGAGACCTCGACCTAAAAGCTAAGTCCTTTTTGCTTCTTTTCTTTTTTATCTTTTTTTTTTTTTTTTTTTTAACCAGTCCTAGGGCAGGGCCTAGATGCTTTCCCTGAGTTTTTTGCTCAAGGCTAGTGTTCTACCATGTGAGCCACATCTCCACTTCCAGGGTTTTTTGTTTGTGTTTTGGTCAGTCATGGGTCTTGAACTCTGGGCCTGGGCGCTGTCTCTCAGCTCTTCAGCTCAAGGCGAGCGCTCTACCACTTGAGCCACAGTGCCATTTCCGGTTTTCTAGTGGTTTATTGGAGATAAGAGTCTTATGGAGTTTCCTGCCTGGGCTGGCTTTGAACCATGATCCTCAGATCTCAGCCTTCTGAGTAGCTTGGATGACAGGTGTGAGCCATCCCCCCCCCCCCCCCCCCCCCCGACAGAGTCTTTATTTCTAAAAGAAAGACTTAGGGTAGACTGTGGGATGGAGTCTGAGAAGGTGGATCCTAGCCCATAGAAGCCATGAAACATTGAAGTGGGAAGCACTGTGGAGCCCCCAGAGATGGCAGAACTCTTGCTTCTGCCCATGCACAGCCAGAACCAATTGTACTCGTAGAGGTTCACACCAGGTCGGCTTCGCCAAAGCCTGCTCCACCAGAGGCCAAATGGACACAGCCATTTTGCCATCCCAATCTCCATGCCTTGAGAGCATTAAGAGTCAGGATGGGAAGCCAGCACTGGTGGCTCATGCCTGTCATCCTAGCTACTCAGGAGGCTGAGATCTGAGGAATATATATATATACCAGAAAATTTGGAAGTGGGGTTGTGGCTCAAGTGGTAGAGCACTGGCCTTGAGCCAATAGCCCAGGGACAGTGCCCAGGCCCTGAGTTCAAACCACAGTACTGGCACTTGCAAAAAGAAAAGAAGATAAAAAGGAATGCTGAGAAGCAAGGGGAAAAAAAAGAAAAAAAAACAGACTGAAGAGGCAAAGCCAACGTCAGAACAGAGTTCAGTATGATACCAATTTTGGAATTACCAGAAAATTTAAAATAACTATGACTAATATGCTAAGAGCTGGTATGGAAAAAGTAGAAAACATGCAAGAACATATGGGTAAAAAAGCAGATGGAAGCTCTTAAGAATCACAGGAGATGCTAGAAATAAATGCTGGGTATAACTTAAGTGGTAGAACACCTGCCTAGCAAGAGAACCCCTGAGTTCAAACCCCAGTGTAGAAAGAACAAACCTGTAGTCCTAGCTACTCATGAGGATGAGATCTGAGGACCATGGTCCAAAGGTAAGTAGCCCAAGCAGAAAAGTCCTCATGAGATTCTTATCTCCAATAAACTACTCAAAAAAGCTAGAATTGGTGCTGTGGCTCAAGTGGTAGAGCACTAGCCTTGAGCACAAAGAGGCTTAGGGACAGCACCCAGGCCCTGAGTTCAAGCCCCAGGACTGGGGGGAGAGGGTGTTAAAAATAAGTTAATAAGAGATAAAAGTTGAATCTAGGAAATTTAGAGATCATCAAGTAGGATGAAAAACAAAACAAAACCCACCCAAATCCAACTTCGAGACATACCCTAAAGATGGCTGTAGATGTACCAGAACACTCTTTCTGTGGCTGCCCGTGTCACGTGATGAATCTCCATTCTCTGCCCTTCCCATATCTCTATTTGGCAGATATGGGTAAGTGGCTGGACTTGACATGTGGGCATGGGGTCTAAAACTCCAGATCCATTTCTGTTCATGAGTACCAGCGGTTGCCATGCTACCTGCCAGCCTTTAATCGGCCTCATTGAAGCTCATTTGCGCCAGTTCCCTTTGTCAGAAGAACCCCTGAGGAAGCAGCACCTGTTCTGGGTGGATGGATTCCAGCTTCCTAATTAGCAAAGTGCAGAGTAAGGGAGCCACTGTCCAAATGGCAATTTCCTGCCCACCAGGAACTCCCTGGAGTGGAGCCCAGATTACAGGTCCAATGGTGGGTATTTCTTGGCAAGCCCTTTTGGTAGGACAAACTTAGAGCAACTCAGAAATGCTTAGCATCTGTAGGGCAGGAGGTCAGGTGAACACACTGTGAAGACTCAGTTTTAAGCAGTTACCAAGCTGAGAGTGCTTACAATCATTTGGACTATGGCATGGATATGGTTTGTGTGATTAGAGTTAGGTTCCCAGGCTGGGTGTCACTTGTATCATCTTAGCTACTCAGGAGGCTGAGATCTGAGGATCAAGTCTGTGAGATTCTTTTCTTCAAATAACGACTAAAAAGCTGGACATGGCCAGCTGCCCATGGCTCATGACTATAATCCTAGCTACTCAGGAGGCTGAGGATTGCGGTTCAAAGCCAGCCCAGGCAGAAGAGTCGGTGAGACTCTTATCTCCAATTAACCCCTTAAAAGCCAGAAGTGGTGCTGTGGCTCAAAGTGATAGCCTTGAGCAAAAAAGATCAGGGAGAGTGCCCAGGGCCTGAGTTCAGGCCCCAGGACTGACACACACATGTACATACCCACACCCCACCACAGACCCCAAACCCACAATTTACTGAAAGGAATTTCCATGAAGTTCTCTGACTTTTGGCAGCCCTTCACCTTCTAGAAGATAGAAGATCCCCAGCATGACCTTCCTCAGGAATCCCCCTCTCCCCCAGCTTCATTTCCCTGCCAGTAATCATGCTGTGCTTTCTCTACTTGGGGACCCTTGGCAATAGCTGAAGCCCCTATAGAGGGATTCTACTGCCATCTACTGGATATGCTGAAAATGACGCTAAGCGCTCAAATTCTCACTGAGGTCTTGGTAGCGCTGAGACTGAGCAATCTGGCCGTGTTCACTATGTAACAAACCTTTCCCTTCACTGAGCTCATGTTTATTTATTTGTAAAGGTAAATAACACAGTTGTAGCTATGAAGTACCTAATACATATAGTAAGTATTCAAATGAGTTAAGCCCTGCCCCCACCCCCACCCATCTGCTCTGTATCTCAGTCCAGAGTGAAAGAGGTATTTGGGGACATTTTCATTTGTGGTCAATAGTGCAGACTTTTGTGCTTGTGTATGATAGTCCTGGGGTCTGGGCTATTAGTTTCTTCACTCAAGGCTGGTGTCTACCACTGGGGCCAAACCTCCAGCCTTTTGCTGCTTAACTGGAGATGAGTCTCATGGGCTTTCCTTCCAGGCTATTTTTTTGGGTTGTTCATGGGGCTTGAACTCTGGGCCTGGGCGCTGTCCCTCAGCTCTTCAGCTCAAGGTGAGTGCTCTACCACTTGAGCCACAGAACTTCCGGTTTTGGAGTGGTTCATTGGCGATCAGAGTCTCCTGGGAAGCTGGGCGCTGGTGGCTCACGCCTGGCATCCTAGCTACTCAGGAGGCTGAGATCTGAGGATCACGGTTCAAAGCCAGCTCGGGCAGGAAAGTCCGTGAGACTCTTATCTCCAATGAACCACCAGAAAACTGGAAGTGGCGCTGTGGCTCAAGTGGTAGAGCGCTCGCCTTGAGCTGGAGGACAGCGCCCAGGCCCAGAGTTCAAGCCCCACGACCGACCAAAAAAAAGAAAAGAAAAAGAAAAAAAAAGTCTCCTGGTGACTTTCCTGCCCGGGCTGGCTTTGAATCGCGATCCTTGGATCTCAGCCTCCTGAATAGCTAGGATGCCAGGCGTGAGCCACCGCCGCCCATGAGCCTCGTACTCTCGATTGGTGCTTGTGTTTTAAGTATCTTGTATTGCTGTGACACGGTGGTCCATTGCTCAGCCCTGTACATGAGGGAGCAACCCCTGCCTTCCAAACCTCCGAGGCTCAGGGAACATCACCGAAGACGGAGCGGAGGGCAGGGGGGCCGCAGGGAGGAGAATCCTCTCAGTTCCAGCCAAAGGAAGGCCATTTGATGGCAGACCCACCGTTTTAGCTCTGTGCACTTGAGGCTACAAGGTCCTTCCCAGGCCTGGTTTATCTTCGGCCCTTCTTGTTGGCTCACCTTCTTCTAGGAATAGCAGCCGGGAGCAAAACGCAGGGCTTGCATTTAACCCAGTGACAAGCAGACAATACAACTGGCGCATATTAGTAACGAAGGACAAAGAGAAGAAGGGGAAGGAGGGGAGAGTGTCTGCAAGGTAGACTGAAGGGTTATGGAAGGCTCCAGCGGGGGAAAAATCTTGGAAAAAGAATGCAAAGCAAGCCTGGGAAGAAAGCGCGCAGACTCAACTCGAGCGAAACTCGGCCAGGGCGCCCGCGGCGTCGCCGCCTAGTGACGTACTTCCCCCGGCCAATGAGCGAAGCCGCAGGAATTACGGAACACCAGCGCCTGTCGCCGCGATCTCCATTTTTCTTTCTGGCATTAGAAGAGGATGCTCCCACTCACGGGGCGGGGGGGGGCTCCCTTTTACTACTCTTGAGGGAAGAAACCGATTTTTTTCTCTTTCTAGAGGACAGCGGAGGGGACCGTGCGTCAAAAAGCGGAGCAGTGAGAGCCTATTTGGATAAAGGAGGACCAGGCGTGCAGCGCTGCCCTCATCAATGATGGCGTCCAGAGCTAGGCGCGCGGCCCCGGGGAGCGGCGCGCGCAACGCAGTCTGGGCCCCGCGCCCGAGGGGGGCGTGGCTACCGTGGGCGGGGCTGGGGGTGGGGTGTGTGTGGAGGACGCGCGCTCGGCGCCCGCGCCTGACGTCATCAGCGTCGCCACCGCCGCCTCCACCGCCACCGCCGCCTTTTCCCGACTTCGTGGAGAGAAGGATGGAGTCGGTGACGATGGCGTCCGACGGCGGGGACCGGCCTGGCGCCCCCGCGGGCGCGGGCCTGTCGGCTTCCCAGCGTCGGGCGGAGCTGCGGCGGAGAAAGCTGCTCATGAACTCCGAGCAGCGCATCAACCGCATCATGGGCTTCCACAGGCCCGGGAGCGGCGGCGCCGGTGAGAGCCTGCGCTCGTTTCTCCCTCGCCCGCTCCTCCGACCTTTGGCCTCGACCCTTGACCTCTGACCTCCCCGACCCCGCTTCCCGGCCTCTCCCGGTCTCCCCCCCCCCCGGTTGCCCCCTCCCCCTCCCCGCGTCAATCCCGGCACGGCCCCGCTCGGTTCTCGCAGCCCTCCCCCCCCGAGGGTCGCCCCCCGCCCCCGGGCCCCTCTGCCCGGTGTCTTGCCTGGGTCCCCGAGCCCTCAGGGAGATCGATCTCCTTTCCACCGGGCCAAGTGCTTTTTCTTTCCAGCACCTTCCTTTGGCGTCTGGCCTTTTACTATCTCACTCCTGTCCGCCCACACCCACTGGTCTTCCCTCAGCAGCCGGCCACCCCGGTCCCAGGTGGGTCGGGGACCCCGATGGAGCTGGCTGGGTGTGTCCGTCTCCGCCCCAACCCTGAGACCTGTGGATCTTCCAGAAGGGATAGATAGATGATAGATACATGGAGGGGTTGATAGACAGATGCACCGATGAGTGAAGTGTATGTGTGTACGTGTGTGCTGGGGTTTGAACTCAGGGCCTGGGCGCTGTCCCTGCGTTTGTTCAAGGCTACTGCGCTACCGCCTGAGCCGCAGCTCTACTTCTGGCTTTTTGGTGGTTAATTGGAGCTAGGAGTCTCACAGACTTCCCTACCCAGACTTTCTCTGGACCATGATCCTCAGACCTCAGCCTCCTGAGTAGCTAGGATTCCAGGTGTGAGTCACCCGGTGCCCGGCGATTTATTGTTGTTATTTATTTATTTTTGATTTTAACTCTACAACATCTGAAAACTGCTGAGTGCCCATTAATGGCGGCCTGACTACCTAAACAGTAGCAGCTCTGCCACACCCTAGGCCGTGGGAGGTCCAGCTTCAGGAATTTAATTTTAAAATACAGGCTTTTAAAGAGCTTTAAGGGTTTCACAGTTTTAATCAAATAAACTAGTGCAAAAAGTGAAATCATACTGCTGGGATATATTTGTGAAAAGTTACTTTCTTGATGATTGCTCATTCTTTTTTTTGGTCCAGTCGTGGGGCCTGAACTCTGGGCCTGGGCGTTGTCCCTCAGCTCTTCAGCTCAAGGCTAGTGCTCTACCACTTGAGCCACAGCGCCACTTCTGGCTTTTTTCTTTTTGCTTATGTGGTGCTGAGGAATCGAACCCAGGGCCTCAGGCATGCCAGGCAAGCGCTCTACCACTGAGCCACCTTCCCAGCCCGATTGCTCATTCTTAACATCTTTCCCAGTTTTCTCTTAAGTCTTAAGCTCCTACCTGTTAAGTTCGGATTATTTCCTCTGTCAGAATACTCTTTTGGGGCACTCTATTTGGAGGGTGTAATTCCTGGTTTTCTTTTTGTTGTTGTTATTTTATGCAGGATACTGCTATGTTTTAGTTGCAGATTTTAAAATATTAATATGTAAGATGAAGCCGGGCGCCAGTGGCTTATGCCTGTAATCCTAGCTACTCAGGTGGCTACGGTTTGAGGATTATGGTTCCACGTCAGCCCAGGCAGGAAAGTTTATGAGACTCTTTATCTCCAATTAGCCCTCAAAAAAAAAAAGCCAGAAGTGGAGCTGTGGCTTAAATAGTAGAGTACTATCCTTGAGCAGAAGAGCTCAGGGATAGCATCTAGACCCTGAGTTCAAGCGTGCGGCACACACACACACACACACACACTAAAGTGCTTGCTAGTGTATAACATACAAGGGCTATGTTTTTATCTATTTAATTTTGTTTTTTCTTAGAAGAAGACAGTCAAGCAAAATCAAAGCAGCAGGACAGTGACAAACTGAACTCCCTCAGCGTTCCTTCTGTTACAAAGCGAATAGTGCTGGGTGATTCAGTCGGTTCAGGAGCAACTGATGAGCAAGGTGGTATTGCGGAAGCTAAGGGTGCCCAGCTGGGAGAAAAACTGGACTCATTCCTTAAATCCCCCGAGTGCAGTAATGATGCCAACCTTGAACTCCCGCAGCGGAACAGAGGGGACGTGACAGGGGACACAGTCCAGCGGGCTTCCCACCACGGCCTGGAACAGTACCTGTCCAGATTCGAAGAAGCCATGAAGCTTCGGAAACAGCTGATCAGCGAAAAGCCCCACCATGAAGATGGAAACTCCCCAGAGGAATTTGACTCTTTCCGAATATTTAGATTGGTGGGCTGTGCCCTTCTTGCCCTTGGGGTCAGAGCTTTTGTTTGCAAATATTTGGTAAGAAAGATAGGTTAGCTGTTAAACTTATACTTGGGAAAATGCAAGTTGTTTATACTAATGGATACTTTCGATCTGCAGAATTTATTGTGGATATTAATAGCTGCCGGATCTCTTGGACATTTATCAACTTGGTGATTCGAGAGTCTACTAACAGTAATTACTAAAGTCTTGCTATGTATGTAGCTACTGTTTTAAGGGCTTTTTACCATTTATATTTATGCCCATTCTTATGAACTTGGTGTCATTTGAGCCCATAAGGGAGTGATGACTCAGAGAGGTTAAGTCATTTGCCCAATGTCACTTAGCAACTAAGTGACATTATATATTTATACATTTATATATTATTTAAACCTTTTTTTTTTTTGGTTGGTCATGAGGCCTGAACTCTGGGCCTGGGCGCTGTCCCTCAGCTCTTGAGCTCAAGGCTAGCGCTCTACCACTCGAGCCACAGCACCACTTCCAGCTTTTTCCGCTTAGGTGGTGCTGAGGAATCAAAGCCAGGGCCTCATGCATGCAAGGCAAGCACTCTACCGCTGAGCCACCTTCCCAGCCCCCTTTTTTTTTTTT
>NW_012267245.1:3502087-3502518 GCF_000151885.1 Dipodomys ordii
CCCTGACTTTGATCCTTATATTTATGGTGTGTGTGTGTGGGCACGTGTTTGTCCCTGAGCTTTGTGTGTGTGTGTGCGTGCATGCGTTTGTCCCTGAGCTTTTTTGCTAGTGCTCTACCACTTGAGCCACAACTTTCAGCTTTTTTTTGGGTGGTTAATTGGAAATAAGGGTTTCACAGACTTTCCTGCCTGGGCTGGCTTTGAACTGGGATCCTCAGATCTCAGTCTCCACTGAGCATGTTGATGCTTTTTGAGTACTGGAATGACAGGCAGGTATCACCACACCAGGCTTTTTATTGGTTGAGACATGGGATCTTATGAGCTTTTTTCCTGGTCTGGCCTTAAGCTGTGGACCCAACTTATCTCAGCTTCCCCAGTAGCTGGGATTATAGGTGTGAACCAGTGCAAAATCTCCTTTTTTTTTTTTTTTG
>NW_012267245.1:3503348-3510544 GCF_000151885.1 Dipodomys ordii
CTCAAGTGGTAAAGTGCTCGCCTTGAGCTGAAGAGCTGAGGGACAGCACCCAGGCCCAGAGTTCAGGCCCCATGACTGGCAAAAAAAAAAAAAAGAATCTCCTAGACTTTCCTACCTGGGTTGGCTTTGAACCGTGTTTCTCAGATCTCAGTTTCCTGAGTAGTTAGGATTACAGATGTGAGCCACCAACGCCCATCAAGCTATGGCTATTTTTGTGACTTCTATGAGTGTGCATGCAGGTGCCTGTGCCAGTCTTGGGGCTTGAACTCCTAGCTGGGTGCTGTCTGAGCTTTTGTGTTCGTGGCTAGCCAATTACCATTTCTGGCTTTTTGGATGGTTAATTGGAAATAAGTCTCACGGACTTTCCTGCCCAGTTTGTCTTGGAACTGTGATCTCAGATCTCAGCCTCCTGAGTAACTAGGTTTAGTCACAGCTCCTGGCCCCAACCATTTTATCAGTAGTAGAATAGCTTGTCATTTGAGGACCTGAAAGAGTAGCTGAATGAGTTAAGTCTTTTCCCAAACTGGAGTTCTGGCCCTTTGTGTGCTTGAGGTTGTCCGCGCCCTCCAGGGGGAGGGGAATGTTACTGCCTGATTTATTATACACATCTATAACCTGATTTAAAGGAGAGGTTTTTTTGGATGAATATAGTAGTACACACCTGTCATCCCAGCACTCAGGAAACAGAGCAGAAGGAGTCTTGAGTTCAAGGCCAGCCTGGGCTGGGAGCAAGACCCTGTGCCACAAACAACGACAACAACAATAACAATAGAGTCCTCCCCAAAACAAAAAATAAGATAAATTTTTACGGAAGAAACATTTTGGGGACGTTGAAAGACTTGTTGACTTGAGAAATGTGTTTCATGGTTAGGAATTCCAAATAATTCCCTTTCTTTACTTTTTTGCAGAGCCAAGATTACTTTCAATTGACAAATTAAGCATATTACTATAGTGTCTTGCTTGGAATTTTGTAGCTTTTGTTAGTATGGCTCATCGTGACTTGAATGATTTTGTTGGAAAATTTTAATCCTGTCTTCTGTCTTCACAGTCCATATTTGCTCCATTCCTTACTTTGCAACTTGCGTACATGGGACTGTACAAATATTTTCCCAAGGTAAATAAAAATTCTTTTCTACATTATCTTCTATTTAGATTGATCTGACTAGCTAAATCTAAGAACCGAAACTTAGAAATAAAATGATTCCTACTTGTTGGCCAGGCAAGGTAATGCACAGTACTAATCTTGTAGAAAGGAGAGGCAGAAGGATTAGAAGTTCAAGGGCAGTTTGGTTTTATAGTGTGAAGTTAAAAAACAATAACAAGAAAAGTAATAACCTGGCCAAGCACTGGTGGCTCACGCCTGTCATCCTAGCTACTCAGGAAGCTGAGATCTCAGGATCGCGGTTCAAAGCCAGCCCAGGCAAGGCAAGTCGGTGAGATTCGTATCTTTAATAAACCACTAGAAAACCGGAAGTGGCGCTGTGGCTCAAGTGGTAGAGCGCTGGCCTTGTGCTGAAGAGCTGAGGGACAGCGCCCAGGCCCCGAGTTCAAGCCCCATGACTGACAAAAAAAAAAAAAAAAGTGATAACCTTACTTGTGTGACTGAGTAGTCCAGCTGATTTGGAATTCGTGATCGTCCTGCCTCAGCCTCCAGGATGCTGGGGTTATTGGAGTATGCTACCATACATAGCATGGGGTCAAGTTTTTGTTTACGTTTTCCTTGGAAAAAATGGCTCATTGTCTGTTTGCTTTGGTCATAAGTGTTTATGACTTGGTGTGTGTACCGCATGCTCTGCATGTGCTGGGCTCCAGTTTGTTTTTGTGCCAGTCCTGGGGCTTGAACTTGGGGCCTGGGCGTTGTCTCTGAGCTTTCGTGTTCAAAGCTAGCACTCTACCACTTGAGCCACAGCACCACTTCTGACTTTTTGTAGTAAATTAGAGATAAGAGTCTCATGGCCTTTCCTGGACATACTGGCTTTGAACATTGATTTTTGAGTCTCAGCTGCCTGAGTAGCTAGGATTTACAGGTGTGAGCCACTGGTACCTGGCCTTGATGATTTTTTTTGTTTTGTGTTTTTGTTTTGCTTGTTCTGAGGCTTGAACTTTGGGCCTGGGCACTGTCCCTTTGGGTCAAGGCTAGCCCTCTACCACTTGAGCCACAGTGCCACTTTCAGCTTTTGTGTGATTAATTGAAGAGTCTAATAGACTTTACTGACTGAGCTGGCTTTGAACTGTGTTCCTTAGATCTGAGCCACCCGAGTAGCTAGGATTACAGGTGTGAGCCATCAGCACCTGGCCTTGATCATGTTTTTTTTTGTCAGCTGTGGGCCTTGAACTCAAAGGGTTGGGTGCTGTTCCTGCACTTTTTCCCTCAAGGCGAGCACTCTACCACTTGAACCACAGCACCACTTCCAGTTTTTTGGTGGCTCATTGCAGATAAGTGTCTCATGGACTTTCCTGACCAGGCTGGCTTTGAACCACAATCCTCAGATCTCAAGCCTCCTGAGTAGTTAGGATGACAGGTGTGAGCCACTGCCACCTGGCTTTGATCATGTTTTAAAAAGAGCTTGTGTAATTTCCTGAGAGCTGTATGATTCATTTGACTTTTTCTCTGCAGGGTGAAAAGAAGATAAAGACGACGGTACTAACTGCTGCCCTTCTGTTATCTGGAATTCCTGCTGAAGTGATAAATCGGTCCATGGATACCTACAGCAAAATGGGTGAGGTCTTTACAGACCTCTGCGTCTACTTCTTCACTTTCATCTTTTGTCATGAACTACTTGATTACTGGGGCTCTGAAGTACCGTGAGTCCCGAAGAACTGGAAAGGAGAAGCCTGCAAAACAGAACACAACGAATCTTCCCTATTGCAGCGCCTCTAAAGGGGGCAAATTGGTTTACACCTTTAATTCTCTTTACAGACCTTGTAAAACCATTTGATTATAATCCCAATGACAGATTCCCTGATTTTAAAGGGGTGAGTTTGTGTTAGTACTGGTATGAAGAATAGAATAACAATGTCATTACTGATTTCTCTTGTTTAATTAGAATCCCTAGTCTAAACCTCTCCCCTATCTTTGAGACTTGTAATTCCTCTTTTGGAGACTGAGCTAGTGCTTTTAGGGGAGCAGATACACACGGTGTCAGCCAGCCCCAAGGACTGCTTTCTTGTATTGTGTTGTTCTGTCTTGAGAAATGAAAACCATTCTAAAAATAAAATGATAGAAATTGAACTGATGGTTAGCCAGTACATCTTCACATAGGGGCTACATACACGTGTTATTTGCCTTTTTTGTTTTGTTTTAGTATCTTCATTTTTATTTAAATATTTAAGAGGAGAAATGGTTAACATTCACAGAAGTGGGCTGATAGTGTAGGTCAGTGGCAGAGTGCTTGCTGTAGCACGTATGAGGCCTGGGGATTCAAATAGGGCTCATAGAGTCGTGGGGCTTGAACTCTGGGCCTGGGTGCTGTCCCTCAGCTCTTCAGTTCAAGGCTAGCTCTCTACCACTTGAGCCATAGCACCTCTCTCTTCTGGTTGTGGTTCATTAGAGATGATAGTCTCACAGATGGTCCTGCCTGGGCTGGCTTTGAACCATGATCCTCAGATCTCAGCCTCCCTCCTAAGTAGCTAGGATTACAGGCATGATCCACTGGCACCTGGCTTTTGTGAAGTTTTTTTTTTTTTGTCGGTCGTAGGGCTTGAACTCTGGGCCTGGGCGCTGTCCCTCAGCTCTTCAGCTCAAGGCAAGAGCTCTACCACTTGAGCTACAGCGCCACTTCCGGTTTTCTGGTGGTTTATTGGAGATAGGAGTTTCAAGGTCTCTCCTGCCCAGGCTGGCTTTGAACCTCGATCCTCAGATCTCAGCCTCCTGAGTAGCTAGGATTACAGGCATGAGCCACCAGCGCCCGGCTTTTGTGAAGTTTTTAATTAACTGTATACCACACTTGGAAATTTTCCCTTTGACTTTTTAAATATCACAATGTGGAATATTTGTTGATTTTTTCCTTGTTTTTTTTTTTTTTTTGCTGTGCTGATATCAAACCTATGAAGGTCCTTGTGTATGGTGGTAGACAAGTGCTGTTCCATTGAGTTCCAGTCATACATAATAGCATAATAGCCGGGTGCTGGTGGCTCACGCTTGTCATCCTAGCTACTCAGGAGGCTGAGATCTGAGGATCCTGGTTCAAAGCCACCCTAGGCAGAAAAGTCCATGAGATTCTCAAATGAACTGCCAGAAAACCGGAAATGGCATTGTGGCTCAAATGGTAGAGTGTTTGGGTTGAGCAAAAGAGCTCAGGGACAGCACCCAGGCCCTGAGTTCAAACCCCAGGACCAACAAAAATAAAAAACCCAGGATAAAACTGAAGTGTCTTAAGGCTTGTCGAATCCTTACAGATTTGGTTGATTTTTTTTTTAATTCAAAACAATTTTTGATTTGTTTCGGGTCAGTCATGGAGCTTGAACTTGAGGCCTGGGCGCTGTCCTGAGCTCTTTTGCTCAATGCTAATGGTCTACAACTTTGAGCCCCATCTCCACTTCTGATTTTTGAGTGGTTAATTGGAGATGAATCTCCTGGGGACCTTTCTGCCTGGCTTGGCTTCAAACCACGATCCTCTCATATCTTAGCCTCCTGAGTACCTAGTGTAAGAGGCATGAGCTACCAGTGCTGTTTTTCATATTTCCTACTTGAGTGTTGGCTGGGAATTGGATCACTTTCTACTGTAGCTGACAGGTGCATTCCACCACACCTAGCTTTCCTTTGCGATGGAATCTTTTTTTTTTTTTTTTTTGCCAGTCCTAGGGCTTGAACTCAGGGCCTGGGCACTGTCCCTGAGCTGCTTTTGCTCAAGGCTAGCACTCTACCACGGTGCCACTTCTGGCTTTTTCTGTGTATGTGGTACTGAGGAATTGAACCCAGGGCTTCATGCATGCTAGGTGAGCACTCTACCACTAAGCCACATTGCAATCCGTACTATGGAAGCTTGTGTCCTTTTTAGATCAGGCTAGTCCTGATCTCAACTTCTTACTTAACTAGGAACCTGCAAATGCATCTAGCTATTGGTTGATAATTATTCCTTCTCCCCTGGGCTGGCCTCAAACCATGACCCTCAGCCTCCTAGGTAGCTAGGATGACAGCTATTGAGCCACTAGCACTTAGCTGCAAGTCTGTTCTTTTGATTTGGGATTCAGATTACAAGCAAACACATTTCCCAAGTTCATACCTAACCCATGTTTAGAGTTGTCATTACTCCCTTAAGCCCTGGGTACACTAATTGTCTGGAATTGCATGTTCACCACTTTTGTCCTCTTAAGAAAAGTCTCAGGGCTGGGAAGGTAGCTCAGTGGTAGAGTGCTTACCTTGCATGCATGAGGCCCTGGGTTTGATTCCTCAGTACCACAGAAGCAGAAGAAGCCGGAAGTGGTGCTGTGGCTTAAGTGGTAGAGCGCTAGCCTTGAGCTGAACTGCTGAGGGACATTGCCCAGGCCCAGAGTTCAGGCCCCACAACTGACCAAAAAAAAAAAAAAAGTTACATTGGGGTAGGGAAGGTGGCTCAGTGGTACAGTGCTTGTCTAGCATGCATGAATTCCTGGATTTAATACCTCAGTACCACAGAGACAGAAAAAGCCAGAAGTGGCGCTGTGGCTCAAGTGGTAGAATGCTAGCCTTGAGACCCCCAAAAAGTCATTTAACCATTTGACATAAAGTTCCAGTAATCGTACAACATCGCCAAATTTCTGTTTTTGTTTTTTCTGATTATGGGTCTTGAACTCTGGGCCTGGGCACTGTCCCTCAGCTCCTCAGCTCAAGGGGAGCGCTCTACCACTTGAGCCACAGCGCCACTTCTCGTTTTCTGGTGGTGGTTCATTGGAGATCAGAGTCTCACAGACTTTCCTTGTCTGGGCTGGCTTTGAATCATGATCCTCAGATCTCAGCTTCCTGAGTAGTTAGGATTATAGGCATGAGCCACCAGCACCCAGCATAGCCTTTATTCTTGAAAAAACTAAAAGACAGTGCCCTGGCTCAGTCAAAATCAAGAGAGGAAACAAAACAAAAGACTACATTATGATGTGTGTGTTTTTAGGAGACCATTCACCCTCATCCTCGACAGTATTTTGTAATCACTGGGAAGCTTAAAATTTCACAGTGCTGAACGAAGACCTCTAGAGAAATTACAGCATCCTTATTCTACCTGAACCTTCCCTGTGCATGCCTTGTGGAGAACTGTTACAATCTTTTTAATTTGCTCTTTGTCTTTGCTATTAACTCCTATTGTGTGTGTGTGTGTGTGTGTGTGTGTGTGTGTGTGTGTGTGTCTTGGGGCTTGAACTAAGGGCCTAGCCACTGTCCCTGAGCTTTTTTTGCTCAAGGCTGGTGTTCTACCCACTTGAGCCACAGAGCCACTTGGATTTTTTGGTGGTTCATTGGGGGATAAGAATCTCATGGCCTTTCCTCCTTGGGCTGACTTCAAACGGCGATCCTCAGATCTCTGCCTCCAGAGTGGCTGGGATGACAGGTGTGAGTCTGGCAGCTCCTTCCTTGGGAGCTTGGCCCTCTCCCGTGTGGATTGTTCTCGTGCGAAGGGCCATCTGCCCGCTGTGTTGTTTTCAGTCCATCACTACACTTGAGCAAATCTCCCAAGGAGCTGGGCGGGCCTGGCACGAGGGGACAGCATGCCCAGATAAAGCTCGTGTGCAGAGACTAGGCAGTGTGATGTAGTGCAGATGAAGGCAGACAGGAGCACACGATCTGTAGCAAGGACTCTGGCAGGGCGAGCCAGGTCCACCATTCCATCCTTGCCACACACCTGTTGGCCTTTGGCCTTGGCCATCTGCTTTATATGCAGCCTGCGGCCTCCGACCTACAGGTGGCGCTCTAGGCGAAAGGCAAGCGTGGCAGCGCGGACTCCGGCCGCTGAGTGTCGCTGTGGAGGGGGGGGGAGAAGACAGCTTCCGGCTGTCTGTGTCCGGCTTCCGGTGGGCGGGCGGGCGGCCGGCACCGGCACTTCCTGTTTTCGTTGGCCGCGCTGGGGATGGCGGCGGTCTCCACAGGAGCGGCCTCCGCCGTGGCATCCGCGGCGTCTTAGGGCCGGTGTCGCTCGGCGCCCTCCCGTCCCACCTCCGTCGTGCAAGTGCGCGCGCCCTGCTCCCCTCGGGGCCTCGGCAGCATGGGCCGGGAGTCGCGGTGAGTCGGG
>NW_012267245.1:3511529-3518779 GCF_000151885.1 Dipodomys ordii
TTTTGTCAGTCATGGGGCCTGAACTCTGGGCCTGGGCGCTGTCCCTGGGCTCTTCAGCTTAAGGCTAATGCTCTACCACTTGAGTCACAACACCATTTCTGGCTTTTTCTGCTTTGTTGCTGAGGAATTGAACCCAGGGCCTCATGCATGCAAGGCAAGCTCTCTACCACTGAGCCACCTTCCCAACCCCTTGTATGGTTCATTTTCAACATGCTTTCTTTTTAAAACTACACTAGAGACCTTTTTGGAATAATTTTTTTCTGTTTGGTCGGTCGGTCATGGGGCTCGAACTCTGGGCTTGGGCGTTGTCCCTGCACTCTTCAGGTCAAGGTGAGCTCTACCACTTGAGCCACAGTGCCACTTCCCGGTTTTCTAGTGGTTTATTGGAGATAAGAGTCTCACTGCTCGGGTGGGCTTTGAACCGAGACCCTCAGATCTCAGCCTCCTGAGTAGCTAGGATTACAGGCGTGGGCCACTGACACCGGCTCTCTTTCTCTCTCTCAAATACATTTTTTATTGTGAAAATGTACAGAGGGGTTACAGAAACATGGATAAAATTTCTTCAAAACTTTATTTGGATAACTAGGAACAGTCTTTGAGATTGCCTACCTTAAAAATAGATGTTTAGTGGTGTCTGAAAGATACTATAGGATACTATCAAGAGACAGTAAAGATTTTGCTTTATTATTATTTTTGTGCAGGTTCTCTTGTTTGACTTCAGAGCCTTATGAGTTTTTGCTCAAGGCTGGCACTCTACCAGTTGAGCCATATCTCCATCTCTAGCTTTTTGCTGGTTAAGTGGAGATAAAAGACTCCAGTTTTTGTCTTTTGGGACTGGCTCTGAATTTCTAGCCTCAGATCTCAGTAGCTAGGGCTATAGACGTGAAGCAACAGCACCCAGCTTTTTGGTATGTTTAACATGGTAACACACTTTATTGAGGTATAACTGTCACTTTTGGACATGAACTTAGTGTAAGAGTAGACCCTGCTGAAATTTAGCAAACATACAAATCATATAATCATCCTCTGGATAAAGAATTTTATCTTAATTATTGAAATTTTCTGTGAAATCTTTTTTGTGTCAGTCATGGGGCTTGAACTCTGGGCGCTGTCCCTCACCTCTTCAGTCAGTGCTCTACTACTTTGAGCCACAGACCCGCTTCAGGTTTTCTGGGTGATTTATTGGAGATAAGAGCCTCACAGAATTTCATGCCCAGGCTGGCTTTGAACCTCAGTCATCAGATCTCAGCTTCCTAAGTATCTAGGATTATAGGCATGAGCCACCATTGCCCAGTTCTGTGAACATCTTTTAAATTACCCTAAAGTCACTGCCATTCATCTGGCCACCAGACCAGAAATGTGAAATTGATACTTATTTTACTCTTTCCTGTTACTGTGGTCTTCTATTTAGGTTCTGCATTCATTTTACCTCTTCCTTAATGAAATGAGATACCTATCATTTATTGTCCAAACTCCTACACCTTCCTTGAACTATCCTCCCATTCTTTCTAATCATTAGGTCCCTCCTACTAGGGCCAGAATGACACTTCTGAAATAAAGATAAGATTACTGTTGCTCCCCAGACATTGATTCCTGTTGCTTCAAAGTCAGCCTTCAAGGTCTTCTACAAGAAGGTTCATTCCAGTTCTTTAGGCTCTGCCATGGCTTTCTGCCATGCTTGGTCTTTGCTTTTTTTTTTTCAGGGAAGGAACAGTGAAAGAATCAGAAGTGGGGAAAAGCAAATGTTAGAGAAACAGCTAGTGAGTCCAGTTTGCCTACATATGTAGTTTTCATGAAGGATTGAAGTGGAAGGATTTAGGGCCTGAAAGGGTCTCAGAAAGTGAATGGGTTTTTAGTTTGATTTTGCGAATAACTGCCTTTGAGGATAATTATATGAGACATGTAATAGATTTAGAATTCTACTTTGGGAAAATTATCCAAGCTAAGACATTTGGGAACAGGGAGTCTGGGAGTCTTAAAAAAATGTCCCACGTAGACAGGTTTGAAGTAGACTGTGGAAATCTGGAGGTGGTACAGTGTGAAATAATCACAAAGGGACAATTGGTGAAGATTAGTGTTGTTGTTTTTGTTTTTTTGGTCATGGGACCTGAACTTAGCCTGGGCACTGTCCCTTACCTCTTCAGCTCAAGGCTAGTGCTCTACCACTAGAGCCACAGTGCCACTTCTGGCTTTTTCTGTTTATGTGGTGCTGAGGAATCGAACCCAGGGCCTCATGCATGCAAGGCAAGCGCTCTACCCCTGAGCCACCTTTCCAGCCCCAAGATTAGTGTTTTATTGTTTGTATAAAATGAGAAAAAGGACAGGACTGATGATTAGTTTTGAGCCCGCTGGGAGGTGATACATGGTTTGGGGAGGGAAAGGTAACAGCTTTTGCTCTGATGTTGAGATGCTAGAAGGACATGTACTCTCTAGTGGTCTTGTCCAGGTTTGCAGCTTTAAGGTAGCCTTTGTACACTGATTCTTCTGTGTATAGTTTTAGACCACATGTCTTCCTTGGAGCCAGACTTATTTTCAGTTACCTACTATTTATCTTCACTTGGACACTAATACCCTGATTTCCCACTTTCCTCCCTTTCAGTCTACTCCTTTGCCTTTCCATCTTCATAATGGGAACATTTGCCTCTTACTAGGGATTTGAACGCTTGGTGGGCCTTCTGTGTGCTCAGCCATGGTCTCCTACTAACTCCCCCAACACAATTTCATTTGATTTCTGCTTGGCCCAGTCATGTACCTTGTAGAGCCAGAGTTCTGTCTTGGAGTCATGCTTAATATTTAACTTATCATTAAATTCAGTCATGCTACCCCCTCCCCACACTTGGTTTTGATACTTCTCAGCATCTTTACATGATTGGGCCATTCTGACCCAAGCCATCACCATCTCTCATTGGATGGTTAATATAAGATCCTAACTTTTGGGGCTGGGAATGTGGCTTAGTGGTAGAGTGCTTGCCTAGCATGCATGAGGCTCTGGGTTCGATTCCTTGGTACCATATAAGCAAAAAATAAAAAATAAAATAAAGAGCCTAACATTTACTATTTCTCCCCTTGCCTCTCCTCTCTTTGGTGTGTTCTTCACTTAGTAACTAAAATACTACTTTACATACTATGTGAAGTTAAAAAAATCTGCTTAAAAAATCTTCCAGTTGGTCTGAGAATGTGGTTTAGAGGTAGAGTGCTTGCCTAGTATGCATGAAGCCCTGGATTCGATTCTTCAGTATCACATAGAAAAATTTGGGAAGTAGTGCTGTGGCTCAAGTGGTAAAGTGCTAGCCTTGAGCACAGAGAGGCTCAGGGACAGTGCCCAGGCCCTGAGTCAAGCCCCAGGATTGGCAAAAAAAACAACCCCAAAACAAAAATCTTCCAGTAGTTGTCTTTTATTAAAAAAAAATGTTTATTTTTATGGCACTCCTGGGGCTTCAATCTAAGGCTTAAGGGCTATCCTTGTGCTTTTTTTTTGTGGTCCGTTGTGGGGCTTAAACTCTGGGCCTGATTGTTGTCCCTCAGCTCTTCAGTTCAAGGCTAGCAGTTCTACTACTTGGGCCACAGCGCCACTTCGTGTTTTCTGGTGGTTCATTGGAAATAAGATTCTCATGGACTTTCCTTCCCAGGCTGGCTTTGATCCTCAGATCTCAGCCTCCTGAGTAGCTAGGGTGACAGGGGCCTGGCTTACCTCTCACTTTTCACACCTCCCAATAATGCCTTGTACTGTGGATCTTACCAAGGAATGAATCCATTCATTAGGTCTGGGCCCTTGAAATGTGGTCATTTTTGTAGACACTGCCATTCTCATACCCAGTCACACTGACAATGAGGATTAACATGCACGCTAAGTTTAATCTTCATTAATATGATTCTAGCCACTATCGAAAACGGTCAGCATCACGGGGACGCTCTGGAAGTCGATCTAGAAGTCGTTCGCCCTCGGACAAAAGAAGTAAACGTGGAGATGACAGACGGTCTAGAAGCAGAGATAGAGATAGAAGGAGAGAAAGGTCTCGGAGCAGGGATAAACGAAGATCTCGGTCGAGGGACAGGAAGCGTCTGAGGTAAGACATGAATCTCTGAAAAACTAGTGATAGAGTGTTGTCAGCTAATTTGCACTTCTCCCAAAGTGTATTTTCTATTGGATCCTCTGCTTTATTCCCAATGTTGGGTTAGAACCAGAATGATTAGTCTGTGAAGAGATTCAAATGATCTATCTGTCTTTTTTGTGCTGGCGGTAGGTCTGGAACTCAAGGCCTGGACACTGTCCCTGAGGTTTTATGCTCAAGGCTGGCACTACCACTTTTGAGCTATAGGACCATTTTCAACTTAACTTTTTAGGGGTGAATTGTAGATAGAAGTCTCACTGACATTAATTACTGCTTGGGCTGGCTTTGAACTGTGATCCACAGATCTCAGCCTACGAAATAGCTGGCCAGAAAGTGAATAAAATGTGTCCCCCCTTCAGGCGTTCCAGAAGTAGAGAGAGAGACCGAAGCCGAGAAAGAAGAAGATCTAGAAGCCGAGATAGGAGACGGTCAAGGAGCAGAAGCCGGGGTCGGCGATCCCGGTCCTCCAGTCCTGGCAATAAAAGCAAGAAAGCTGAGAACAGGTAATGTTACAGATGGACTGTTGTGCAGGTTGGAGTTCCTCCCAGCCCTGTGGCTCCCCCACCCCAAGTTTTAAATTTGTCCTTATAAAAAATTGCTGGATTTGGTTTTACTGTGAACTGTTGGCAGAATTTTTATGAAGTTTGTAATGCAATTGGCTTTAACACTCAGTACATTGCACCCTTGTTTACTGTGCACCGTGCTTACAAGCGGATTTTTGTTAGACATCTTTATGGTAATTGCTTTTTGTTATGGCAGTGATGGGCATTGAACCAAAGACCTTACACATAAATACTAGGCAAGAACTACCACTGCGCTAAACCCCCAGCTTCAGTGTTGCTTCTTTTGAAATTGTTTTCTGAAATCACATTTCTAGTAAGTGTTGACAAATTTTTAGGCTCATTATATACATTGCTGAATTGCTATTTGGGTTTTTTAGGATTGGTGAGCTTTGCAAACAACACTCAGTTGTTTTTTTTTACCCCTCTGGTACAGGAGACTTATTTTTGTTCATCTTATTTGCTCAATGGGCACTCAGTAGTACTAATTGAGTCCATTCCTCTAGCTCAGTTTTTTTCCCATTATTTTGGAGATGGTAGATTTTTCCTTCTTCTTTTTTTCTTTCTTTTTTTTTTTTTTTTGGGTAGACATGGGGCTTGAACTCTGGACCTGGGTGCTGTCCCTCAGCTCTTCGGCTCAAGGCAAGCACTCTACCACTTGAGCCACAGTTCCCCTTCGGATTTTCTGGTGGTTTATTGGAGATAAGGGTCTCATGGACTTTCCTGTCCAGGCTGGCTTTAACTGTGATCTTCAGATCTCAGCCTCCTGAGTGGCTAAGATTATAGGTATCAGCCACCAGCACCTGGCCAATGGTAGACTTTTCTGCCTGGACTTATTTTGAGTCTCAATCCTCCAAATCTGAGTAGCTAGGCTTATAGATGTGAGCGACTAGTTCCTGGCTAACATTTCATTGTTTTTGTTGTTGTTGTTATTTTTTCCTGGTCTTGGGGCTTGAAATCAGGGCCTGAGCACTGTCCTTGAGCTTTATTGCTCATGCTCTATCACTTTGTGCCACAGCTTCACTTCTGGCTTTTGGTTAACTGGAGATAAGAGCCTCAGGGACTTTCCTGCCTGGGCTGGCTTTGAACTGTGATCTATAGATCTCAGCCTCTTGAGTAGCTAAGGTTATAGGCATGAGCCACCAGTGCCCATGTAAAAGTTTTTAAAATAAAAAAAGTTTTTAAAGTAAATACTCCTGGGGCTGTGAAGGTGGCTCAGTGGTAGAATGCTTGCCTTGCATGCATGAGACCCTAGGTTCCATTCCTTGGCACCACATAAGCAGAAAAAGCAGGAAGTGGCGCTGTGGCTCAAGTGGTAGAGCGCTAGCCTTGAGCCGAAGAGCTGAGGGACAGCGCCCGGGCCGAGTTCAGGCCGCATGACTGGCAAAAACAAACAAAAAATTAATGCTGCTGGCAGACACTAGTGGTTTACACCTATAATGCTAACTACTCAGGAGGCTGAGATCTGAGGATTGCTGTTCAAAGCCAGCCCGGGCAGGAAAGTCCGTGAGACTTACCTCCAATAAAACCACCAGAAAACTGGAAGTGGTGCTGTGGCTCAAGTGGTAGAATTCTAACCTTGTGCTGAAGAGCTGAGGGACAGCGCCCAGAACCAGATTAAACAGCAAAAGCCAGAAATGGTACCTGGGTTCTAGTGTTAGAGCACTAGCCTTGAAAACAGAAGTTCAGGGCTAGAGCTCTACACTTGAGCCACAGTACCACTTCTGGCCTTTTCTGAGTGTTTTATTAGAGATAAGAGTCTCATGGACTTTTTTTTTGTTTGGGTCATAGGACTTGAACTCTGGGATTGGGTGCTGTCCTTCAGCCCTTCAGCTCAAGGTGAGCACTCTACCACCTGAGCCACAGTGCCACTTGTGGTTTGCTGATTGTTTATTGGAGATAAACTTACAGATGTTCCTGCCTGGGCTGGCTTTGAACCTCAATTCTTAGAACTCAGCCTCCTGAGTAGCTAGGATTACAGGCATGAGCCACTGGTGCCTGGCTCTGAGAGTATTTTTTTTTTTTTAGTTGGTTGTGGGGGCTTGAACTCTGGGCCTGGGCGCTGTCCCTCAGCTCTTCAGCTCAAGGCTAGTGCTCTACCACTTGAGCTACAGCGCCACTTCTGGTTTTCTGGTGGTTTATTGGAGATAAGAGTTTCACGGAGGACTGGGAAGGTGGCTCAGTGGTAGAGTGCTTGCCTTGCATACCTGAGACCCTGGGTTCGATTCCTCAGCACCACATAAGCAAAAAAAAAAAAAGCCAGAAGTAGCACTTAGGCTCAAGTGGTAGAGCACTAGCCTTGAGCTGAAGTGCTGAGGGACAGCGCCTAGGCCCAGAGTTCAGGCCCCACAACCGGACCAAGAAAAAAAAAGAGTTTCATGGACTTTCCTGCCCAGGCTGGCTTTGAACTGTGATCCTCATATCTCAGCTTCCTGAGTAGCTAGGATTACAGGTGTGAGCCACTAGCTCCCGGCCTGAGAGTCTTTTTTTTTAAAATTTAATTTTATTTTATTTGTGAACATACTGTACAGAGGGGTTACAATTGCATGGGCAGGATAATGCGTACATTTCTTACCAA
>NW_012267245.1:3519984-3533239 GCF_000151885.1 Dipodomys ordii
TTTTTCTTTTTGCTTATGTGGTGCTGAGGAATTGAACCCAGGGCCTCAGGCATGCAAAGCAAGCGCTCTACCACTGAGCCACCTTCCCAGCCCCAAGGATTTTTTATACCCATGCAAATGTCTGTTTTCTCATATTCTTGCCAATATAGTGGTGTAAAAAATGTAATAGGAAGTAATTGTTTTTGTTTTTGTTGGTCCTGGCCTTGAATTCAGGACTTGGGTGCTGTACCCAAGACCTTTTACTCAAGGCTAGTGCTGTACCACTTTGAGCTACAACGCCACTTGCAGCTTTTTGCTGGCTAATTGGAGATAAGACTTTCATAGAATTTCCTGCCCAGGCTGGCTTTGCACCATGATCCTCAGATTTCAGCTTCCTGTGTAGCTTGGATGACAGGTGTGAGCCACCAGTGCTAGCTTGTATTGGTTAGTTTTGAGATAGGCTTTGGTTTTTGCCAGGTTGTGCACCTGGACCACAGCCTGCCGATTATTGGCTTCCTGCTGATTATTGGCTTCCTCTTGTAGTTTGGATGATGGGTATATGCCACGCTAAACCTCCCTGAAGATGGAGTCTTAAGAGACTTTTCTGTGTAGGCTAGGCTGGATCTGTGATTTTCCCAGTCTCAGCCTCACAACCACAGGTCCCTGGCTGGTTTTGTTTTATTTTAAAATAAAGAACATAAGGTGCAGCCGGGCGCCAATGGCTTACGCCTATATTCCTAGTTACTCAGGAGGCTGAGATCTGAGGATCGAGGTTCAAAGCCAGCCCGGGCAAGAAAGTCCATGAGACTCTTATCGCCAATAAACCAGTTGGAAACCGGAAGTGTAGCTCTGGCTCAAGTGGTAGAGCGGTCGCCTTGAGCTGAAGAGTGCAGGGACAGTGCCCAAGCCCAGAGTTCAAGCCCCACGACCGACCAAACACAAAACAAAACAAAAAGAATGTAAGGTGCAGAATAAAGCTTTGTTGTTAATAAATAAATTTATATTTTAAAGCTATGACAGCAAAGCATTTGGAAAAGTCTCAATTTCAGAGGCTCAAACACTATTGTTAGAATTTCTTAATTTCATCTGAGTTTTTTATTCATATTTGTAAAATAGCTATACTTTGCATCTCTGTAATGCTTAATGTTACAGGTGAATTGCTTCCCCCTCTTCAGATCGTGACTAGTTGTAAGGAAGATCCCAGAATGGCTTCTTCCACAAAACTGACATAAAACCTAAAAAGAACCAACCACTTAACCTCAAGCATGTTGATTCATAGCTTTCATTTAGTAATTAGTTTGTAATAGAGCCAGGTGCCGGTAGCTCCAGCCTGTAATTTTAGCTACTCAGGAGGCTGAGATCTGAGGGTCACAGTTTGAAGCCAGTCCCAGCAGGAAAGCCTATGAGATTCTTATCTCTAGTGAACCACCAGAAAAGTGGCGTTGTATGTAGCTCACATGGTAGAGTGCTAGTTTTGAGCAAAAGAGCTCAGTGACAGCACCCAGGCCTTTTGAGTTCAAGTCCCACAACTGACCCCCCCCAAAAAATTCTAATTTTTAATTTATAATTGCTATTTAGAAAGGATTAAAAATTGGAATAAATGCTAGGTGCCCATGGCTCACTCCTGTGAGCCACTTAGGCTGACTTTTCAGGATCGTGGTTCAAAGACAGATCAAGCAGGAAAGTCTGTGTGACTGATCTCAGTTAACCACCAAAAAACTGGAATTGGAGCTATAGCTCAAGTGGTAGAGCCCTAGCTTTGAGCAAAATAGCTAGGAGACAGCGTCCATGCCCTGACTTTAAGCCACAGGGTCAGGATTGGTACCAAAAGAAAAAAACAAATGGGAAACTATGCTTGTTTATAAGAGTTTCAATTCTGACAAATCTAACTCGTGTCAATATTGCTTGTAACTACAAAGAAATTAAAGCTGGGTTCCTGTGGCTCATGCCTGTAATCCTAGCTAATAAGGAAGTTGAGATATGAGAATCGCAGTTCAAAGCCAGCCCAGGCAGAAAAATCCCCTCGAGACCTAATTAACCACTCAAAAACCTATGAGTAGCGCAGTAGAGTGCTAGCCTTTGGCACAGAGAGGTTCAGGGACAGTACCCAGAACCTGAGTTCAAGTGCCACAACCAACAACAACAACAAAAAAGAAATATGTTTTACATTTATGAATTTGTATATTAACCTTTTTTTTTTGGTCAGCTGTAGGGCTTGAACTCTGGGCCTGGGCTCTTCAGTTCAAGGCTACCACTTAAACCACAGCACCACTTCTGGTTTTCTGGTGGTTTGTTGGAGATAAGAGTCTAGTGGACTTTCCTGCCTTGGCTGGCTTTGAACTTCCATCCTCAGATCTCAGTCTCCTGAGTAGCTAGAGTTACAGGCATGAGCCACCAGTGCCCGGCTATTTTTTTTTTTTTTCTTATGCATTGAAGAACCTATTTGTTGGGATGTCAGGAGTAAAATTGGCAATTATTTTTTCATGTCTTTTTCTCTGTGTTCTTTTCCTTCCCCAAGAATTTTGACCAGAATAAGCTGGAAGAAGAAATGAGAAAGCGAAAGGAAAGAGTTGAAAAGTGGAGAGAAGAACAGCGGAAAAAGGCCATGGAAAACATTGGGGAACTTAAAAAGGAGATTGAAGAGATGAAACAAGGGAAAAAGTGGAGTTTAGAAGATGATGATGGTATCTTTGTTAGCCTAACAACATATAACAGTTCATGTAGAATATTCTAAAGTTATTAGTATTACTTTATATTGGGATTTGGGGAGGCTTTTAGTATGGATTATATACATAATACAGTATTTCCCATTTTAACCTTTTTCCTTTTCTGTGGACCAGGGCCTTCTGCATTTTATTTATTTTTATTTTTGTTTTGCTAGTCCTGGGACTTGAGTATTCAGGCCTGAGTGCTGTCCCTGAGCATTTATTCAAAGCTGGCACTCCACCACTTGAGCCACAGCTTACTTCTAAGCTTTTTGGTCGTTAATTGGAAATAAGAATCTAATGGACTTTTCTGCCTTGGCTGACTTTGAACCATGATCCTCAGATCATGAGTAGCTAAGATTATGAGTAGCTAAGATCATGAGTAGCTAAGATTACAAGCAAGAGCCACTGTCTACTGTCCCTTCTATATTTTAATCTAGTGTTCTGCCACTGAGCTGCATTTACCTAAACCCCATTTTAACTAAGTTCAAGTGTGTTCAGTGTCATAAAGCATTGCTTTATTGTCTCTTGACAGAAACTGGCCACCAGTCAAACATCTCACACATCTCACCAGCCCACCTCCCCTTTCCCAGCTCCCTGTAATAATAATAATAGTAATTATTATTTTTTGTCCTGAGTCTTGAACTCTGGGCTTGGACGCTGTCCCTTAGCTCTTCAGCTCAAGGTGAGCGCTCTACCACTTGAGCCACAGCACCCCTTCTGGTTTTTTTGTGGTTGATTGGAAATAAAAGTCTCATGGACTTTCCTGCTTGGACTGGCTTTGAACCATGATCCTCAGATCTCAGCCTCCTTAGTAGCTATGATGACAGGCGTGAGCCACTGGTGACCGGCCCCTGTAATCTTTATACTGTTACCTTCATATAAATGGAATCGTGTGATTTGTCCTTTGGTTTCTGGCTTATTTTGCTTTGCATGATGTATTAAAGGTTTTTGTGTATATTATGTAGCATGTGTTGACTTCCTTTATGTGACTGAATATATTCCATTTTGTGTATATGCCACAGTTCTTGTTTCTGAGACAGGGAATCATTATGTAGGACAGTTGGTCATCAAACCTTAGGGTCCTCCTGCCTCAGCCTATAAGTGCTGGGATTCTAAGCTGTGCCACCATGCCCAGCTTATGCCATATTTTATCTCTATTAGACATTTGAGTTGTTCCTGTCCTGTGGTTATAATGCTGCTTTGAGCATGGGTATGCACAGTGAGGAGCCCTGCTTTCAGTTCTTTGGGATCCTTGTATACCTAGAATTAGAATTGCTGCATTCATATTGAAAGTTTTGGTTTTATGCCCATGGGATCCCTCGCTGTGCTTGCCTAGACTGACTTAGAACTTTGGGGGTGCAATTACCTTCCCATTTCAATCTCCTAAGTAGCTAGGACTATATATAGGAGGCCATATTCATTCATTGTTCATGAACTATATGAAATTTCATGGTTTTCTTTTTTTCTTTTTCTTTTGTTTGTTGTGGGGCTCGAACTCTGGGCCTGGGCGTTGTCCCTCAGCTCTTCAGCTCAAGGCTAGCGTTCTACCTACCACCTGAACCACAGTGCCAAGGAGTACTTGAGCTGTAGCATAGCTGGGCTGGAGTAATTGGAAGGGAGCTCTGGGCAGTGTGTGGTCTGTGTGGGCTAATCATTTCAAAGCATCTGTACAGAGAAAGTGTGTTCTGCTGTTTTAGATGATGAAGATGATCCTGCTGAAGCTGAAAAGGAAGGCGCAGAGATGGAGGATGAGGAGTTAGATCCACTAGATGCTTACATGGAAGAAGTGAAAGAGGAAGTAAAGAAGTTCAACATGAGAAGTGTGAAAGGTGGCGGGGGGAACGAAAAGGTAGGGTGTTTTCTTTCATTTTAAAGATTTCCATTGCTTCTCAGTGTGAATTTCTCATTGCTTGTTATTGCTTTGTATTGACTTGGATTTGTAGGAAGTGGTGACATTATTTTACTTAAAAACTTTTTCTGTGGGGCTGGGAAGGTGGCTCAGTGGTAGAGCGCTTGCCTTGCATGCCTGAGGCCCTGGGTTCGATTCCTCAGCACCACATACACAGAAAAAACGTTGGAAGTGGCGCTGTGGCTCAAGTGGTAGAGCGCTAGCCTTGAGCTGAAGAGCTGAGGGACAGTGCCCAGGCCAGAGTTCAGGCCCCCACGACTGACCAAAAAAAAAAGAAAAAGAAAAGAGGGTAGACACTAATTGAAATGTATTTAAATAAAAAATAATGGTCATTTTGTATATAAAAACATACATATTAAAGAGAAAAGCGGACTGCTGTTGGTCTTTCTGTTAATTAAATTGTTAGGTTGAGTTATAAATTATGACAATGTTGTACTTCATTTGTCATCTAATTTTTGTTTCACATTTCCAAACTATTTTATATTCTCTTCCTTTTTTTTTCACTTGCAGAAGTCTGGGCCAACAGTTACAAAAGTAGTCACTGTTGTAACAACCAAAAAAGCAGTTGCAGATTCAGATAAGAAGAAAGGCGAGCTGATGGAGAATGACCAGGACGCCATGGAGGTGATTGTTAACCGTCACTTTGTTCATAATGCTAACCAACAAGTGTGGACTGCAGAACGTTCTAGAGATGGGGTAGCAGTTCTGCACGCTGCTGTTGGGAGGGCCTGGTTAATCCTAACAGTGCAGAAGTGGATGAGAGCTATGCATCTTGCTGGTTGACTATTGTGGCCTCTTACATCTCTTGCTTATGCTCATGTTTTCTTCATCTTCTCCTCCTCCTCCTCCTCCTCCTCCTCCTCTTCCTCTTCTTTCTTCTCTCAAGACCAGTGGAGAAATGTGTCAGAATGAATTAAATTCCTTTCCTTTATTATGTTTTATGAAAATTTATACAGTGAGAACAGTAACAAAATTTCATCAGTATCAGAATTATTTTAGCTTAGCTTTATACTGATAAAGGTAGGGAAAAAAGAAATTAATTTCTTACAAGTTGATGTGTATCTGTTCAGAATCATGGACATTTCAGGGGATTTTGAAATTATGGGATTTTAAATCCTTGAGTAGGGGCTGGGAAGGTGGCTCAGTGGTAGAGCACTTGCCTTGCATGCTTGAGACCCTGGGTTCAATTCCTTAGAACCACATAAACAGAAAAGAACGGAAATGGCGCTGTGGCTCAAGTGGTAGAGTGCTAGCCTTGAGCTGAAGAACTGAGAGACACCGCCCAGGCCCAGAGTTCAAGCCTGGTGACTGACGTCCCCCCCTAAAAAAAAAAATCCTCGTGTATCACATAAAATGTGGGTCAAATGGTCTATTTGAGGGTTTTGGGGCTTGAACTCTGAGCCTGGGTGCTGTCCCTCAGCTCTTCAACTCAAGGCTAGCACTCTACCACTTGAGCCACATCACCACTTTCTGCTTTTTCTGTTTATGTGGTGCTGAGGAACTGAACTCAGGGCCTCATGCATGCAAGGCAAGCATTCTACCACTGAGCCACCTTCCCAGTCCCCTATTTGAGAATGTTTAAAAAAATGCTAAATAGCTGGGCACCAGTAGCCCACACCTGTAATTTAGCTACTCAGGAGGCTGAGATCTGAGGATCACGGTTCAAAGCCAGCCCAGGCAGGAAAGTCTGTGAGACTCTTATCTCCAATAAACCACTAGAGAAAACCGGAAGTGGTTCTGTGGCTCGAGCGGTAGAGCGCTCACCTTGAGCTGAAGAGCGCAGGGATAGCGCCCAAACCCAGAGTTCAAGCCCCATGATCCGACCAAAAAAAAGCCAAACAGTTTGTAGAGATTTGAATATCTGAGACTATTGCTCTCCATAGTGGAAATAACACTTTTCATTTTTTCTTTTTGCACTCAAGTATTCTTCCGAAGAGGAAGAAGTTGATCTTCAGACCGCCCTTACAGGATATCAGACAAAACAGAGAAAACTTCTGGAACCAGTTGATCATGGAAAAATTGAATATGAACCATTCAGGAAAAACTTTTATGTTGAAGTTCCGGAACTAGCAAAAATGTCCCAAGAGGGTAAAGTTATTCCTTTGCTAGTCATAGTGGATCAAAATGGGATATACTTTACTTTGCCTAGGGAAGTATGAGCTAGGGAATGCTTTATCAAGTATTGAAAAAAAATAGGGCTGGGAATGTGGCTTAGAGGTAGAGTGCTTGACTAGCATGCATGAGGCCCTTGGTTCGATTCCTCAGTACTACATAAACAAGCAAAATTAAAAAAAAAAAACATTGGAGCTGGGTGCTGGTGGCTCATGCCTATCATCCTAGCTACTCAGGCTGAGATCTGAGGATCACAGTTCAAAGCCAGTGTGGGCAGAAAAGTCCGTTGAGACTCTTAACTCCAATAAACCACTAGAAAACCGGAAGTGGTGCAGTAGCTCAAGAGGTAGAGCGCTCGCCTTGAACTGAAGAGCTGAGGGACAATGCCCAGGCCCACAGTTCAAGCCCCATGACGGACCAAAAAAAGAAATTGAGCTTATGTAGTTGGTGTTTTTAGGGTTGAAAACACCCTTTGTGTGAAGTGACAAGTGATGCATTTGTCTAGCCATTAACTGGTATTTGAGAGTTAGGAACCAGTGGGTATTGTTGGTTGAAAAAAGGTAATTTGCAAAACTCATACCAGAACAAGTGGTTGTATTACTTGTCAATGACTTCTAACAATTTGTTGACTAATTTTACTCTATTAATGCAGTTAATGCAATTAAGAAAAGTGGGACACCAAGTGTTTTCAGTTGATTGGAAAACTGAGCTACTCAGTGCTTTATCCTGGTATTTTCCTGTGATGTTATCTCTGATAGAATCACAAAAAATAAAGATTCTTTGTTTTACAGTTCTTACTTGGAAGGTAGAAGTCACTGTTAAAGAGTTTTTAATCTAGGTTTTGTTTTGTAGAGGTGAATGTATTTCGATTGGAAATGGAAGGCATTACAGTTAAAGGAAAAGGTTGCCCCAAACCAATTAAATCCTGGGTCCAGTGTGGGATTTCCATGAAGATCTTAAATTCCCTGAAAAAGTAAGTGGTTGTCCATATTTTCCCATGTCTTTCTATTCAAAATTGCATTTTACACAAATATTTCTTTGGATTATATATGTGTATATATGTGTATGTGTATATTTGTTTGTTTGTTTGTGGGGCTTAAACTTTGGTGCCTGGGCACTATTCCTTAGCTCTTTAGCTCAAGGCCAGCACTCTACTACTTGAGCCACAGCGCTACTTCCGGTTTTCTAGTGATTTATTGGAATTAAGAGCCTCATGGACTTTCCTGCCTGGGCTGGCTGGCTTTGAACTGTGATCCTCAGATCTCAGTCTCCTAAGTATCTAGCATTATAGGCGTGAGCCACTGGTGCCTGGCTCCCCCTTCCTTTTTATTGCTAGATAATATTTTATAGTGTTGCTGTATCACATTTTGGGTCTGTTTGTCTTTATGATACTCTGAGAGGTTCAGAGATGTCAGTTCTTACCTTGTCTTCCTTTTGTTTCTTTTAAGGCATGGATATGAAAAGCCAACACCAATTCAGACCCAAGCGATTCCTGCTATAATGTCTGGAAGAGATTTGATTGGCATTGCCAAGACAGGAAGTGGAAAGACCATTGCTTTTCTCTTGCCCATGTTCAGACACATCATGGATCAGAGATCATTAGAAGAAGGCGAGGGGCCAATAGGTACAATTCTTCTCACTACCCTATTTTTTCAAGATCTACTTGGCTCAGTTAACCAGAAAGATCTGAGACTAAAGAAAAAACTGACACTAAAGATGTCTTTATGTACATTTCCTTTATCAATTTGGCACTTTGGGGCTCATTTCCCCTTACCAGCAGGTGGAGTGACAATCTTCAGACCTCTGGAGTGACATCTCAGAAGTACAAAAAACAGCTTCTCCTGACCCAGCTCAGTTTTTATACTCTGACCTGGCAGGTAGACCCCTCATGCATCTATCTGGTTTTTTTGTTATTATTATTAATTATTTTTTATGTTGAGGTTGTTCTTAGTTCAATATCGCTAGATTTATAAACTCAACATGAAAGAGCAGGGAAACGGATTCTTCCCCTAGGCTGTTTTTGGTTTTGGCTGTACAAGGCTATTATGTGAGCAGTTCATGCAGGATTAGTCTTCAGACTCAGATTTCTTGGTTCATTTTGGCAGAGATCTTCTGTGAATTTGAGTAGGGTTTTGGAACTTTGTTTAGCTCTGGGAAATGCAGGGTACAGTGGATCTGTGTCGCTCAGTCCAAGGTTGGTTTGAGAAGCAGTGGTGTGGCTTCTGCAGCACAGTGAGTCACTAGATTTTCTTTGTTCTGAGATTTGCAGTTGAGCACTGCTAAGCATTCCTTCTGAGGATCAAGTATGGCTGTTAATCCTGGTTAATTTTCCTGGAGCATGCCTCTCACCACAATCTCTGCTATTACAAAACTTTCGAAATAGAATCTTGCAGTTATGTTTTAAGAAAAAAATCCAAACAATATTGCAAAGGTTAAATTTTAACATTTTTAAGCAGTGACTTGAGAATTTTGGTGGTTAGGCTCTTGACATATTTATCTTTTCAGCTGTCATCATGACTCCAACTCGAGAACTGGCTTTACAGATTACTAAGGAATGTAAGAAGTTTTCCAAGACTTTAGGACTTAGAGTGGTCTGTGTTTATGGAGGAACAGGAATCAGTGAGCAGGTAATTATAGAACAAACATCCCATTTTTCTTTTTTTTTCTTTTTTTTGAGTCCGGTCGTGGGGCCTGAACTCTGGGCCTGGGTGCTGTCCCTCAGCTCTTCAGCTCAAGGCTAGCGCTCTACCACTTGAGCCACAGTGCCACTTCCGGCTTTTTTTTTTTCTGCTTATGTGGTGCTGAGGAATCGAACCCAGGGTCTCAAGCATGCAAGGCAAGTGCTCTACCACTGAGCTACCTTCCCAGCCCCCTCTTTGAGACTGTTATCTCCAATTAACCAACATAAAACTGGAAGAGGCATTGTAGCTCAAGTGATAGAGCTCTAGCCTTGAGCTAAAGAGCTCGGACAGAGCCCAGGTCCAGAATTCAAGCCTCATGACCGATGCCCCCCCCAGAAAAAAAAAAAGTTTTATCTCTAAGGCACTATTGTATTTTTCATTCTATTTCATTTAAAAAAATGTTGGTTGTGATCATCTGTGAAGTTGATTTCATGATTACTCATGGTGGCAACCCTAAATCTGCAAAGCATCGATCTGTCTATATGTTATACTACTCGTACCTTCCTTTCTCGGTGCTGAGGGATGGTGGCTGGTTCAAGTTCGGTAACCAGTTTCTTCGGTTTCTTCTGTGGCACCATGTGGTGGTGCTGCAGTCACTTTTTCCAGTAGTGGTGCTCTATTTACTCCACAGAATTGAGCAGGAGAGTGATTTCTTCTAATTAGACTTTATTTTTGCCTGATGAAGCCTTACAAGGGCCACATGCATCATGTTTAAATCTGTTTAAGCATTTGTGATGAATAAACTATAAAATTTCATCTTTTTATTAGATTGCTGAGCTGAAAAGAGGTGCTGAAATTATTGTTTGCACACCTGGTCGAATGATTGACATGCTAGCAGCTAACAGTGGTAAGTCAGGGGTAATTTTTTTGTCCTCTTTTGTTTTTGTCCTCTTACACTTTTTTTTTTTTTTTTGTTAAAGCAGATACAAGACAGCAACAAACATATCTTCTTAAAGCTGTAATATCTTAAAATTTGTATTGTAACAAGCTTATAGTCAAAAGCATTAATTGCTTTGCAATTCAATTTAAAATTACAGAGTTAATGCTGTTTGATCTTTTAGCATGTTTTTTAGTTTCTTTTTGCTTAGCTTTGTTTTTTCAAGGGTGGTATTCTAGTCTTTTCCTTTTCCCCCTTGGTGCTAGGTATACAATTCAAGGCTCAGGTAAGCACTGTCCACTGAGTTATATCCCTTGCCTACTCTTTTCTTTACTGCAAAATTCTGGATTTTTTTTTTCTCATGAGCTAATATTTTACAATACTAGATTAAATTAAGGTATTGCAGCTTCAAGAAATTTTGTCTTTAGTAAATACCGCATGTTTTTAAGCTCAAATGTGATGCTTTGTTAAATGATTCCCTATGAAAACTGTTACTAAACTGTTGACATTATTTAACTTCTGTGGAGAAAGGCCCTTCAAGATTTATAGAACTGGGCTTCCGAGACTTAAACCATCAAAGGTAGGTCGATTTAATGCTGTTCCCGACCTTGCAAAACTAATGGGGGCTGCAAATGTTAGCGTGGAATACTTAGGTGTTAGCACTCTTTTCGGCTCATTTTTGTTTTTGGTTTTGCTTTTTTTTTTTTTTGAAGAAAAATGCTTTTAAATGTTTCATTGCAGTATCCAGTATAAAAGCAACAGACTATTAAAAATATAGTAATGCATGTTGCTAATGGCATTGTGCTTGAGTTTCTGTATAGACTGAAATCTAATTCTTCAAGAAGCTGGCAAAGTAATAAAGAAGTTGTTTGCTAAGTGATTGTGCTTGGATATTACAGAGGAAGTTTGAGATGAATGCTGATTAAATAATCCCTTGTTTTTTCTCAATGCTTCATTGATTAAATCTCCTGAGATTCATAATTAATGTTACCTTTTTCCTTTGTCCTTTTGGTTTAATAACTTACTTTGTACAAGTTTTTGCCAGGTGGTTGATTCAACATTTGTACCAATGCTTATATTAATCCATTAGAAAGAGTCTTTCTGTATTTAGTTTTCACTAGTTAAGAAGCTGGAAATATTTATTTAAATAAATGGGAGCACTTAAACGTATGTTTGCATAGAAATTGTGTTTGTTTATAATGCATTTGGCATTGTAAAGTTTTGTGTACTATGTTAGTTACTTAATATGTTAAATGGTTTGACATGCCACTTAAGGAACTTGGAAAAACTTGATAGAAGTAGGTTAGAAAGTAATATCAAAGAGACGTTTTCTGCGTCGGAAGTAGTTTAGTGCTGGAACTGCTTTCCACACATACGCTGTAATCTCTAATATGTTTTTTTCTAGGTGATGCTGTCAGATAATGGCTGATGTGGCTCGATGCTTCATCTCAGTCTTAGTTTTATGATGTGTTTTGGAGAGGGCTGTTTTCTGAATTTTACAGGTTCTTCTGGCCCTATGATGGTATGCAAGAGACGAGTTTGACACAATAAAGGGCCTCATGTATCCATTGTCAGTACTGCCACTAGTTTAAGACATTGTAGATCAGAATTTCTTTTCACTGTTAAAGATACCTAACCTACCCCTGTGGTTAAGTCAGGCATTTTAGTTCCCTTACAGTATTTTAAAGTTTCTTGATAGTCATAAAATGAATTGTGTCTGTTTTTTAGTTGTCTTTTTTTTGTCTTTTTTTTTTTTTTCTTCTCATCTTAGGTCGGGTCACGAATCTTCGAAGAGTGACGTATGTTGTTTTAGATGAAGCAGATAGAATGTTTGACATGGGCTTTGAACCACAGGTAAGCATTATATGTCTTAAGATGTTTTGTTGTTTTTTGGGACAGGGTCTTACTTTATCGCTGGGAAAAACTCAACCTTGCTTTACAAGTAAGGCCTACGTTGTCCTCAAACTCATGGTCTTTGAAGAAGTATGTTTAGAACCAAATGCACTTGAAGAGTGGACTGGGATTCCAATTGTTGCTGCATCTGAAATTGGAAATCCTTCAAGTAATCACCATGACAGTGTTAACAGTAGTTTTCCATGAGAAATTGCTCCCTTGTTTATCCTTCTTATTTTTATGGGGACGAGGGTTCTCACTATGTCTTTCGAGCTGGCCTCCAACTTTGGAGTGAAATTATCCTCCTGCCTCAGCCCCCCCACATAACTAAGACTATACAACACCTTCGTGGCTTGAAGTCAGGAAGTTGTGTTCTTGCTTTGGCTTTTTCACTCAAGTGTAGTCATCTCTACTACTTGAACCATACCTCCACTTCCTTGAGCTACCATCTGTTTAGCTTGGCTTTTTGCTGGTTAATTGGAGATAGAGTTTTGTGGGCTTTTTTTTTTTTTCCTTTTTTGTCGGTTGTGGGGCATGAACTCTGGGCCTGGGCACTGTCCCTCAGCTCTTCAGCTCAAGGCGAGCGCTCTACCACTTGAGCCACAGCGCCACTTCCGGCTTTTTTTCTTTCTGCTTATGTGGTGCTGAGGAATCAAACCCAGGTCCTCATGCATGCAAGGCAAGCATTCTACCACTGAGCCACCTTCCAGCCCCTATTGTGGAGTTTTCTGCCCAGGCTTTCATCCTTTAGTTCTTTATCTACTGAGTAGCTAGGAACCAGGCCCTGGCCTTTTTGAGCATCTTTAATACTGAACTGTTTGTTTGTTTGTTTGTTCAGGCTTGAACCCAGGTGCCACCCAAGTGGTCTACCACTGAGGCACACCTCCCCCCACCCTGTTTTTGAGATTATCTCACAAAGTTGCTCAGTCTGGGGTCTTGCCTCGGCTCCCTTTGTAGCTGGGAGCACAGGGGTGTGTCACTGTACCTGTCAAGAACAGTCAGTTTGAAGCTTTTATCCTGTAGATTTGCCACTAGAGCCTTTTCACAAGTAGTTTGGTCGTAGGGCCTGAACTCTGTCCCTCAGCTCTTCAGCTCA
>NW_012267245.1:3534415-3536051 GCF_000151885.1 Dipodomys ordii
AGCTCAAGGCTAGTGCTCTACCACTTGAGCCACAGTGCCACTTCTGGCGTTTTCTGCTTATGTGGTGCTGAGGAATCGAACCCAGGGCCTCAGGCATGCAAGGCAAGCGCTCTACCACTGAGCCAACTTCTCAGCCCCCCTTTTTTTTTTCTTAAGGGTAGTGTTCTACCACTTGAGCTACAGCTTCATTTCACACTGTTTTCTGAGTAGTTTACTGGAGGTAAGAGTCTCAAGGACTTTCCTTCCAGGGATGGCTTTAAAGTATGATCCTCAAATCTCAGCTTTCTGAGTAGCTTGGATTATAGGCGTGAGCCACTGGTGCCCAGCTATCGTTATTTTTAATGTTTTGTTCTCCAAAATAGGAAGAAAAGAGAGGTACTGGCCTTTATATTTTGGAAGTCAGATCAGCTGAACCTTTAGCAGGTTTTGAGATGGATAACAACAAAGTGACTCCTGTCTCTGTCTACACCTCAGTGGTGAGATGCAGTGGACAGTACAGGTCTTTCATACTTGGAGTTCACGGTTTGGTTTGCTCACCCAGGCTCCCCGAAGCCGGCTGTTGCAGCCTGCTATTGGAGCCTGCCGTTTGTCCTGCTGTGGGAGGACAGATGGCACCACATGGGTAGTTGCTGCTGTGGTAACAGCTCAAGTTGGCGGGAATGAACACAATTTACCTTCTGCTTCTTCCGCTAGTAGTTGTAATCGGTTCCAGAGTTCCAAAGTGGTTATATCACACAGAATCTGCTGCTGCAGACAGATTCCTGATGTTTCCAACTCTACTGCCTTTCCACAATCACCTTTTTCTTATTTTTACACTTAACAATGTCTGGCTTATAATGAGTGCCCAATACAAATGTGTTGAGGAAAAGGAAGGAAAGCAGTGTTAGAAGTAGAAAGTTGTGTCCTAAGTATAGTTTGAAGACAGAAGCTACTAAGCTTGTTTATAGACTGTGACGTGAGTGACAGGTTAGTGAACGAAGGCATCTAGACTTTGGGCCTATACTTCAGGAGTTGTCTTCTTGATAGTGAACCAAGGGTATAAAGTAAGTCTTAATAGTTTAAGGTAACAAAATTACAGTAACTGAAGTAGTTACTCCCAAAAGTTCCTTCCACTTGATTTTAACTTGGTATATTAAGTTTGGGAGACAACACCACTACATGGATCTTGTTTGTTTTCTTAGGTCATGCGCATCGTGGACAATGTCCGTCCTGATCGGCAGACAGTTATGTTTTCAGCTACTTTTCCCAGGGCTATGGAGGCCTTGGCCCGCAGAATCCTTAGTAAACCCATTGAAGTACAGGTTGGGGGTCGAAGCGTGGTTTGCTCGGATGTGGAGCAGCAAGTGGTGAGTACTTTAGGGACGTTCCCATAGTGGTTAGGCAGTGGGAGTGATCCTTGTGGTATCACTGTTTGTGATACCACAATTAGGTATGCATCAATTTCAGTGGCCAGATGCACTGGATGTGTGGTCAGTGGAATTAATGGGGTTTAAAATGCTCTCTGTGGCCGGGCGCTGGTGGCTCACGCCTGTAATCCTAGCTACTCAGGAGGCTGAGATCTGAGGATCTCGGTTCAAAGCCAGCCCGGGCAGGAAAGACCGTGAGACTCCTATCTCCAATAAACCACCAGAAAACC
>NW_012267245.1:3538412-3556781 GCF_000151885.1 Dipodomys ordii
AAAAAAAAAAAAACACAAAAAAACAACAAACTAAAATTTGAGATGGTGAAACAAATGAATATTGATAAATATTTAAATGTGCAGGCTGGGCTTGTCCAGTATGTACAGGCCCTGGGTCTGATCTCCAACACCACAAGAAAGAAAGGTGCTAATGATTCTTCTGCATGTATGTTAAATCTGTTATAAACATGAGTTTTTAGGTTTGTGAATTTATCCTATTTCATTCTCTACTGTAAACAGAGGTACCTGGGCTTTTGTGATCGAACATTTTGATATGTTATACATGTGCTGCCTAGTTACTTATCCTGAGACTCTTGGGTTACATATTTCAAGAGAGATCCAATTAGGTACCAATTAGGTATTTTTAAACTAGTGCTCCTTTTTGTGTATGTGGTAATTAATCATCTAAGGGACTTACAAATGTAGATTTTGATTCAGTAGTCTAGGGAGAGACTAATATTTTGCATTTCTTTTTTTTTAATTTTTTTTTAATTTTTGGGTCCGGTCATGGGGCCTGAACTCTGGGCCTGGGTGCTGTCCCTCAGCGTTAATATTTTGCATTTCTAAGTGAGTAGCAGTGCTCTAAGTAACCCACAAAAGAAAGAAGGAGCTGAGTCTATTTAATGTAAGCTGAACATTCTTGCCTTTCCCTTCTCCCCCTTTTTTTCTTGAATCAAGTTTGAATTGGTGATTCTGAAATTGGAGCTTCAGCAATTTTAGCCTTTTATTTTGCTAGATTGTAGAACTTGAAAATGTGGATTGTTTTTTATTCCATGTTTAAATTTGTTTTTGTTTTTGTTTTTTTCTGTCAGAAGAAATGAAAGATCCTAACAGCCATGTCTCTAATTTACTCACAGGGATCGATCAGTATGACAGAGATAGCATAATAAATGACTTTAAGAATGGAACCTGCAAGCTTCTCGTAGCCACCTCTGTTGCTGCCCGAGGTCTGGATGTGAAACATCTCATTCTTGTGGTCAATTACAGTTGCCCCAACCATTATGAGGATTACGTGCACAGAGCAGGACGGACTGGGAGAGCAGGCAACAAAGTAAAGAAAATTTTAAAATAATTCCTTCCTTTTATAACAATATAGAAACATCTTTTTTTTTGGTCAGTTGTGGGGCTTGAACTCTAGACCTGGGTGCTGTCCCTCGCTTTTCAATTCAATGCTCGTGCTCTACCACTTGAGCCACAGCGCCTCTTCTGGTTTTCTGGTGGTTCACTGGAGATAAGAATCTCACGGATTTTGTTCCTGGGCTGGCTTTGAACCATGATCTTCAGTTCTCAGCTTCCTGAGTTGTTGGATTATAAGCGTGAGACACTGGCACCCAGCAGAGGCAACACCAGAGGTTTTGTCAAGACAGAGATCTGAGTGTGTTTTTTTGCCATTTGACTTCCACTGCAATCTTTGTCTTGAGTGTGCCCAAGGTTACTGGGGCATGTGAAAGCCTGACATCTAGAGCAATCCCAGGAAGTTGATGAAGTGAAGCTCACTCTTGCAAAGTAGTTACAAACATAGACAGCTTACTTATGTGTATAATTAAATACATGTGCATGCATACATTTTTTAATCTTAAAAAATAAGGAAAGCTACATGCTAAGAAATGAATGTTAATGTGGGATGCAAGCTAAAAAAAGAAAGAGGAAACCAATACAAGCTACTCACAGTGGCTCACACTTGTTATTCCTAGCTTTGCACAAGGTGGAGATTGGGAGGATTTCATTTCTACTCTGTCCCTGGCAAAAAAGTTAATGAAACCCTCATTTCAGTCAATAGACCAGTAGACTGGAGGTGTGGCTCAAGTAAAGAACTGTCTTAGCAAGTGGTAGGCCCCATCCCAGTACTATATGAATGAATAAATGAATGAATGAATGAATGAGCTGGGCATGCTGGTGGGAACCTATGGTCCCAACCTGTGTAGGAGGATCACTACCGCAGGTTGACCCAGAGGAAAACACAGACTATATTGGAAAAATACTTCAAAGTAAAGAATGAATGGGGGGGCTGGGAAGGTGGCTCAGTGATAGAGCGCTTGCCTTGCATGCATGAGGCCCTGGGTTCGATTCCTCAGCATCGCATAAGCAAAAAGAAAAAAAGCCGGAAGTGGCGCTGTGGCTCAGGTCCTAGAGCGCTATCCTTGAGCTGAAGAGCTGAGGGACAGCGCCCAGGCCCAGAGTTCAGGCCCCACGACTGGACCAAAAAAAACCAAAAGAATGAGTGGGGGCTTAAGTGGTAGAGTGCCTACTTAGCAAGTGTTGAGGCCCTGAGCACAAACCCAGCATCCCACAGATACAAAGACAGTTACAAAGACAGTTAATGCACATGACAATGCAAGTTCTGTAAAATCTCATGTGTATCTACTTATATATACAGAAATTTTCTTATTTTCTAAAATTGTATATATGTATGTATGCATGCATGCTTGCATACATGCATGTATGCAGTATTTTGCAGGGCTGGGGAATGAATCCAGGATCTTGGCACATACTAGGCAAGTGCTCTGTCACTGAACTACAACTCTAACCCCCTCATTTTAAATATTAAATATTTTTCTTTGAAAAATTATTTAAAATTATTATTAAAATAATAATTATTGAAGAATAATTCTTTAGCAATGGCATCCGTTGTAGAGCTTTATTCCCTGGCTTATATTTTATGCTATATGTGATTGTAAGTTGAATTTATCTTGGTGTCTAATAATTCCACATTTTTGTTATTCATTAGGGCTATGCATATACTTTTATCACAGAAGACCAAGCTCGCTATGCTGGTGACATAATTAAAGCTCTTGAACTATCTGGGACTGCAGTGCCTCCTGATCTAGAGAAACTTTGGAGTGATTTCAAAGATCAACAGAAAGCTGTAAGTTTTTAAATGCCTGTTACTTTCATTCAAGTTACTAATGTCATTCTTTATTCTTGGGCATCTTGATAGAACTAGAGAGGGAAATAAGTGAAAACAGGATGTTCTCTTATGCTTGAACTTAGTATTTTGTGAAGTTATATAGAGCTCTTGTATTTTTTATTGCATGCAAGGGGAAATACTTTTTGTTACATTGGCATACGCCCCCTTAAAAATACTTACTATGTTTTTACTATGAAATTAATTTTTAAAAAAATTTTTCTTTGAAAGGAAGGAAAAATAATTAAAAAGAGTAGTGGGTTCTCTGGTAAGGGATTCAAGTTTGATGAAACAGAACAAGCTTTGGCGAATGAGAGGAAGAAGTTGCAGAAGGCAGCTCTTGGTCTGCAGGATTCAGATGATGAGGATGCTGCGGTTGATGTAAGTATAGCTACAATTTTCCTTGATTCTTTCTTCTCTACTGCAGGTCTTAGCTGTAGGCTTGTTGAGCTAGTTCTGGGAAACCTTGTTGTATACTGCTTCAAGCATTTTTCTATTTGTGGATGCACATATAGGTTCATTTTTGTGTGTGTGTGTACCAGTTTATAACCTTTTTACAACAGTGTGTGAAAAGTCTTTCCATTTAATAAATTCACACTAACTGTATGGCTGCATAATCTTTCTTTCTTTCTGTCTTTCTTTCTTTCTTTCTTTCTTTCTTTCTTTCTTTCTTTCTTTCTTTCTTTCTTTCTTTCTTTCTTTCTTTCTTTCTTTGTTGTGGGGGCTGAATTCTGGGCCTAGGCGCTGTCCCTCAGTTCTTTAGCTCAAGGCGAGCGCCCTACCACTTGAGCCACAGTGCCACTTCTGGCTTTTTTCTGCTTCTGTGGTGCTGAGAAATCGAACCCAGGACCTCATGCGTTCAAGGCAAACACTGCCACTGAGCCAGCTTCCCAGCCCACGTGTAGTTGTTTTAAAGTTGAAGGGTCATACTGATATTTTTCAATGTATTGTTATCAGACTATTACTCAGATTCCTTATCCAGGAGCTTTATTTTATTTGCTTGTCTATCTTAGGCTGCTCCTGATCTTGAAGTTAGGGCCTGAGTGCTGTCCCTGAGCTTTTTAGCTAAAGGCTGTTCTACCACTTGAGCCACAGCATTTGGTCATTGATTGGAGATCAGAATTTTTTTTTTTGGTTTGGTCATTGGACTTGGACTCAGTGATTTTTTTCCATTTTAAGCTACAGTGCCACTTCCAGTTTTCTGGTGGTTAATTTGAGATATGAATCTCATGGACTTTGCTGCTTGGGCTGGCTTTTAAATGTGATCCTCAGATCTTTGCCTCCTAAATAGCTAGAATTACAGGTGTAAGCCACCCATACAGTTTTAACTTACATACCTTTAACTCTCTGCTGATTCTAGTCTTTTGGTGGAATAATTTCTTGTTTTTGTAGACAATAAGTAAGCTAATAATTACACTTCAGTTTCACTACTCCTTGATTTTTCTAGATTGATGAACAAATTGAAAGCATGTTTAATTCAAAGAAGAGAGTGAAAGATATGGCTGCTCCTGGAACATCCAGTGTTCCTGCTCCAACTGCAGGAAATGCTGAGAAATTGGAAATCGCTAAGAGACTGGCTCTTAGAATCAATGCTCAGAAGAATTTGGGCATCGAGTCTCAGGTATTAAGTAATTTGTTCCACGTCTCAGTCATTACTTTTAATTTAGATATTTTCCAGGAATTTTATCGTGCCTAACTCAGCAAGTTTTCCTATAAGTTGAGTCTGTAAGATGTTAGCATGCTTAGCAGGGCTTCTTTGATTCTTGCACTAGTATGAGGGCTGTGTGCCTCTTCTGGAATGCTTTGTAGGCAGTTTAGCCAGAGATAGTTTTTATAGAGCAGTTGAGCATACCTAATATGAAAATCTAAAATACTGTGTAGTCTGAAATGCTTTGATTGGTGTTTGATGTTTTATAGTATTTTGTATTTGGGATATTCTGATTACAGATATCCAGTCATTAAAGCCCTATGCAAGTATTCTAGAATTCAGCAGAGTAAAATCTGAAATACTTCTGTTCCTAACTTATGAATAATAGAAAATTTAGCCCGTACGGTCGTTTGATTTGTTTTACCAAAATCTGAAGAAGAAATTCTTTTTCGTTTTCTTTTCTTTTTTTTTTTGCTTGTTTGTGGGCCTAGGTATTGTCCCTGAGCAATTCAGCTCAAGGCTAGCACTCTACCACTTGAGCCACAGTGCCACTTCCAGCTTTTTCTGCTTATGTGGTGCTGAGGAATCAAACCCAGGGCCTCATGCATGCAATAGGCAAGCACTCTACCACTGAGCCACCTTCCCAGCCCCTCTTTTTGGTTTTCTTTATCTGCTCTCACTGGTGTGTTATTGGGCACAGAACCAGTTTCCTAGATGCATGAACATTTGGTTCTTTCTGACTCACTATGTTTAATCATTGGAGCATTATTATGTTCTTTTAACTTTCACATGGTATATCTGTTTTGTGAAAGCTTTTGTATTAACTTTTAACTAAGTGAATTTTCATAGCATCCTTAAAGAATGGCTTAGTAATTTCAACAGTAATTTGGAGATTTTGAGTAAGTCATTTACTGTATTTTATTGACTATTGGGTGGGGCAGTGAAGTCAGTGGTACGAGATTCCAATTCATAGGAAAACATCTGGGAGTCATAAAAGATATACATGGCTTTAGAAGTACTGCATTGTATATGCTACCACGAGGTGGGTAATTTTCAACTGTGTATCTGTGCTCTGATATTTTCAGTAGGCTAGTAGAATGTTCTTTAGTTTTCTCATTAAGAATAAAGGAGATCCATTGGACTATTAACTACAAGCATATATTGCTGAATTTAAGCAGAATGAAGTAAAATAGAAGGCATGAATAATCTGTGGGTAGGTCCATGGCCCTGCCTCTGCTCTGCTTTGAGATTTGACTGTTAGTCTTTTAACTACAGGATGTGATGCAGCAGGCCACCAATGCGATCCTGAGAGGTGGCACCATCCTGGCTCCTACTGTGTCCGCCAAAACCATTGCAGAGCAACTTGCCGAGAAGATCAATGCCAAGCTCAATTATGTGCCTTTAGAGAAACAAGAAGAAGAACGGCAGGATGGAGGACAGAATGAATCTTTCAAGAGATATGAGGAAGAATTAGAGATCAATGACTTCCCACAGGCAAGTAACAGATTTAACCCTTTTTAAAATTTTTTGGTAGATCATGGGGCTTGACCTCAGAGCTCGGATGCTGTCCCTGAGCTCTTTTACTTAAAGCTAGTGCTCAGCCACTTTGAGCCACAGAGCCACTTCTGGTTTTCTGATTATTAATTGGAGATAAGAGTCCTATGTACTTTTCTGCCTTGGCTGACTTTGAACCGTGATCCTCAGATCTCAGCCTCCTGAGTAACTAGGATGACAGATTGGAGCCACTGGTGCCGGGAAGATTTAACCATTTTTATATTTAGTAGAAACTTCTTTTGTTTTTGTTTTTGTTTCTGTGTTGGTCCTGGGGGGTGAATTGGGTCTGAGTGATGCTCTTGAGCTCTTTTGCTCAGGGTTAGCATGCTTGAGCCTCAGCTCCACTTGTGGCTTTTTGGTGGTTAATTTTAAGGAGATAAAGTTTTCATGGACTTGCCTGCCATGGCTGGCTTTGAACCACTACCCTCAGATGTTAATCTTAGCAGTTAGCGTTATAGATGTAAGCCGCCAGCGCCCAACTAAAAAATTGTTGTTTTCTTAGGAACAAAAATCCTTTCTTTAAAAATGTAAGAACAGTTAATTGTGCTTATTTATTTACTTTTGCATTGCTGAGGATCAAACCCAGGGTTTGATGGGAGTCTAGACTTTACCACTGAGCTACATGTTCATCCCTCTAAACACATAAACATGTTATTTTAATTTTATTTATTTATTTTTTTTGGCAGTAGTGTGGGTTCAATTTAGGACTTCTTGCTTACCAAAATCTCTTTCACTTGAGCCACACCCCTCATCTAATGTGCCTTAGCTTCTGCTTTTGTGTGTATGGGTGCCTTTCTTGTGCATTGAACTTGGCCTTGTCCCTGGGGTGTTTTGTTTTGTTTTTTTTGCTCAAAGTTATTGCTCTACTTCAGCTCCACTTTTGGCTTTTTGCTGGTTAGTTGGAGTTAAGGATCACATGGAAAGCCAGGCGCCAGTGGCTCACACCTGTCATCCTAGCTCTCAGGACCCTGAGATCTGAGGATCGAGGTTCAAAGCCAGCCCGCGCAGTTAAGTCCTGAGACTCTTACCTCCAATAAACCATTCACTAAACCGGAAGTGGCATTGTGGCTCAAGTGGTAGAGCACTTGCCTTCAGCTGAAGAGCTGAGGGACAAGCGCCCAGGCCCAGAGTTCAAGCCCCAGGACCTACCAAAAAAAAAAAATCTCATGGACTTTCCTGCCCAAGCTGACTTTGAACTGTGATCCTTTGATCTCAGTCTCCTGAGTAGCTAGGATGCAGGCATGAGACACTGGCTTCTGGCTAGCTGCTTCATTTTTTTACCTTTATAGGAGAGTTAACAGTAGAAATTCAGTATTTATGAATATTTTCTAGATTATTAAGATCTAGATGAACTGCAGATATATTATGTTCTTAACATCGACCTAATACAGTAAGTCAGTCTATTTTCTCTTGCAGCATGCTTGTTTATTTTAATGAAGTAATTTCCCCCCCTCCCCCTTCAACTCTTTTTTTTAGACGGCTCGGTGGAAAGTTACCTCCAAGGAAGCTCTACAGAGAATCAGTGAATATTCTGAAGCTGCAATCACAATCCGAGGCACATACTTCCCTCCTGGCAAGGAGCCCAAGGAAGGAGAGCGGAAAATTTACCTGGCAATTGAAAGTACGCAGTCTTGTTCTGTTTCAGGCTGGAGTCGGCTCAGAGTTGATGTGGATGTAATAGGTACCGAGTGAGTGTGGAGGCTTCTAGGAAGGACCAAAATAAGCAACACTATGAGAAAAACATAGTAAATATACAAAGTGGTGTGACGTACTTGTGGGACTTACATTTGAAAATCACTCTGAAAGTATGAATTTTAAGGTCCAATCCAACTGTGCTTCTACTAAGTGAAATAGTCTGGCCAAAGTTTAATTTAGAAACTAAATTAACTCTTGTAGCCCATTTAATGAATGTGTAAGCAGATCTGGCCACTGAAATTGTGCTCAGTGAAGTTCACCCATATCTTTGACAAAATAATAAGTGGATATAACCTCAAGGATATAGATAATGTAATTTCTGTCTTTTTTTTTGGTTCTGATACTGGGGCTTGAACTCAAGGGCTTCCCTCTCTTACTTGGCTTTTTTGCTCTCATCTAGTGCTCTACTTCTTGACTACCTCTACTTCGGGCATTTTTTGGTTATTCAGAGATAAACATCTCACTGTTCTGTCTGCCTGGACTGTCTTCAAACCAGGACCTTCAGATCTCCTGAATAGCTAGGATTACAGATGTGAGCCAACAGAGCCTGGCCTCTCTTATCATTTTATTTTGACATAGTTCTTAGACCTAAATACATGTTATTTTTAGTACTTAGAGTATAGGCAGTTGTCTTAATGCTGTGGGCAGGGCATGAGTGAAGTTGGTGAGGAGGAGGAATCAGGATAAAACACTGGAAAGCTCTGTTACTGAGGTTTAGCTGGTTGTGGTTTTTGTTGTTGTTTTCCTTGAGCGTTTGCCTGGTTGCCTCAAAATTTGTGGTTATTACCTCAGTAAAAGTTTATTTTTGACAGGTATTATACACTTACACCCTGTTTTGTAGAGAGAGAAAGTTTTAGAGTTCCCTGCTCTGACATCTTTTTTTTTTTTTTTGTCGGTTGTGGGGCTTGAACTCTGGGTACTGTCCCTCAGCTGTTCAGCTCAAGGCTAGTGCTCTACCATTTGAACCATAGTGCCACTTCTGGTGTTCTGGTGGTTTACTGGAGATAAGTCTCACAGACTTTCCTGCCCAGGCTGGCTTTGAACTGTGATCCTCAGATCTCAGCCTCCTGAGTAGCTAGGATTACAGGCTTCTGACATTTTTTAATCACCATACAGGTTTTGAATCAGGTGGATTGTGTCAGGGGATTTGTTTTGCTATTACTGTTGCTGAATTTATTTTTGTCAGTACTGAGGATTGAATGCAGGGCCTCATCCTTTATAGGAAGACACTATACCAGTGAGTCATATTCTAATCCTGTTTTATATATATATATTTTTTTTTCCTCCCCCCCCCGTCATGAGGCTTGAACTCTGGGCCTGGGCACTGTCCCTCAGTTCTTTAGGTCAAGGCTAGCGCTATACCACTTTAGCCGCAGCGCCACTTCTGGCCTTTTCTGCTTATGTGGTGCTGAGGAATCAAATCCAGGGCCTCATGCATGCTAGGCCAAGGCAAGCACTCTACCACTGAGCCACCTTCCCCGACCCCCTCCCCCCCTATAAATATTTCTAAGTATGTTCCAAGGATCTGCATCCAGAACTGAGCAAATTGCTTTTTTTGTTGTTGCTATTTAAATTTGTGACTCTGAGAAACTGACATCTATTTCAAGTCAGGGTTTTTGTTTTGTTTTTTTGCCAGTCCTGGGGCTTAAACTCAGCCTGGGCCCTGTCCCTAAAGTTTTTGTGCTCAGGGCTAGTACTCTACCACTTGAGCCACAGCCCTACTTCTGGCTTTTGTTGGCTAATTGGAGATGCGTCTCATGGGCTTTCCTGCTCCTGCTCTGGCTGGCTTCAAACCACGATCCTCACATGTCAGCCTTCTGAGTAGCTAGGATTATAGTGGGAGCTACTGGAACTTAGCCTAAAGTCAGGTTTTAAGATACGATCCTTTTGTATCCTAAATGAATTTTGGTCTGTTAATAGCTCAGTATGTTTTTCTGTTTATTATTTATTTATTTACTTATTTACCAGTTCTGGGGCTTGAACTCAGGGCCTTTGTATTGAGCCTCTTTGTATTCAAGGCTAGCTCTATACCACTTGAACCATAGTACCACTTCCAGCTTTTCCTGAGTAGTTTATTGGAGATAGGAGTCTCATGGACTTTCCTGCCTGGGTTGGCTTTGAACTATATTCCTGAGTAGCTAGAATTATAGGCGTAAGCCTGGCTTGCTGTTTATTTTTGTTTTGTTTTCTATTTTGGTGAGGCCGGTCAGGGAATCAAACCCAGAGGGTCTTGCATACTAAGCTTGCGCTCTTCCACTGAGCTACATCCCCAGCCCTCTGTTTCTAGATCCTGTGATACTTCCTTACTATATAGTTAAATAAGGGTGGCTGGCACCTGAATCTTTAGAGAAAATCAACATCTTTTCTGCACTTGAACTGGATAATTCCTTGCTGCTGTGTTCTTTAGACATAGAATGAGGATACAGGATGTGCAAAGGAATCTGGTGATAAAACTGTGGGTACACATAGAGCCAGACTTTAATTCTCTGCTTGACTATCCTAGGTATTTTAAGCAAAATCCGTATTTTAAGCGTCTACTTGTTAAGAGGTAAATCAGAGACAATTCTTTTCCTTTGAAAAAAGATCTTTTTGGTATTTAATGCTTGTCCGGGATAGTACTTATTCCTATGTAAAAATTCATATAAAGTTTATATACAACTCTGAGACCACATCTGTGTCACCGGGTGGCGTGCAGTAAGGCACTTGTGGTCTAGTTTCCTTCCGCAGAGTGTGGTGCCAGTCACTTTCCTCTACTGTCAGTTGTACTTAGGGAACAGCATGTAACTTTTATAGTAATCTAAGCAAGACCCCCCCCCCCTTCCATAAAAAGGTTCATTTGTTGAAAACAAGCCTTAAGGAGAAGTATTCTGAAGACATACCAGTTGTAAGAGTCAGAGTTGATAAATTAAAATGAGAGAGAGCCTGTAGAATTTTGGGAGATGAGATTCTGAAAGGCCTTGTTCAGTTTTTAGAACTCCATCCGGTTCAGCTGAATACTTAACAGGATGAAAGCCGGTCCTGCTAGTGTGGAAGGAGCCCCGTGTCATCTGTTTCTAGTTCTGTAATTGAAGGGACCCCAACCTGGCTCCTGGAAGGATCTGTGTGGCTCAGCACCCCAGGCCTCCCACCAGGCAGAGGGGAGGAGAACAGGAAGGAGGACTTAGGTGCCTCAGGCAGCCTGTATAATTTATATAGCTTGTTCGGTGACCCTCTCTTTTTACTAGTGGAGAATCCGAAAGCAGCCAGAGTTATTTTAGGACCAATGAAGGGAAATGCCCCCCTTTTCATGACTACCTAGAAACATGTGTAACCCATTACGTGAACTACATTAGTCAAAAAGTTAAGCTGGTTCAAACGGTCAAGCTCTAGCTAAAGAAGGCTTATGGGAGAGTGTGATTTTTCTTCATTTTAAAATAGTACAAAATATCAACAAGCTTAACATTTTTTTTTCTTTGTGTGATACTGGGAATCAGATCTCAGGGTCTCACACTTTCCAGGTGGGCTCTCTCCCACTTGAGCAGTGCCTCCAGCTTCCTTTTGCCTTGGTTGTTTTCTAGGTAGGGTGTTGCTTTATGCCCAGGTCAGATAAAAGACCTGAAGCTTTTATCTTCCTACTTGGGCTTCTGGTCACTGGTTGTGACAGTAGCTAGCCACTGAGCCCAGCCATTCTGCTTCCCCTCTAGCTGAGATAACAGGTATGGCACCAGACCACCAGCCACGAGTGAACTTGTATCAGTTGTGTGCCCAGGTTACCCTTGAGTCACAATTCCTCAATTTCCATCTCCCAGGCCACTAGGATTGTGGTTATAAACCTGGCCGTTTCACACCAGCTCTTGTCCAGTAGCATATTTTCCTACCAATTTTCATTTTCAGTTGTGTTTACTCGTTTGTAATTTCCAGACTGAAGAGGCTCTTGGATCTGCCCTGTTTCTTTTATCCACTTTTCTTCTAACACTCAACTTCCCTACACACCTTAAAATTTTTCTGGTTGTAGTTGGTGGGAGTTTAGAGTTTAAATATATTGCTATGATTTCATATCCATGCCCTTGGTCTTTTCCTTCTGCTAAGCTGTTTCTGCCTGCCCATCTTCCTTCTCTCTTCCCATTTGTTAGTCATTCAGTCTGTCAATCAATTGGGTAAGCAGTCAATCTTTCCCTTTTCCCCTCATTGAAAAGGTTAGTCACTTCTAGTAAGGGGAAAAATTTCCCTCATTCCTTGCCAATTCTTTTCCTCGTTATTTTATACTTGTATGTATATACTGATTCAGTTGTACTCTCTACAGGTACAACCCAGCTTCCTTTTTGACATTTCAGTCTCTTGTCTACTTTGGTCCAGCTCCTTTCCTCTTACAGGTGTGCCTCCCATTGCATTACCTGCTCACACTCTGCCTCTTGTCCTCCATCTCATATCTCACTCTACCTGTCTTTGTTCTCAAATCCTCATCTCTCTTAAATTTTTGGTTCACATTTCCCATCAGCAAAAACAGCCATTTGGCTCCAGAAGTACGTTTTCATGGTGCCATGAACACAGTACTGTGAGTACACCAAGGGGAAAAATACTGGACATGGAGATGTCATGGAAAGCATCTTAAATGTGATTTCTGAAAGGTTTTTACTGCTCTGGTGTTGCTTAATAGTAGAATGCTTGTTTAGCATGTGAGACTCTGTCTGGGTTTGATCCCTTGAACCACAGATAAAGCTACATAGATAATATATACATAGACAGAAATAGATACAGAAGAGATAGCTAGAGAGATGGTAGATAAACAAGACACAGCTAACTAGCTACATACCTAGGAGACCTCTTCTCTTATTGTTGTAATGGTTTTACAAGTTTTCTTTTCTAGTGGTCTGTGCATCTTTTTTTCCCCCCCTTGTCCTTGGGCCTGAACTCAGGGCCTCTTTGTGCTCAAGGCTAGCACTCTACCACTTGACCCACAGTGCCACTTCTGGCTTCTTCTGAGTAGTTTATTGGAGATCAGAATCTTGTGGACTTTGCTGCTGGGACTGGCTTCAAACTGCGATCCTCAGATCTCAGCCTTTTGAGTAGCAAGGATTACCAGCATGAACCACCCGAGCCTGGCTGGTCTATGCAATCCCCCCCCTACCTCCCACCTTCCCCTGTCATGGGGTTTGAACTCGAGGCCAGGGCTTGAGCTCTTCAACTCAAGGCCAATGCTCTACTACTTGAGCCACAGTGCCACTTCAGTTGTTCTTAGTGGTTTATTGGAGATAAGAGTCTCATGGACTTTGCTGCCCTCTCTCTTTTTTTCCCTAGCCATGCTACATTTCTCCTACTCTTCAGTAAATAAGTATGTTTTCCTTTTGGTGGTTGTTTTTTTGAGACAGTCTCCCCATGTAGTCCAGGTTGGCCTTAAACTTGGTATCCTCCTGCCTCTGTTTGTTATGGGCTAGGATTGCAGGTGTGAACCACTACACCTAGGGAAGCATTCTTTTGTTGTTGTTGTTGTTGTTTGTTTTTGTCGGTCGTGGGCTTGAACTCTGGGCTTGGGCTCTGTCCCTGTGCTCTTCAGCTCAAGGTGAGTGCTCTACTGCTTGAGCCACAGTACCACTTCAGTTTTTTCTATTGGTTTACTGGCGATAAAAGTCTCATGGACTTTCCTGCCCAGACTGGCTTTAAACCGAGATCCTCAGATCTCAGCCTCCTGAGTAGCTAGGATGACAGGCGTGAGCCACGGAAGGCCCGCGTGAAGCATTCTTTTATTAATCTCGTGCCCTTGCACATATGGTTTCTTGTTGTGACATCCTCTCCCTGTCAGCCTCCCTCCAAAACTTGGACAATCTTCATTCTTTTTTTTTTGCCAGTCCTGGGGCTTGAACTCAGGGCCTGGGCACTGTCCCTGAGCTGCTTTTGCTCAAGACTAGCACTCTACCACTTGAGCACAATGCTACCTCTGGCCTTTGTTTATGTGTTACTGAGGAATGGAACCCAGGGCTTCATGCAGGTTAGGTAAGCACTATACCACTAAGGCACATTCCTATCCTTCATTCATCTTTAAGATATTCACATGGTGTCTTTTTCACACACTTTCAGACCTCAGAAAATTCAATAAATAATAAATATTTGTAAAGTAAATCAAGTTGTATCTCCATTTAGCCCTTTCCTACTCTCTTCTGGATTGTTAATCTTTCTTTGCTCTTTTTAATCAACATACCAGAACCATTTGTTTATGTGCATATGTGCTCCTAGGGTTTGAACTTAGGGCCTTGTACTTGCTAAGCAGGTACTATTTCACCTCTGGCCTGACATCACCAGAACTGTTAAGACTAATGTCACACAGTCTACAGTGGTTACATTTGAAACTCAAAAAGCAATCGGAATAATAAGCAGCCCTTTGTTAATATGGTCAATGTTCTCAGGGAGTGAACAGTTGTTTTTGGCAGTCAGTGGTTTTCTAAAAGTTACCTACAGTGTTTCCTCCTGGACCTCCATGACGTGGATAAACATGCAGTGTAATTCTAGTAATTGAATATTTTCTACTCAATCACCAGGTGCCAATGAACTGGCTGTGCAGAAAGCAAAGGCAGAAATCACCAGGCTCATAAAAGAAGAACTGATCCGACTGGTGAGTACAAACCTCAAGGACTCTTTTTTTTTTTTTTTTTTGAACTCTAATTAATGCAGACAAGTGTATAGATCATTAAGTAGACACATCCATGTAATCACTACACAAATCAGGAAAATAGAGAACATCACTACCCTTTTCCTTGTCACTGTTGATCTGTCAAATGCAACTATATTGTGACTTTCAAAATCATAAATTAGTTTTGCCTGTCTTTGAACTCCATATAAATGGAATTACATGCTGTGTACTCCTTTTGTATTGCAGCATTATTTTGAAGGGATCAATCTGTGTTATTGCAGGTAGCAATAACCCATTCATTTTTGTGATTGTGTAATAGTTGTGAATATAAGTAATATACATATTGGGCTTTGGGTTATTCTAGATTTTGGCTTTATTGAATAATGCTTTTTAATATTCTGTATCTTTTTGATACATATCACTGGTTTTGTTTTTGGATATATACCTGGGGGTATAATTACTACTTATAGAATATGTATAGGTTAACTATTTTAATTTTCCAGAAGTGTTAAACCAATTTGCACTCATTGCAGTGCATAAAAATTCCAGTTATTACAATCTTTACTAACACATGGGCTTCTTCCTGTTTTTCCTGTTGGTTTATCTGTGTTAATGAGGATTATGCTCAGGCCCTCCACATGCGAGGCAAGTGCTCTATCACTGGAGCTATGCCCTCAGCCCTGTGAGTATTTTTAAATTTAGGCAGCAAGTTAATTTGGTTTTGGAAGAAGGAGTTCTTCCAGACTGCCTTTCCAAAGCAGGCACAAATGTCCTTAAATCATCTGTGCTAGTTGAAGTTTATACATTCTTCCTACAACAGACACATTGGGATGAAGGTACTTTGAAGGGAAAATTTTCTTTCTCTTTTAAAAATGTGTATCGGAGAATTTTCTAAAATTCTACTTTCAGGGAAAGAGATTATTAAAAAAAATAAAAAGAGATTCTCAAGAGGAAAGTAGCTTTTAAATCAAGAGCTTTAAGATTGTTTGACCTAGGAGTCATAGAAAAAACAACAACAAAACCCTTATGCTTGTAGGTTCTGCCCCATTAAGTTGATTGAAAACATAGTTGGTCAGGAGCACTGAACAGAGAGGTGATTAGCTACCAAAAAGTTCCTACTACCTCAGATGTTATAATGTTAATGACACTTTATCTTTACTCCATTAGTAAGGAAATAATCTTAGTACTTTGTTTTGCTTGGTTTCTGACCATGTATATTTTGTTTTCTGTCACAGCAAAATTCATACCAACCAACAAATAAAGGAAGATACAAAGTCTTATGAACACCTAGTAAATACTTTTTACCCATGCTGTTCTGTGATACACTCATGTGGCCGTTGTCTGAAGTTTACAATATATTGTAAATTAAGACTTTTAAAATTCTGTCTTGCTGATTTTTTAAATACAAGAAACCAGTATTTGCTAAAGAAATCTTCTGACAGTAAGTACCCCCAAATAGTTATACTATATTTAAATCAGTCTGTCTTCAGAGTTCAATCATGTCCTTTAATGTAAAACTTAAATACTAATATTTTAAACATCTGGATAGTATTCCACTGGTTTAAAAATGGATACATTTAGACTTTGTGTTGAAGGTAATAAAGTCTGAGTCACTAAGGGGCTACTCCATTATCCGCTTTCAAAGAAATTGTGATCATCTCCTGAGAAAAGGTAAAATTCTTTGTTCTATACTGTTCACTTCACCTTGAACTTAAATCTTAATCCACTGGAACATATGGGCTGGATATAAAAATTTTGTAATAGAAATTTTACAAATAGTTGGTCTACTTTTGATCTGGGTAAAATTAAAAGATTTGTAGCAGGAGGTTTTTTTTTTTTCCCCCCTCCATTCCTCTACACTGCAAAGAATTTTAGTATTTCACTGCTTTCAAGTTCTCCTTACAGCCTCTGGCTCTGTCCTTAGGTACTAATTATTTTTTCGTCTTCTTTGAAAGAAAAGTGACTGTAGCCTGTAAGTATTAAATACAATTCCCTTTTCCCACTGGAAGTGTTTGTTTAGGTATCTGTACATATGATATGTATTCAAACACCTTACTACTTATAATCTGATTTTCTTCTGAGTTATTGTTTATGCTGTGAATTTTTTTCCCCTTAATTTGTTTTGGCTGAGGGCAAGGTTTAAGTAGTAGTGCACTTGACTAGTAAGCTTCATGCCTTAGCTGTTGAAGCCCCAGCATCACCAAAAAGAAAATAAAAATTCGTGTGCCAGTGTCTCCTACCTGTAATCCTAGCTACTCAGGAGGCTGAGATCTGGAGAATGATGGTTTGAAGCTAGCCTAGGCAGAAAAATCTGAAAGATTCCATCTACAATTAATCAGTAAAATGCCAGACTGGAAGCATAGCTCAAGTGGTAGAATGCCAGCTGTGAGCAAGCCAGCCAAATAAGAACCCAAGCCCTAGTACTGGTTTGTACCGCATGTGCACACATGCACATTAGAAAGTGAAGTATAGTGCGACAAGGCTATAATCCCAGCCTGAGAAGGCTTTTGTGGGAGGATCATGAATTCAGGCTCACCTGGGCTACAAAGTAAGATTCTGTCCTGGAAAACAAAATTTAAAAAAATTTTTTTGGGGGGAGAGGTGGCTAGAGATGTGGCTCAGGAGTAGTCCTGAGTTCAAATTCTAGTACTATCAAAAAATAATAATTAAATAGACCATTACCCAAGTTTTAGATTGGCTTTAAGGTCTCTTGGTGCAATTTATTTTTATTTTATTTTTTTTGGGGGGGGGGTTCAGTTGTGGGGCCTGAACTTTGGGCCTGGGCACTGTCCCTCAGCTCTTCAGCTCAAGGCGAGTGCTCTACCACTTGAGCCACAGCGCCACTTCTGGCCTTTTTTTTTCTGCTTATGTGGTGCTGAGGAATCGAACCCAGGGCCTCATGTATGCAAGACAAGTGCTCTACCACTGAGCCACCTTCCTAGCCCTCTTGGTGCAATTTAATATACAAGGAATCACAAATTATATCTTAGAGCCCCAGGATCTGATTCCTGAATGGCTGTTCCTGTATTATCAAATGTTCTTCTCAAGATTCCTGGTATATTAGAATTTCATATTGTAATATGAGAAAACTTTTGGGGGGAGGGGAGCCCAAGATTAGATACATTTCCTAAATTAAGAGGAAAAAAAATCTCTAAATATCCTTCAGTTAGTTTTTGAAAAATGAAGTGAAGCATACTCTAGTTGTCAAAATGATAATTTTAATGTTACAGTGACAAGGGACTACCAGACATTATTTCTTCAATATAAAGTTATCCATAGTAAGAAAAGTGAGCTCTACCTGGGACTGGACCTTATAGCGCCCTCATATCTAACTGACCAGGAAGCAGGCAAAACATATACAACAGGAGAACAAATAAACCATGTACTTCACAATTCCAGGCATGGTGCGCTCTTTTGTTTTCACCTTGGTTTATTTATTTATTTACATCAGTCACCAAGAGTTAAGTCTGTTTTCTTTGATAGGATAGGATGAGTGACAGTCCCACATTGGTGTGACTTTGGTGCTGCTTCCAGCTTACTGGATTCCTTGGAGATCCAGAGATTTAGATTACTCTTGCGTTTTCCTCATGTGTATGTCGAATTGTGATGAGCCACTGATGGTATTTTGTCCTAAGGTGAAACATTGCTGTTAGTACATTTTTAAAATATCACACTGGTTTCTAAAATTTGAATGATGTATAGACTTTGTTTTTTTTTAAAATGCAATATCAATTATTTGCTTATGTTTTCTAAATTCCTCATAAAATAAAGTTAATTGAATCTACATTTTCCTAAAATTATCTTTCCTCATTTTCTAGTTTCTATAGTTTTGTTTATATTTATAGACATTGAAAAGAAAAACTGCTATCTATCTATCTATCTATCTATCTATCTATCTATCTATCTATCTATCTATCTATCTATCTATCTATCTATCTATCTATCTATCTATCTATCTATCTA
>NW_012267245.1:3556831-3562872 GCF_000151885.1 Dipodomys ordii
CTATCTATCTATCTATCTATCTATCTATCTATCTATCTATCTATCTATCTATCTATCTATCTATCTATCTATCTATCTATCTATCTATCTATGTCAGTCATGGGGCCTGAAATCTTGGCCTGGGCACTGTCCCTGAGCTTTTTAGCTCAGGCAAGTGCTCTACCACTTGAGCCATACCTCCACTTCTGGCTTTTTCTGCTTATGTGGTGTTGAGGAATCAAACCCAGGGCCTCATGCATGCAAGGCAAGCATTCTACCACTGAAGCACCTTCCCAGCCCATATATATATTTTTTAAAAAGTTCACCAGGCTCCGGTAGCTCACTCCAGTAATCCTAAACTCAGGAGACTGAGATCTGAGGATTGTAGTTTGAAGCCAGCCTGGGAAAAGTTTGTGAGACTCTTCTCTCCAATGAACTACCAGAAAACTGGAAGTGGTAATGTGGTTCAAGTGGTAGAGTGCTAGCCTTGAGCTGAAGAGCTGAGGGACAGCGCCCAGGCCCAGAGTTCAAGCCCTACAACTGATTCCCCACCCCCAAAACAAAGCAAAATAAAACAGAGTAGTAGTGGTTTATGCCTGTAATCCTGGCTACTCAGGAAGTTGAGATATGAGGATCTTGGTTCAAAGCCAGTCCAGGCAGGAAAGTTCCCGAGACTCTTACCTCCAATTAACTGCCAAAAGCTGGAGGTGAAGCTGTAACTCAAGTGGCAAGAGTGCTAGCCTTGAGCACAAAAGTGCAGGGATGGATAGCACCTTGGGCCAGAGTTCAAGCCCTAGGAGTGACACCCCGCCCCCCCCAAAAAACAACAACAGAACTATTTGAAATATAGGTCTCTTCTAAACATTTCTTCCCAAAAAAGCTTGTCTGTCATCACTGTCTTTTGTATTTGCATGAGGTAAATGCAGATGAATTAATAGGTTAATCTTCCAATCACAAGTTTAACCCAGTGGCACTTATTCCTACACCTCTTTCTCCTACAGCTTGATCCCTAGCTCTACAGAATAACAAAACAGAATAGGGCTTTGGATTGAAGGACAGCCAGGGGGCTGGCTCCTTAAATAGTTTGTCATGTGATGTCATTCATATCTCACTGCCTTTGTGGATATGCATAGGAGTTCCATTCATACTTGCAGTGTATCTGTGACTTCTGATCTTATGGCAGCAGTACCAAGGTATTAAGAGCTAGTTCTGTCCATTTTAATGGAGAGCCACTTTCAAAATGGAGGACTTATAAGTCTCATTAAAGCAATTGGAGGAGTGGGGAAGGTGGCTCAATGGTAGAGTGTTTGTCTTGCATGCATGAGGCCCTGGGTTTGATTCCTCAGCACCACATAAGCAGAAAAGGCTGGAAGTGGTGCTGTGGCTCAAGTGGTAGAGCACTAGCCTTGAGCTGAAGAGCTGAGGGACAATTTCCAGGCCCAGAGTTCAAGCCCCACGACCAACCAAAAAAAAAAAAAAACATCAGCATCTTGGGAATTGCAGTCTAGAAAGCAAACCTCCAAAATGAACTCAGTTATGTCAGAGCTCTTTGCTTTATGGATGCCTTGCTTTGCTTTAACAGCCAGGGTCCTTTAGTGACAGATTTATGTAGTGCTTCTGTGAGCTAGACGCTACGTGGAGAATGTAGCAGAAATGAAGTGTAGGTTCAATAGTTAAAAGTTTGATTAATAAACCACATTACGTGGAGAATGTGGCAGAAATGAAGTGTAGGTTCAATAGTTAAAAGTTTGATTAATAAACCACATTTTCCGCTGCCAGACTCCCCCCCCCTCCCCCCCATGCTTGAACTTATGGTATAGGTGCTGTCCTTGAGCCTTTTCTCAACTTGCTCCACTCCTGTGTTTTTTGTTTGTTTTGGCTGTATGATGGAGATAAGAGTCTTATGGATTTCCTACCTTGGGCTGACTTCAAACCCCTATCCTCAGATTTCAGTCGGCTGAGTGGCTGGGATTACAGACATGAGCCCCCTGTGCCTGGCTTCAATTTTCTATTCAAAAGTTCTTAGAAGCTATGTGCTGATGACTCATGCCTTTAATCCTAGCTTCTCTGGAGGCTGAGATCTGAGGGTGGTGGTTGAAAGCCAGACCAGGCAGGAAAAAGTCCATGTGATTCTTACTTCCAATTAACTGCCAGAAAAATGGAAATGTCCCTGTAGCTTAAAGTGGGAGAACACTAACTAGCCTTGAGTGAAAAGAGCTCCGGGACAGTGCCCAGGCCCCAAGTTCAAGCCCCATGACTAACAAAAAAAGGTTCTTAGAGTAGGGAAGGATTCTAAGTTGTGTTTGCCCAGTGCAATACTCTTCCATGTAGTAGGTGTTCTTAGGAGGCAGATGAGGAAGGATTGCTTGAGCCGAAGACTTTGAAACCAGCCTGGCTAAAAGTTTCTGTCCCCGTCAGTCAGTTGATCTGAGTGGAGCCATCAGATCTTCACATTTTGGTGCATAGTTTTGTGTGACAGTGGTAACTGTCAGAGAACCTTAAAGAACACGATCTTTCTGTAGTGGAACATGTCACTTGAGTATAACCACTGCTTGGGGAAATGTTTAGCTAACTTTACATTACCACGCCACATTCCCTCATATTTTGATATTTACCATTTTTTCTCTATTTTCCTCAGCTATAAGTCCAAGTAGCAATATGATGATGAAGTATGAACAAACATATTTACAAAATCCCTGTGGGTGATTTTTTTTTTTTCCCCATCGGCCGTGGGTCTTGAACTTATGGCCTGGGTGCTGTCCCTGAGCTTTTTCCCCAAAGCTAGCACTCTGCCACTTTGAGCCACTTCTTGTTTTCTGGTGGTTCATTCGAGATAAGAGTCTCACAGCTGGGTGCTGGTGGCTCACACCTATAATCTAGCTACTCAGGAGGCAGAGATCTGAGGATCACAGTTCAAAGCCAGCCTGGGCAGGAAAGTCTGTGAGACTTAATCTCCAGTAAACCACTCAGAAAACTGGAAGTGTCACTGTGGTTCAAGTGGTAGAGTGCTCACCTTGAGCTGAAGAGGTGAGGGACAGCGCCCAGGCCCAGAGTTCAAGCCCCAAGACCGACAAAAAAAAACCCCAAACAAACAATAAAAACTTACTATCCCCTCAAATTGGTTTATATATTTTTACTTTCCAACATTGATAGTTCCTTTTATATTTCCCTTTAACATATGAGTAGTACTAGCATAATTAGGTTTTCTTTTTGGGGGAGAAGTTTGTTGTAGGGCTTGACCTTAGGGCCTGGCCTGGCACCACTTCTCATTTTCTGGTCGTTTATTGGAGATGCAAGTGTCAAGAGACTTGCCTGCCTGGGCTGTCTTTGAAATGTGATCCTCAGATCTCAGCCTCCTGAGTACCTAGGATTACAGGTGAGACCCACCAGAGCCACCCAGCACAATGAGGTATTTTTTTTTTTTTTTATAGAGATGATGAGAATAATGTTTAGAATGGTGTTGTGAAATGCTTTCTGTCAAAGAATCCTGCCAGGGATGCACACATGAGCCTTGGTTCCAGACTGTGTATTGGAGGTGAGCTAGTAGATGTGATTGAAGATGGTGTGGCTAATTGACAGACCACATGGCTGACCCTGACTTTCAGGTCATCATCAGGAGGGTGAATGAATGGGTTTGTCTGTTTCATGTGTTGTTCCTCATTCCAAAGCAGGGCACAGGACTTGGCAGAGGGCCATGCTTGAAGTAGAGCTTAATCCCGTGTTGTCCCTCTTGAGTCTTAACTGCACGGGGGTTGGACAAGCCATCCCTTGCATCTTCCCATTGCTTAGTGAAGTGCCTTGTCTGTAGCACTTCTGGACCCTCTCCTTTGACGTCTTGACATTTATGGGAGGAAGGACTACGGAAGTTAATCCCTTCTGCCATGTGGATTTATATCTAGTGAATAACCCACCAAAAATCTTAATAATACTTAAAATGAATAGTGTAAACAAACTGCTGTTTTCACATATTCGGTTTTCTGATGGTGGAATCATTTGTTAATGGAGTTTAGGGCCTGAGACCCAGTTCAGTGTCTTGAAGGACAAGGCGTGGCCCACTCTTTCCAATTCCGGCCGGAAAAGAGTTGCAATCCATGTGGATACATAGGGAAAAATAGATTGAGTTTCGGCGATCCTAGATCTGTCTTCCAGGAGCTGATAGGAACTTTGGAGATTTTACAGAAAGAGGGGAACAAAGGAATGGGTTAGGCTTTTGCATAGAGAAGAGGGGAAGGGCTTATAAAGCTGACAGCAAGTAATCTTGGTCAGGCCTTGGTCTTGGGTCTTTATTTGAGGATTGCTTCTAGGAAGCTCATTGAGGCTCTGGGAAATTAATACTTGTTGGGTGCGAGTGGACTTCGTTCTGTCTTGGGGTGAGCTGTTCTGAGGCTTGCATTTCCTGCTTGGCATAGTTTCAGTCGCTGTTTTAAAAATATGGGATAACTGCAGAACAGTGGCTTAGAAGAAAAAGCAAAAGAGTCAAAATAGGGTCAGAGGGATGAAATGGAGTTAGTTCTGTGACTGGACCCTACAGAACGAGGAAAATTGTGATTCTAAAGAAGATATAACATGTAAAACCTTTTAACTTGGATGTCCCATCACGTAAGGCTTTTTATTACCATATGAACTTATGTCTGAGTCCTCAGCACCCACTATGATTTGAATAATCCTCTTTTGTTTGCAGGTGAAAAATCTCAATTACAAGTGCTTTAAAGAAAATGCTTCTGTTAGCCGGGCGCCCATGGCTCACACCTGTCATCCTAGCTACTCAGGAGGCTGAGATCTGAGGATCACAGTTCAAAGCCAGCTCGGGCAGGAAGTCCGTGAGACTTATCTCCAATAAACCACCAGAAAACAAGGTGGCGCTGTGGCTCAAGTGGTTGAGCGATAGCCTTGAAGAGCTCAGGCAGTCTCCAGGCCTAGAGTTCAAGCCCCATGACCAAGGGAGCGGGGAGAGGGATGGATGGATAACAGACGGAGTGATGTTGCTGGCTGCTGGCACCAGTGGTAGCTCCTGTTTGTAATCCTAGCTACTCAGGAGGCTTCGATCTGAAGATTGTGATTTGAATCCAGCACGGGCAGGAAAGTCCATGAAACTCATCTCCAAGTTGACCAACAAAAAGCCAGAAATGGAGCTGTGGCTCAAGTGGTAGTAAAAAGGCTCAGGGGCAGTGTAGGCACTGCCTTGAGTTCAAGCCCCCAGGACCAGCAAACAAGAACACCACCGTTTTGCTGAAAAGCACCGACTCCTGACTTGGGTCCATTTATTAACTAAAAGGGAAGGGAGAAGCTTGGCATCCCTGCCTCATTTTAGAGGTCTTCCAGCCCTTCCCTCCCCAGTTACTTTGTGATCACCTTGGGTTCCAGTGAGGATAGGGCTGAATCACACCTAAAACTACCCCTCAAGAAACTGTGGATCCCGTGGAGAGGGTTGCCTCTATTGCTGAGGCTCGCACCCCGGGCCACAGGAGTGAGCCTCTGATGGGCGCCAGCTGGTCCCTCAGATGAGCAGAGTGCCACCAGACGGCCAGGTCCCTGCACACCTTTCCCTCCCTGCCCCGGCTCCTAAGGACCGAATCGCTGTCTTCCCCGGGCCTCAGCTGGTGTGTCGGGGGGCTGGTGACGGCCCTGGACGCCGGGGTCCCGCGAATCCGGGTCTGGGTCCCGATCCTCCACTCTCACAACCACCCACGAACCGGAGGGAGGCCTCCGGGCCTCTACAGTCGCAGAAACCGACTCCGTGATTAACCCGGAGAAATGGGGTGAACGGTTTGCCCGCGGGCAGACTAACTCAGGGCCTCAGTGCCCAGCAGAGGCCGCGCAAGCGCAGTAGCCTCCAAAGCGCGGGCGCTGATCCCGTGGGCGGGAGACGCGATCTCGCGATGCGTGTGTGTGTGTGGGGGGGGGCGTGCGTACGTGCGTGTACGTACGCGCGCGGTCCTCGCCAGCTCGCGCACGCCGCTCCTCGCTCCTACGGGCCGCGCCGGTGGTCTCTTCTTCCTGCGTCCAGGCCCGGCGGGGCGCGCCGTGGCTGCGGCCGGACCCCAGCGTGGGCCTCGCCGCCG
>NW_012267245.1:3563377-3564924 GCF_000151885.1 Dipodomys ordii
AGGTAAATGCTTTTGTATTATTTATTCATTTTGTTCTTTGGAAAGTCAGCCCCGGGAGGCCCGGCTGAGGAGTCAAGACAAAGGAGGCCGTTATTTTTGTCTCGTCCCGGTCCGCAGGCCGAACTTTGGTGGTGGTGGTGGGGGGGGGCTGTGGGGGAAGCAGCAGGCCTGGGTCGGAGTTTCCGAGAGCTTGGGGTGGGTCGCCCTCGGACACTTATTAATTGAGGATTCGGGAATCTAATATGTAGAGGTTTAGGCCAAGGGTCTTGTTGGGAATCTCTGAGAATTGAGTGAGGTTTGGTTCTTTGGAGGAGGACAGAACTTGGCCATTCTGAAGAGGTTTCCCCCCCCCCCCCCCCCCCCCCACCCCCCTGGGTTCACGCAGCTTCCAGAATGCCTGGAAAAGTTACCCAAAAAATAGTTCTTTCCGTTGGCAGTGATAACTGTCACTTAGTCGAGGTAAGGGAAAAGAGAATTGGGGGACATGACTCAAGTGGTAGAGCGCCTGCCTGGCAGGAAACTCTCAGTCCAAACTTTAGTACTGCTAAAAAGAAAAAAAGACTGAGAGCTTACTGAAAAGACTTAGTTTACACACACACACACACACACACACACACACACACACACAGTGTTAACTTACAGGCAGGGCAACTTTTAGTATTTGCTTTAAAAATATAGTGCAGTGCTGGTGGCTCCCGCCTGTAATCCTACCTACTCTGGAGGGTGAGATCTTCAGGATCATGGTTCAAAGCCAGCTTGGGCTGAAAAGTCCCAGTGAAACTTTATCTCCAATTAACCACCAGAAAACCAGAAATGGTGCTGTGGCTTAAAGGGCTAGAGCACTCCTACCTTTGAGCAAAAAAGTTCAGGGACATCACACAAGCCCTGATTTCAAGCCCCAGAACTGAAACACACTATATATATGTATGTGTGTGTGTGTGTATATATATATACACACACACATACATAAATACACACACACATATATATAGAAAAAAGGTTAAATGGAAATTCTTACTTTCAGCTTTCAGTGATTGTGGTACTAAAGGTTGAACTCAGTGTCTCCACTGTACCAAGCAGGTGTTCTACCACTTGGACTACAGCCCCCAGTCTCTTTTAGCTTTATTTTTCAGGTGGTATATTCTTTTTTGGTTGTTTTTTGCTTAGGTGGCACCAAATTCACCTATTGACTACATTTCTGGAGAGTTTGGACTTACAGAACTGCTGCACTATGCCGATCTTTTTTTCTGAGATGGAGATATGTAGTTAATTTTTGTCTCATGCTTCAGTGGCCTGGCTTCAGTGAATCATTTTTAAAGAACTGTCTTTTGTTGTTGTTGTTGTTGTTGTTGGTCGTGGTGCTTGAACTCTGGGCCTGGGTGCTCTTCCTCAGCTCTTCAGCTCAAAGCTAACGCTCTACCACTTGACCCACAGGGCCACTTCTGTTTTTCGGAGTGGTTTATTAGAGATGAGTCTCAAGGACTTTCCTGCCAGGGCTGGCTTTAAACCCTAATCCTCAGATCTCAGCCTCCTGAGTAGCTAGGATT
>NW_012267245.1:3565359-3569331 GCF_000151885.1 Dipodomys ordii
GAACCCAGGGCCTCAAGCATGCAAGGCAAGCGCTCTAACACTGAGCCACTTTCCCAGGCCACTTTTTCACTCAAGAATGGAGCTCTACCCTCTTGAGCAACATCTCGGTTTCTGGCTTTTTGGTGGTTAATAGAGTTCAGAGTCTCATAGACTTTTCTGCCTTGGTTGGCTACGAACCCCAATTCTCAGAGGACAGCCTTCTGAGTAGCTAGGATTACAAATGTGAGCCACTGTGCCTGGCTACATTCTAACATTCTTAAGAAGTTTGACCTGAGTGCTTCCAGTGAGCTTTGTAGCTAAGTGTGGTGGCACATGCCTATAATTACTCCTACCAGGGAGGCTGATGTGAGTTAGAAGCCAGTCTGCGCTACATAGCCAAAAAAAAAAAAAAAGAAATAGCTGGCAAATCCTGGAGACAAAGAGGGAAGCATTATGAAGTACAGTGTTAGTGCTCATATATCATCCAAATACTGAAAAAATATAATGCATATAAACATATAATAATGCACACAGGGGTCTAATAGTACTTACTCCTATTTTAAGAAGGTAAAGCCAAGTGTTGGTGACTCTTGCTTGTAATCCCAGCTACTCAGAAGGCTGAGATAGGATCAAGGTTTGAAGCTAGCCTGGCAGACAAATCTGAGAGATTGATCTCTAATTAACTAGCAGAAATCCAGAAGTTGATATGTAGCTCGAGCCTTAGAACGCTAACCTTGAATGAGATGAGAAAGCTTAGCAGAGTGCAAGACCCTGTAAGCCAAAAGGTTGAAAGGAAGAAAGACAGCTTTAGTTTTCTTTTATCACTTGTTTACATAGTAACTGTCACTGAAAATTACTTGTCCCTTTTGCTACTCAGTTATTTGAATAAGCAGGATACTCTATCAAGGAGGGGAAATGTGAAACCTGTAGAATACCCACACTTGTTCTATACAAGTCTTGACTGTCTGATAGCAAACACAATTTTACTCTTGTCCATTTTGTGTTGTAGTGCTTGAAGTAGTGTTTTACATGGAGTTGGGCCTCAATAAATATGAACCAGTACCAAGAGTAAGTTGACATAATTCAGTGCAAGCCAAAGCATAAATTCTCGGAGATTAAAGGAATTGGAAGTGGGTGCCTTTATTTATTTTTTTGAGACTAGATCTTGTTGTGTAGCCCAGGCTGTCTTCCAACTCTTGGTCTTCCTACCTTAATCTCCCAAATGCTGAGGGTTCAGGCATAAGCCACACCATGCTCAGCTGTGCCTTTTTTTTTTTTTTCCCCCCTCCAGTCCTGGGGCTTGAATTCAGGGCCTGGGCACTGTCCCTGAGCTGTTTTTGCTCAAGGGTAGCACTCTACCACTTGAGCCACAGTACCACTTCTGGCTTTTTCTGTGTATGTGGTACTGAGGAATGGAACCCAGGGCTTCATGCATGCCAGTCAAGCACTCTACCAACAAGCAATTTCCCAGCTCTCAGCTATGCCTTTTTATTTATTTATTTTTTATGCTGGTCCTGGAGCTTGAGATCGGGACCCTGGGCACTGACCCTTAGCTTTTGTGCTCAAGGGTAATGCTCTACCACTTTTCGGGTAATGCTCTACCACTTTTCGCCATTTCTGGCTTTTTGGTAGTTAATTGGAGATGAGTCTCACAAACTGGCTTTGTACTGTGATCCTCAGATTGCAGCCTCCAGAGTAGCTAGGATTAAAGGCATGAGCCACTGGCATCTAGCTCACATTGGGATTTTGATAGGTATTACATTGAATTTGTAGATTGCCTTTGACAGTATGGCCATTTTCATGTTAATTAATTCTGCTAGTCCATGAACATGGGAGGTCCTTCCACTTCCTGTTTTGTCTTCAGTTACTTTCTTTGGTATATGTGTATAGTAGTAAGGTGTTACCCTGGTACAGGTGTGCAGTACACTACAAATGCCCACGTGGTTATCTCTGATACGGGTGTATAGTATACTGTAGAAACACCCACATAGTTATCTCTGGTACCGGTGTGTAGTACATTGTAAATTCAGATCACTTACATTCATATTTGGCTTTACCATTTCCTAGTGTCTGACCCTAGCAAGTTGTTGAGGAATTTTTTTTTTTTTGTCAGTCGTGGGGCTTGAACTCAGGGCCTGGGCGCTGTCCCTCAGCTCTTCAGCTCAAGGCTAGCGCTCTACCACTTGAGCCACAGCGCCACTTCTGGCTTTTTCTGTGTATGTGGTGCTGAGGAATCGAACCCAGGGCCTCATGCATGCAAGGCAAGCACTCTATCACTAAGCAACAGTCTCAGTCCTAGCATGAAATGCTTTTAGGCATGTACTGAGGCTGAAATCAAATAAATGTAAAGTGCCAAATATATTGCTTGCACATAGAAAACGCTCAAAAACTAATTTTAGGCTGCTATTATTTTTGGAGCTTATTTTGAGTGTCTTTTTTTTTTTTTGTCTGAAATTGGAATTGCAGTTAACGAAGTAATCATTAACAACTTAGTTTTTCTTTGGGAGTGAGAAATTGTCTCCTTTAATATTTATAATTAGATTGTCCTTATTTTAGCTGTTAAGACTATAAAACTCTTCCCAGTATCTGATTGTAGATATTTTTCCTTCGTGGTTCAGCTGGCCAATAGCTCTGTATAGATCTGTTAATTCTCATGAAATATTTAGTAGGTCAGCAGAGTTTGATTCTCATTTCCGTTGCCTTTATAAACTGAAATAAGTCTGCTGTGGTTTTGGCTGACATTTGCTGTGAGCCTGTTTGTGATGTCTGGGGTAAATAGCTCTTTCCATACCTGAGGTCGTGTGTGTGTGTGCGTGTGTGTGTGCGTGCGTGTATGCTTGTGATGTCTGGGGTAAATAGCTCTTTCCATACCTGAGGTCGTGTGTGTGTGTGTGTGTGTGTGTGTGTGGTGTGTCTCGTGTCGTGTCGTGTCTGTCTATCTGTCTGTCTGTCTGTCTCCTGGGGCTTGAAATCTGGATGTGGGCACTGTCCCTAAGCTTTTTTGCTCAAGGCTAGCACTCTACCATTTGAGCCATAGTGTCACTTCTGGCTTTTTCTGTGATTTATTAGAGATAAAAGAGTCTCACAGACTTTGAACTGCAATCCTCGGATCTCTGCCTCCTGAGTAGCTGGGATTACAGGCATGAGCCACAGGCACCTAGCTTCTTGAAGTTTTTATGAATATGAAGGATTGAGGCAGTTGTTTCCTTATGACTTAGAACTGGACCTTTATATGCATTTGTGGCTGTTTTCTAAATCTATAAACTCATTTACAAGTGGCAAAAGCAGAGCTACTGGGCACCAGTGGTTCATGCCTGCAGTCCTAACTCAGGAAGCTAAGATCTTAGGATCACAGTTCAAAGTAGCCGAGGCAGGGAAGTCCATGAGACTTTTATCTTTGGTTAACTACCAACAGGTGGAAGTAAAACTGTGGCTCAAATGGTAGAGTAGCCAAGCTTGAGTGAGAAAGCTAAGGGACAGCATCCAAGGATAGCACCAAATAAAAGGTGTATTAGTATGGTTGTTACCTTGCTTTGTAGTTAGTCTTAACTATTCATGTGTTCTCTTTTTTTTTTTCCTGGTTGTGGGACTTGAACTCTGGGCCTGGGTGCTTGTTGTCCCTGAGCTTTATCAGCTCAAGGCTAGTGCTCTTCCACTTGAGCCACAGCGCCACTTCCAGTTTTCTGGTGGTTCATTGGAGATAGGAGTCTCACGGACTTTCCTTGCCTGGACTGGCTTTGAACTGTGATCCTCAGATCTCATCCTCCTGAGTAGCTAGGACTACAGGTGTGAGCCACAAGCACCTTGCTAGTGTTTACTTATTTTATGTAATAGGAACCTTTGTTTGCCCATGTTGATACTACCTTCTGTTTGGATAGAAGATGTTTGAAGGAACTGGGAAGGTGGCTCAGTGGTAGAGTGCTTGCCTTGCATGCATGAGGCCCTGGGTTCGATTCCTCAGCACCACATAAGCAAAAAGAAAAAAGCTGGAAG
>NW_012267245.1:3579395-3580502 GCF_000151885.1 Dipodomys ordii
TTCCTCCTGCTCTCTCCCTCTTCCTCCTCCTCCCTCCCTCCTCCTCTCTCCCTTGTCCTCCCCCTCCTCCCCCTCTTCCTCCCCTGTTCCTCCTGCTCTCTCCCTCTTCCTCCTCCCTCCCTCCTCTCCCCCTCTCCCCCCCTGTCCTCCTCCTCCCCCTCGTCCTCCCTCCTCCCCCCCCCGACGCCCGACTTCTTTTTCTTTTTCTTTTTCTTCTTTTTCTTCTTTTTCTTGTCCTCCTCCTCCCCCTCCTCCTCCCTCCTCCCCCCCCCCACTCCTTCATAGAAATTGCCAGGTCCTCTCTCCTTTCCCTGGGCTGGGACAGGGGGAGGCAGCGTGGCTAATTTCTCTTTTTTGACATTTTTTATTGTAAAGGGGAGGGGGGCTCACAGTTGACATGAGTCAGGCAGTGAGTACCTGTCCTGTCAGCACGGCTGCCCCCTCCTTTGCTTCCCCCCTACTGTCCTTTCCCTCCCCACCGCCCCAGAGTGGCAGATTTCTGAGTGTGGGCCAGGATGAGAGGTAACACAGCATCAGTGAAAGCGAGGAACTGAGCCTGAGCCTAAGGTGTTCTGTGGTGTGTGTGTGTGTGTGTGTGTGTGTGTCTGTGTGTTTGTGTATCTGGGCCCCTGTCCCTTGGCTTTTTTGCTCAATGCTAGTACTCTGCCACTTGAGCCTTAACTCCACTTCTGGCTCTTTTTCTTTCTTTTTTGGTGGTTAATTAGGAGAATCTCACAGACTCTCCTAGACAGGCTGGCTTCCCACCTCAGTCCTCAGATCTCAGCCTCCTGCCTAGCTAGAATTACAGGAGCAACTGTGCTTGGCTCTGCTTGTGGCTTTGTTCTTGGTTACTTGGTGATGGGTCTCGTGGTTTGTCTGCCTGAACTGGCTGCTAACTGTGCTGCTTCCTGAGTCGCTAGGATTATGCCCATAAACCACAGATGCCCAGCTATGGGCATCATCTCATTTAATCTCTGTGTGTGTGTGTGCGCGCGTGTGCACATGAGTAGCTAGGAAGACAGGGGCGAGCCACCGGCGCCAGCCTCTTATTTTAAGTTCTATGCAGTAGCTGTTAGTTTCCTTTTTTGTTTCTGTCGGTCGTGGGGC